>NW_017728950.1:26848-32615 GCF_001723895.1 Crocodylus porosus | reverse complement strand
GGTGCTCTTTCCTGCCAAGGCAGGGGGTCGGACTAGATGATCTACCTAGGTCCCTTCCGACTCTAGCTACTATGAAACTATGAAACTATGAAACCCAGAATGGAATAAAACCCAGGAGTTAAATGATGAATCTAGATTATTTTGGAGGGTTTGGTTAATAAAAACTAACATAAAATATTACTGATTGTCATTATATTTAGTTATACAAGTTAACCCACACTAATTAGAAAAACATGTCTTACCTCTTTTTAAATGGTTACAGTAGCACCACTCCTCAAAACCTCTCTAAAAAGCTAAAACTAAAGAAAAACACTGACTTAGACTTTCAACTTTCTCCTCAGGATGGTTGGAGGAGTGCTAAGGGAGGAGAAAAGGGTCTTGTTTCTCACCTTTTTTGCATTTAATAGACTCTAATATTTCTGAAAACTACAAGGGGGACTAAATAAAAAACAGGCACATATTATCTGTGGTTTTTACATTAGATCAGCTGAAACCATCCTCCTTCTTTAGGAAGTGTCTGTAGTTGCCAACAATTCTTTATGTCTGACTCATTTCCTTATTACCTCTCTCCCTCTCTCTTCTCCCGTAAGGGATTGATTTCCCCCACCTCAAACAAAAATGTCTTTGGCATAAGGAGACTGAGAGAAGATTTGATTTCTATTTATCTATCTACCTGATCTAGCTGCCTGTCTCTCTACTTTTCTGAAGTGCCTGTCACCCTGATCCTTAGCCTCCTAGACTTCATGGCTTTCCTCCATAGTCTCTATGTCTCTTCCCTTATGAGGGAATCTGTCATTAAGACATTATAGAACAATAGATGACATGCACTGAAGGATGACGTGTGCATTACATACTTGATTTAGCTACTGCAAAGTGGTGTGAAGTAGTGCATGTAATGTGGTTGGGGAAAAAAATTTAAACTTCCTTCGGTTTTCTTGTTCAGCTCTAGAGGTTGGCTCCTGGCATAGCCACATGGTAGATCTAGTCCTCTAGATCATTTTCCCTCTATGAATAACTCCTTGCTGAGGGTAGACTCACATTAGTGACTTCTATCACTACTCCTTCCCAGCCCAACATAGAAGGGACACACCTGGGAAGAAGCAGTTATATTCATGGAATCTCTATCCTGGGGATCACTGGGTGCCAAGATGACCCATGGGACCCAAAGATGACAGTCCAAGGTAGCACAGCTTGATGTCTGCTTTACTCAGGGTCAGGAAGAGACCTGGCAGCTTGTCAGACTCTGGATCAGGTGGGCACAAAGGTAGTTTAAAACCATCTTTCTTCTTCCTCCCAGTCTGAAGATGGATCTGGAGCCAACACATAGCATATTCAGACACAGCATGTGGGATTATCCCTGTAGAGCACTCTAGGAAAGAATATGCATGGGGTGGGGCATGAACCAGAAGGCAGAGAAAGTCTTTTTCCTTGTATGCAGAGGATTATTAAGCAACAAAGGACTGAAGGGTGGAGAACCAAAACTGCTCTTTTATTAGTAGCTAAGAAAGCATATTAGTCAGTTAGTCAAAACAGTACAGGGAGCTGCTAGGAGCAGAAAGTCACGAGCTGAAGAAGGGAAAGCAAGATAATTCCAACACAAAAATGATCATTTCTTGACTCCAAACATCACATCACGGTCAGGAACAATATTTCCCTCTCCCCCCTGTCTTCATTGGTTTGCATTATCATGAACTAAATACAATGAGGTAGTGCTTATTCACCTTGGCATTTCCAGATTTTTTTCCAGGTCCCTATTCATCAGTGTTTCATAGATAAATTAATTTATCTATGAAATTTAACAGATAACTTCAGTCCTCCTCACAAGGGGAGGTAAGGGATACAAAAACAGCATTGTTGCAGAGCAGAAGAGTTGGGAGATGCTTGGTAAACCCTTGCTTTCTAGAGGAAATGTTTGAAATAATTATGTAATCATTGTTACTAATTCTTTCCTAGCCTTTGCAGCACCTTCAGCTCCTGGTAACCCACCACTCGCATTTCTGCCACCTTTTCACATTAGCCTGCTGTGGTTCTGCCAAGCACCTTGTTTCCATTCCACACAGGTCAACCACAGAAATAAGGCAATGAAGACACCCTGGAGGGAAACCTCTGGAATCACAACAAGAGTTTCCAGCATGCTCAAAAGCCAAAGCTTGCAGCATTTGCTGTGTTGCTTCATTTCCAGAGCTGACTTGCATGGCGTAGAAGAGGGTGGTTGGGTGGGGTTTAGTGTTTCAACAGTAACACTGGGCTCTGCGCCACCAAGGTGTTGATATCCTGTTAGGCAGCCTGATTTAGCATATCCAAGTAGGCAGCAGCTGCCATCTAGCTCTGATAAAGAGCAACAATGCAGCACTACAAGGGCACTGGGTATATCTACATGGTCTAATCCAGTGCCACATAGAGATAACTAAGCTGGACTGAACAAGCTAGCTCAGGTACCAGAAAGAGTATAGCTATGTCAGTGCAGTATGATAAAACCCTGATTCCTAACAGGGCTAGTTAGGCTGGGTAGACTGACAAGCTAACATGGGTATACTGCTCAGGTATTTCTGTAGAAAACTACACTGTACAATATAGAAAAAAACTCACTGTACATTTCTTAAACCATTTGAGAAACCTAATGACAAGATCTGGTAAGAAAATGCTTTTCTTCCACAGAAAATTTTGACAAAAATTTAAAGCCCCTTCCCCTACTCCCCCCAAAAAAGAAAGAAGAAAAAAAAGCTTTCATCATACTTTACCACTGCTAAATTTGAAAAAATTGACCTTGAAATAGCTGAACATTGAAAAAAGGTTTCTGTGGAAAGGTTTTTACCAACCCTACTGAGATATTCACAAGCCAAAAGCTTTGCTAAGTAGTTAAATTTAGTTAAAATGTAAGTTGAGTTAAAGTTGAATTATCTGCTCAGGAAGGGGCCAATAATTAAAAAAAAGTAATAAACATAGATGTAAATGTTAAACTTAAGCTCAGCTCTTGGAAACTACAGAAACGTGAACCCTACATTCTCATATATCTTTAAATTTATGAATATAAGCTTAAACATAAGACAACATCCTGATGGATGACTTACATTTGATATGCTTAAAAATAACAATATAGATAAACTAGTCCTGTTTGGACTATCTTTTCACAATTCCCTGGGCAACATTATGTCAGAAACTGATTAAGGTAAAATATTTTAAAGCTGTTTTGGTGCAACCCTTTTGAAGCCATTTAACTGTATTTTAAATAAATGATATGGTAGTAATGCTGTGCAAGCATCATTTTGGGCTGTAACATCTTTTCTTATGACTACAGCACCATATGTTCTAGATATAAAACTGGCTTTGGTTACTGATATCATTAAACTGGAAAACAAAGCTATGCATGACTCAACCGTGCACGAAAATGATTTAATCATGGCCTGACATAAAATTTACAATTAGATGCTATTTTTCCCCCAAGTTGAGTTCTTTTTCTTTAAAATAGCAATAAATGAGAAGTACTGGAAAGTATTTATGTGCATGTAGGGTCAGATTCTAATATTAAGGCCCAAACTTGAGTCGAACAGGAGCTACTGTGGAGCTGTGTCACCCCAAAAGCAACATTAGAAAACTATTGAAATTACAGCATGGTGCATTCAGGAGCTCCTGGAGAGCACCATTACTTAGGCAGATGCAGTTTACATTCTTCCATAACTAGGGCATAACTCAAGGGGTGGGCAACTCGGGAAGCAGCCCCGGTGCCAACATGGAGGTAGGGCACAGAAACAACAGCTGCTGCTACTTCTGCTGGGAGTCACTGCTATCATATGCACTGAACTGCCCAGTTACCCCTCTTCCATGGAGAAGGCATTGACTCTGCGTCATTTCCCTGCTGATTCTTGGAGGGGCTAAGAACATTTATTTTTAGAGGCAAGAGGTAGAGTCAGTGGGAATGGATGGGTGCTCAGCACTTCTGGAAAGTAAAACAAGAATTTTACATTTCAGATCACAGTATAGACTCTAGATCATAAGTGGATAATTACAATTGCAACTGCAATTACTAATTACAATAGCCACTATTTTGCTCCATGGTACCTGCTCCAAGGAACTTACAGTTTAATGGTTTGCTGAGGTACAACAAAGAGAGAGAGGATCCGTAAGGTAAGCATTAGACAGTTCTAATCAATATAATAAGCAACAGCCACAGCATTATAAGTATCATCAATTCTTGCCTTACTGTTTAATTACTGGGAGCAGCAAAGGAAAGTTCATACAACACTTGCTGATTCAGTGAATGAGTTGTACTCTGCTATTGTATCACAGCCCAATAAAGCTCCAATAAGCTTCATAGAAGGCTAAACCCACAAAAATGAGGTCCACACTTTACATAGCAAAATGTAAAACTATGACTGAATGTGCAATTACTGCCCCTGTTAGGGAACAATTAGGGTACAAAAAGATGTTCAGGGAGGCTAGGGGGAGGTTAGCTCATGTTAAAATGGCCACCTGATATTAGTTCATCCAGCTTCAGACCTTGCACTTAGATCCCTAGTTAGATCTTTATAAGTGCAAACTGTACTGTTCAGGACAGTTAGATCAGTCTAAAAATGGCCGACCTGATCTAAGTTAACCCTACCTCTGAGGCAGTCTAACTTAGATTGGGTTGGCCATTTTTAGACTGATATAACTGTCCTGAACTTGAGTACAGTCCCCAGCACATCCCAGGGCTGGCAAAACCTAAGTACTGGCCCCAGTCCTGCAGCTGTACTTTTCCTACTCCCTTCCTGGCACTTGATGGCTAGAAAATGAAATTTAGAGGTTTGCTTTTGGGAATTGGTTTGTATGTAAATATATATATTAGAATAATGGTTCAGGACAGCAGCAAGGGTTAATTGATTCTAAAGACCTGGTTGTTGCACACACTTTGAGGCAGACAGGATGTCTAACCCAGGCAAGCAACAAGACCATCAGATAGGATATACAAATAGCCTGGTATATACACATAGCCTGGGAAACACTGGTTCATAACACGAGATAAGGTGGCACCAGTTCACAAGGCCTCCAGGCTGCTGATATCTGACATTCAAGAGAGAACTTCAGAGTGAAGTTCGCATCCTGGCCAGACATATCTTGACTCTGAAGACAGCCCTAGGATTGGTAGCTATAGAAGAACTTGCATTATTCTTTTCTGTGTAACAATATTTTGCCTATTATCAAATGAAAAGGTTGTGATTAGTCTGAGGGTTTGGGGTACCCTCAGAACAAGGCATCTGGGTCCTAAATCTAGTGCCAACAGCACTGGGATATTTCAAGGGCCCACCCTGCCACTAACACATGGACAACACCCCTCTACAGACCAACCAGCCCCACTTGAGTTTGCCAAAACCCACATCCCACAAGCAACTCCCAGGTCCAGTTTTACTGGTGTTTGCCAGTTCTGGGAGCAGGGAAAGCAAGTCAGAGTGAGAGAGGAGTAGGGAAAATGGTGGTGGGGAGAGGGGGTCGTTAACCAGGGAGATGCCTGACTACCTTGAGGCCAGGGGGTGGATGGGAGGAATGGTACCTCTTGTTGAGCTGCCTAAATTCTGGTTGATTTAATTGGAGGTTGGGCACCTAAATACCTTTTAGGACCTGGATCTTAGAGACAAGTAAAAAAAATCAGATAGTATTGCTAAGGAAACATAAGAAAATGTCAGGAAAATAGACCTTACGACAACAGGCTGAGAGCCATGGGGCTCTTTAGCCTGGAAAAGCGCAGGCTCAGGGGTGATCTGACGGCCATTTATAAGTTTATCAGGGGTGA
>NW_017728950.1:7070-26619 GCF_001723895.1 Crocodylus porosus | reverse complement strand
GCTGGGATCCTATGACCCCAGCTGACTTCCTGCCCTTTGGGCAGGGGGCTGGACTCGATGATCTTCCGAGGTCCCTTCCAGCCCTAATGTCTATGTCTATGTCTGTGAAAACAGTGAGATAGCTGGAGACAACTGAGGGGTGGGAATCACAGAAGAATGAATACTATTTCTGCTTTTCTATAGTCTGTCATAGCACTTTATTTAATTCATAATAATCCATCCCACCATAGTTATATAATAACTATTTGCTTTTTCAATCAAATAAGAATGCTTATAGAAAAGAAATAATCATAGAATAGTATGGTTGGAAAGGACTTCAAGAGGTCATCTACTCCAACCCTATGTTCAAGGCAGAATTGTCCATAACTAAACCATCTCAGTAGTCAAGTGTCTGTCTAGCCTACTCTTAAAAACATCCAAAGATGGAAATTCCACAGTCTCTCTGGGTAGCCTCTGTACCATCATAACAAAAAAGTTCTCACTAAGACATTACAAATTGCAAACTGTGAGTTTGTATATTTCTTCCTCTGCCTAATTTGATCTCTGATTCAATTGCAACATAATAGGTTCTTCTAACTTGGAAAATTTGGAGCAACTTTGTCCCATAGAATATGTTCTAAAGCCAGTACTCAGTGCTGGGGCCATTGCTATTAGAAATTGTCAATGCCTTCATTAAAGAGGACATGATGCAATAAACTTTGAAGGAAGCTTGCACATACTCTTTATTCAAAAAACTACTCCTTAATGTTGATACCTGGCCAATGACAGATCTGTTTGAAGCCATCTTTTTTTGACTAAGAAGACTTTGAGGTTTGTGACAAGACACAGAGGACAACTGTTTTGAAAAAGGGCAAATCTTTGAATTTTTTTAAGTAGAATAGTTTTCCTTAGCCTTTGTTAAAGAAGAAACTTTTTGGTTATAAAAAAATAGTGGCAAAAATGAAGCTTTGAATGCAGCCAGTATGGCTAGGGAGAGAAATTACACATAAACCAATATAAATGATTGGAAACTGGTTCAAATCTATAACCCAACAGATGTTCAGTGCACATAAACCGCTTTCAAAACAGCTGAAACGGTTTTAAGATAAACTTGGATGGATATAGTATTCATCAGATTTAACTGATTTAGGATAAATCAGTTTAGTGAAATTCTGTCCCAGATCCCCTTCAGATTCAAGTTAACTCACAGTCCCCCAGGATCCCAGGTTGCATTGTATGTGTGGCAGGCCAATAGGGGGCACTACTACGTTTAGCCACTCGCCTCACTGTGCCCAACTAAAACCCTACTTCGGGTGTCACCCCTGGGACATCTACATCTGGCCAACCTTCTTCCTGAAGCACATCCACAAGCCTGGGGTAATCACTACCATCACCAGGGCCTTGTTCACTGTTAAGGCTCTGTGCAGCCCAGGGTATGCAGACCCTGCAGACCTTGTGGGGTGCTTAACCCACCATGGTATTTCAGGGTGCTTCTTTTAGCCTGAAGCATTCCAAGTAGCATCCTGTACCAAATGGGAGAAAAAAACATGCCCATCTTAGCTAGCTGAGCCAAGGGAACTATAAAGGCTAGTCTCTCCCTCTTAATCATCCACAGTGAGGTGTGCTGTAACAAATAGCTTTATTGGTTACAGAGGCAAAGGATGAGGAAGGGTACATGACACAGAAATATTGAAAGAAAAACACCTTGAGCAGAACAGACAGAGCTTGTTAGCTCTTGGTAACGTGGCTAAAGTTACATGACCCTAATTTACTGGCTAAATTTCAGGTAAGTTACTCACATGTTCATCCAGAGACTGATAGAGCTACAGAGGCTCTTTTTGCTTGTTTCAATCTCCCAAAAATGACTGACTCAAGACAGAGTGACCCCTTTTAAAACCTTTCTGACCTCATCACTAGGTTCCAACCAGAAACAGGAACTACATGATGCAGACCAATCCTTTTAAAAGTCATCAGCATCCTCAGATGGAGGGACCAGGGTCACACAGGTTCTTTGGTGGGAAAAACTCAGGACAAAGGAAAAGCAAGCTCCCCCTTCCCTATGGAATTTTCACAACCCAGTCACCCACTTTGACCAGGTGGATCCAGCAGCCAGAGTTGGAAACAGAGGAGGCTGGGCAGACTCAGAGCAGGAAGGCAGATGAAAAGGGCAATTTCTTCAAAGTACCACCCCTGTAAATCCCCACCCCCTCCCAGGATGGATTAACTAGCCTTGGTCAAGCTGTCTGCTCCAGCAGACTAGGAAGGAGTGTGCTAGCACCCCTCCTGGCTTCTGGCCTGGGCCACTACAGGCATGTGGCTGCATTTCTGGAATCAAAAGTGAATGTCTGTTCATTGGTTCAGTCTACACAACTTAAATTAACCTGAGAAGCTTTGAGTTTTTTGACTGTCTGTCCTTAGCCTAAATGAAATGTCAGTAATTTTTAACTATATGTCAAGTTTGAGAAGCCTGAAAGATTCCACATGATTTGGAACAGAAGCATGGTCTGAACCAGGTGTTCATATTTTTAAAGGTTAATGTATTTATTCATAAATTCTTAAAAAGTCAAAGAATAGAAGTGGCAATTCAAATAAGACAACCCTGAATTCTTTCCATGTAACACAAACTCAAAGTTCCCTGCTTTGAGTGCAAAACTCATCCCAAATTTTGCTATGGATCCCTGGCTCGTACTTCCATAATAATATCATCCCAGGTATCCAGCCAGTGCAAATGAACATTTGGGCTCTGATGTGCAAAGAAACCAGAGAGCATTTTTTTTTTATCTTTGATAACATGAGTAGTAATGGAGCTAATGTAAACCTACCAACAGTTAACATTCAAGGACTGGTCTGCAGAAAACAGCAATTTTAGGGAGGATGTGAATATCTGTCTATGCTTATCACTTCCACTCTCTGAAGCAGTGTGTTGGGGTATGGAAAATACAGAAAGAGGTGAAATTAACTCTTCCATATTTTGTGCCAAAAGACTCTGCAAATATTTAATATAATTTCCCCCCTTTTTCTTTCCATCTTTCTTTCCTTGGTAGATTACAGAACTAACAATAGCTGCCAGCAGCATATATGTTTGTATTTGTTCCAGTGTGAATCAAACATTAAGGATTGTGCTAGGCTGCGGGATGAGGACCTTGGTGTTATTCAAGAAAACATCCTTCTGTGGAATAATATTTTAAGCACAAGCTTAAGTCCATTCCTGAAATTAGGACTTTCAGCAAATATATAGTAGATCTATTTCTTTCACTTTCTTGGTTGCCTCCAGCTAAAAGTAGGAGTTTGTGTCCATCCTGATGACCCCCTAGCAGATGGCTGGAATGAAAAGGCCCAAGAAACTAATTAATGAAGATTGAAGGTGCAGTGCAAACATCAGCCACAATACAGAAGGCCAAGTGCTAAATGAAGTTCTACAAATGCACTAGTAGTCAACTTTCCCTTACTGACTGGGACCACAAAATATTCATAGAAGGAGCTAGAGGTAGAATATTCAACCTTATGCAAGTTATGTTCATTGTTCTTTAAGAACTTGCAATCAAAAACAGAACTGACAATTGTGTTTCCCCACATCCCTTATTCTGCCGTGATTCTGCTGTGTTACACTTGTTATTAGGGCAGTGCGAGGCTTTGGACCATGCTTTGGATCCGGAGAAGCTTTGGACGCTTCGGTGTCTGAAGCAGCATGTCCAGACCAAAGCACTGGCTTCATTAGGCTTTCTGAAGTGGTTTGGAGCTTCTGAAGCTTCAGAGACCCATCCATAGGGTATAATGGGGAATCAATGAAATATCTATAACTTTATTGTCTGATATGGATGAAATTTGCAGGTGTGGTAGCCTCTGCTGAGAGCATGAAGCCTGCCAAGTTTCAAGAAGATCGGTGCAGTGGTTCAGGGGGAACTACACTCTAAATCTTGAAAGAAAACTCATGTTGCGTCTATATGTTACGACACAGGGCAGTGAAAACTGCAGGGGTGGTAGTCCCTGGTGAGGCCACAAAGCCTATCAAGTTTCAAGGGGATTGGTGCAGGGGTTTGGGGGGAACTGCACCTCAAGCTGCTGATAGGCAAAACTCATGACATAGATGACCCTGTGTGTGTTAAGGCACAGCAGGGTGAAAGCTGCAGGGATGATGGCCCCTGCTGTGGCCACAAAGCCTGCCAGCTGTCAAGGAGATAGGTGCAGGGGTTCTGGGGCTGTGCACCTCTGGCTGCTGACAGGCAAAACTTGTGACCTGGGTGCTTGTGGGACTGTGTCTGTCTTAGGGGGAACTACTGCAGGCCTTGTGAATGCAGAACCATTCAGAGTACCCCAGAAATATAAGCCATGAAGCCATGTGAATGGCTGGACCCTTGTTCTTTAAATGCACAGATCTGGTAGGGACATGATCAGATACAGAAGTTTAGTCAGAAAACACAGTCAGCTGGAGCAGCACATTCTGGTTGTATCCAGATTCAACAATACACTCTGAATAAAACTCTGGCTACAAAATCAATGGCAAGTGCAAACAGATCATTGATAAAAATTAATAAACTATACCTGAGGATCAATGTGTCTTTGATATGAAACATTCTTTAAGAAAACTTAGTAAATGGCTGTATACAAACCTGATGACGTTCAATACCAGTAAATGTAAAGTACTCCACCTCGGAAAAAAACGCCGCAGCATGCTTATAGGCTCAGCAGTGCTACGCTTGCTAGCACCATTGCTGAAAGAGACTTGGGGGTCATGACTGACCACAAGATGAGCCACCAATGCGATGTCGCAGCTGGTAACGCTAACCAAACTCTGGCTTGCATCCACAGGTGTTTCTCAAATAAATCTCAAGATGTCATCTTGTCACTGTACTCGGCCTCGGTGAGGCCACAGCTGGAGTACTGCATCTAGTTCTGGGCTCCGCAATTCAAAAAAGATGTCAAGAAGCTTGAGAGAGTCCAGAGGAGAACCACGTGCATGATCAGAGGGCAAGAGAATAAGCCTTATGAAGAGAGGCTGAGAGCCATGGGACTCTTCAGCCTGGAAAAGCACAGGCTCAGGGGTGACCTCATGGCTGCCTATAAGTACAGAAGGGGTGTGCATCAGGATCTGGGAGAACATCTGTTCACCAGAGCACCCGAAGGGATAACAAGGACCAACGGTCATAAATTCCTCTAAGACCATTTCAGGCTGGACATAAGAAAACATTTCTTTATTGTCCAATCCCCCCAAACCTGGAACAGACTCCCTCCAGAAGTGGTGCTGGCACCTACTCTGGACTCTTTCAAGAAACGTTTGGATACTTATCTTGCTGGGATCCTTTGACCCTAGCTTTGATCCTTTGATCCTGCCCCTGGGGTAGGGGGCTGGACTTGATGATCTTCGAGGTCTCTTCCAGACTTAACATCTACGAATCTATGAAAAGGGTCTAGTATGTCAAGCTGATTCCCGAAATGTACTGGTTTTCAATATGAATTGGTTGTAGACACCAGTACTAGATTAAAATAAATGTATGCCTTCTGTGTACCACAATAGCTCTTTTATTACTAGACAATTTATGTAAACTCATATTTGCTTACTTGGTTTTTACAATTATTTTTCAATTGTGAGCCATCACTGTTGTATTTAAACTTATTTACTTCACTGCTGGATTCTAAGCAAAAACCCAACCCATTCTTAGAGAAAGTTAGAAACTGTTTTTCTTTGACAACTTTCAGAGTTACAGATGTTTCAGTGTATTTTGTACTTCCTTTGCAGACGCTACCATTTAGCATTTGAACTATTTTAGCCCGAGGATCAAAAATTATGAGTTTTCATGATTGCCGAATATAAGTGCATCATTGGTTTTTTTGGAACAGTCTTGTTTAACAGGAAAAAAAAATTAAAACCCTGGTACCAGTTAGGAACATATTAGTACAACACTAATTATAAACTGGAATGTGTCAGAATTAAGTGAGTTATGATCTGGCAAAGACCTGCAAACTATAGTCAGATACTTAATAAAGTTTAGACATGCAGCTGTGAAGACTCCTGGATCCTTGCCACCTTTTATTAGAGTGGCGCCCAGCAACGCCGCTGCAGTTAAAGGTCTGTCAGCGTTTCCATTATAAAACCCCATTTTTAGGCTTTTTTTTTTTTTTTTAGGGCTTTGTAACTTGCCCATTTTAAATCACATCAAGCTGAAACTTGACATTAAAATTGTCAGAAATACATATTTTAAACATAGCAAAAACCTTATTAAGTTAGTTCTGTCTTTGTTTTAGACCTAGAGGGGTAAAGAAAATAGAGGCAGCATATGAAGTATTTTATTGGCTACTCCTTTTTTGTCATTCTTAGAAAAACAGGGCAGGTCTTAGGTTTGAAAAATAAATACTTTTAGCTGCTTAGGGCTGAATTCTAGCCTCAGACTCCCACTGAGGCATAAATTGAGAGCATAAAAGACGGCATTTCAGCCTAACTTCTGAGTCTGCTTTCTTGAATCAGCCCTGCAATTTTATTTAAACTAGCAAGGTGATGTGAATAAAACTGAAACTAGTTCTCAACATTTGAAAACAGTTTTCAACAGCTTGAAAACTGTTTTTACGTTGCTTTGTTTTGTTTTTAAAAGAAATTTAAGGTAACTTTTTTGAGCTTCTGCTATTTATTCACTATCCAGTGTTCAGGCATTATAAATCAGATGGTTGCATTAATGAAACTCTACCAGTTAGCATTATCCAAGGGTTGGCTGATATCTTTCAGAAAAAAAAGAATGTAGCTGTTTCTTTGTATTTCCTGTTTGTCTTGAACCAAAAATGAAAAAATCCAAAGTACTGCATGACAGACTACTTCACAGTTATTCCTTTCATGGTTAGAATCAGGAAATGTAGTTCTCATAGCTGTGAAAGAATTATACCTTCTGATTATATTTCCAAGCAGCCTTCATGTGTGGAGAGTTCAGCAGTCATTTGGGCTGTATGTTCAGACTGTCAGAAGAGAAATTCACACACTGTGCTCTCTTAGGGAGCCTTCACTTCTGTTGTCTCCTGCACGGCTGTTCTTTAAATGAAAATAAAGCAATCAGATTGAAGGTACGTGCTTCTTTGTGAATACAATTACAATAAGGAAAAACCATACATCTCATGAGAGTCCATATTATTTCCTTCCCAAATTTTCATGCTCCAGGACAGAAAGCTCATTTGAACTTCTTGAAAACATGGCTTTACTGATCAGAGGGACACAGAGGAACTTCCCTGTCCAAACATTTCAAGCTGTTAAAACACCTGAATAATTGGGAGAGTGAATCACACTATGATACAGTACATACTTGACATTGATGATTGTGTATTACAATGAAACAGATCTGTATTGATTCACAGGGTCTAAGAAAAAATAACCTGGTCTCACCCTTTCCTAGATTAGTTAAGTATCTGAATATTTTTTTTTAAATCACTAAAGTAAAAAGCCAGGACAAAGAACCTGAGTGGCCATACATTGCACACAGAAGCATACCCAAGTCAGGGCTACCAGGCCAGCACTCCTGAACACTGGCTTGGGGGTGAAAGGGCACAAAAATATCATATGTCTGCTGCTGGCCAGCCATGATACATACTATCAGTGGCATCCCAGCAGCTGTGGCTGCCTGGTACACTGCCACTGCCCAGGGCATAGTGTTGCCTTATACCCCTGATCATTCACATCTTGTATTTGCTTGCTTAGAAGCATACAAGTGTGTAAGCACAACTGCAGTTGTCTGACTTTGAGAATCCATCCTAACACAGAGGAAAAGGAGGAGGGGGAAACATGAACATGGCTCTGAGATCTTCATCTTGAGTCTAGGCCTGTCTGCTACAATCCCACTCAATTAATCAACAAAAAGATCACCACAAAAAATATTTTTGGACAGATCCAAACAACAGCTATTTTGCCCTTTACAGAACCTTCCAGGTGAGGATCTTCAAGTGAAAAATTCCTCTTGACCTCAGTACAGCCAGGATTTCATCATAACTAGTCATGAAGACCTTTCAGTGGTTGCATCTACATGTTCATTAATGTGTCATAATTACAGGTACTACTTAACGGGCCATAATTAACACTACTGTGCATTAGTGCCAGGGCACACTTTTTTGGTGATGCTAATGCTCAGTAGACTAATTCTACTGCAAATTAGCGCATTAGCATGGGTTTTGAAATATTTTATGTAGACATGCCCAGTGTTTACCCAAAGAAGCTTGGGTTTGCCAATGGTGTCAGTTCTACCAAGTAGACCAGGGGTGGGCAAAATGTGGCCTGTGGGCTGGATGCAGCCTGCTAGGCCATTCTATCTGGCCCATGGGGCCTTTAAAAATTTTAGAAAATTTAATATTTATCTGCCCCTGGCTGCCTGTCACGTGGCACTTGATGGCTTACCAAAATTCAATAAGTGGCCCTCCGCCCGAAATAATTGCCTGCCACTGAAGTAGAGTGTAGGATAACAGTAGCATAGCAACCACATTGTATTACCTGAAAATGTTTCAGTGCCACTATCTCTATTCCTTTCACGTTTTCAGATGATTCTTCATTGTTATTCATTGTTATCACTAAAAACATGGGTTATTCAAGGTGCTGAGTACCAACTTCTCCCATTGATTTCATTTGGAACTGCAAGTGCTCAGTAGAGACCTCTTGGGAAAGTTAGGTCCTCGGTGACAGCTTCAGCTACACCTTGTTAAACCAACTTCACAAATGAAACAATGTAGGGGCACAATTAATACAGATGCAGATGACATGAATTCTCTTAAAACAAACATGTACCAACCCAAACAACCTTTATTTCAGTTACACTCTTGCTCATCCACTGTTAAAAGAGATATGAATCATTAGTCATGGGGCCAGGATCATAGCCTTGTAGTAATGGTTACAATAAGTATCTCAGTCTTCAAACTAATTTTCAGGCCTTTTAAGCTTGGCAAGAGCCTTTCTTTCAGTCTGGAAATTGGCATGCTCACTTTCTCGTGCCTAAGGACAATCATCGTGCCAAGTTTGACAGAAGCTTAGGCTTATTTTACAGTTTAACAAAAACATCTATAATTTTCCCATACTCAAAAGCTCAAAAAAGTGCTTAGGGCTTTCACATTCTGAAAAGAAACACACACGCATTTCTGGACTCCAGTGTTACAGCTAAAATGTTCCAAACTCTTCAATGCTATGTGGCCAGTTCTAGACGAGCTGCTGTGGTGGTGAAAGATTTTAATGATGTGGCAGTTAACCATATACATTCTTTTCTCATTTATATCACATTTTTTGTGTCCTTTTGATCTTCATAAAGAACAGGAGCACCAGGAAACCACATGGGCCCAGATGGGTCCAAAAACCTATGTTTGCCACCTTTACAGAAATATAAAAGGACTAGCTAGTGGCACTTTGACTGTTTTCTGGCAGTTTCCAAAACACAAAGCAAGTGAGTTACATAAACTATTTCCAGTGTGTCCCAGGAGGCAAAGTAATGAACAGGACTCACCTGCAGCTCAGGACGGGATGCGCACGAGGCAGAGGGAGGAGCCTGTGCGGCTCGTTAGCCACATTTTGTTCAATTGCAGCCAGCTGGTGATGTCACTGACGGACGCCAGCCGCAGCAATAAAAACGGCAGCTGCGGCCGCGGGGGGGCAGATAGCCCAGGTGAGGAGCAGCAGCCGTCGCTGACGACAAGAGGAGCTTCTACTACAAGAATTGTGGAGCCAGGAGAGCTGGCTGGGATGTGGACAGAGCAGGGCCAAACCTCCCGACTGGAGACTGCACCGAACAACACTGGAGCTGGAGGCACAGCACCTGAGGACGCAGCTAGAAGAGCACCAGGGGGTGAAGCGACCCACAGGTGGGGTGCCAGGATGATGGGGCATGGAGACAGTCTCGCCAGGGAGGAGAGACCCCAGAAGAGCCCTGAGGGGGTACAATCAAGGTGGGCATTGCCGCCAGGCGCAGATAGAGTATTGAGCAAGAGGGAGGAATGCTGGAGATGATTGGTCCAGGTCGGGCCAGAAAGGAGCCGGGGAGGGCTCGGAGTAGACCGATTCGAGGATAGGGAGACACCAGGCAGTCAGCATTTTGGTGGTTTCGTTTGTTTAGGCAACCCTGGCTAAGAGAGAGAGAGCTAGGGGAGTGTGCCCTCAGAGTAAGGCTGAAGGGAAGCCTCTGTGAGGCCATAGTTTCCTTTGATTTTCCTTCCCCTGAAGGAAGGGGTGCAGGCGAGGAGGGCCATGGGGCCGAGCCTGATGGTGAGCACCATGGCTGGCAGTTGTGGTCACTTAGAGGCAGGCCAGCTGGGAACAAGAACAACAGGTGAGGGACGCACCAAAGGTGGCATGAGGCTGGGGTGTAGGGGTGGCGGAGCCCTGTGAGTGACCGCCGGGGATCCTGGGCCAGGGGATATCCCGTCAACTGACCCCTCACAATGAGGAACATCAAGTCATGGTGGCTGAGAACGGGGTTGGGGACACGGAGAGAAGAGAGCTACTCTGGCACCAACAAGATCCCAACAGGTGTTTGACATCTACCTGCAAAGCAAAAACCACTCGAGAGTGGTTAATTGAAGCTCGGCAGTTGCACAGTGATATTATCCAAACCCTTTATAACCTAGTGGTGCTCCACTTTATTACCCTATGAGCTGGATGAGTGCTGCTGGTCTGGTCTGAGGGCTGGATCCGAAGGATGGGGCTGGTCTGCTGGTAGCCAGATCTAGCTTGTCCACTAGCTAGATCTAGCACAGAGTCTGTGTGCCGGATCTAGGCCTGGACCCCACTTGTGGGCACGACCTTGTCTGCACAGCCGTGTCACCCAGCCTACAGAAGCATGTCACCGTCCAACCCACTCTGGAAGCCATCACTGCTGCCAAGTTTCTAGACCTGTAGGGACTCCCATGGGGTAAATGACAGGGCCTTGTGGGCTGGAAGTTGAGCAGCACTGTACCAACCAATCCCACTGAATGAAATAGAATTTTACAGGATGCAAGAGAAAGCAGAATTAGGTACCGTGATACCAGTGTTTTCACTGCAGCTGTAACACAAAATACTCCTCAAATGCATGGCCTGTGTAACAGTTGCATGTTCTGGCCTGTTGCTATAAAAGCACATGAGGTCACCATTAAGTTTTGCATTATAATGCAGATTTCCGGAAGCTGAGTTTTTTATATCTGTTGGAGATGGTAGTGAAAGCCTTCTGGAGCTTTGAAGTGAATTACTGATAATCTTGAAGGAATGGAATTACTGATATGTGGAAGTGGAAAGGAATATACAAATCTTTCACTTTTGCTTATTTCTATTCTTTGAAGCTTTTGAGTGGTAGTATGTAGCTCGCAGCTACCTTAACTGACACTAAAGAAAGATTTTGTTCACTGAAAAAGTTCCATCCTAGGAATCTCACTGTAATGGGTTGACATCTTTATAAATAGGATAGTAGGAAAACTGCTTCTGTTTGTTACTGGCATGGAGCATTAGTGCTTCAAGATCTTTATCATCTGTTTCTCATGGTGCTATTTCAAACAGAGAATTTTATTTTTAAGAATATTGTTTATAGCCCAGTTATATTTTACTCTCTCTTTGAAGTTGCTCATGTGTGTTGGAATGAACGTGAGAGAGGTTTTGCCACCTCCTTTTATGAAAAGTTTTGGGAACTGATGTTACTGTACACGCTAACCTCTCCTTAATGCAGCACCATGCACTGGTTCCCAAAAGAAATTCCTACACTTATGCTGTGGCTAAATTAACCACAAGAAATATATGATACCAGTATGGAAGAAATTAGAGCTTTAATCAGCCAGTGTCAGGAGAGGTCTGAAGACAGATGGGATCTAGAAAATATGTTGCTCAGTAAACATGAGAACAACAAGCAAACATTTTAGATCTGTTCCTGTCATTCACATCAACCCCAGATTCCCCAGGGTGATCTACTTTATGTAGACATCACAATCCATATTCTACAGGACCAGTCTTTTACATGTATATGTAGTACCACTTACCCTCTCATCCCCATGTATGTAATGTTGGCTCGGTGTAAATATATGCACCAAAACTTGTGTGCAACCACTTAAATTTAGCAATTGTTCCTGAAATCTGTGATACATATTTTCAGATATAACTAGTGATTTGTGGCATCCTGGATTTGGATGTCCAATTTAAAGTGCATTCTTACCACTTGCTTCCAAAAGCATTAGTCAGGGTGTCTGCATCCAGTGTAACTCCTTTTGGTACTGTGATACCAGTGGCAAATGATAACAACGACTCTGGGACA
The DNA here is from genome assembly GCF_001723895.1 of Crocodylus porosus. Classification (NCBI taxonomy): domain Eukaryota; kingdom Metazoa; phylum Chordata; order Crocodylia; family Crocodylidae; genus Crocodylus; species Crocodylus porosus. The sequence goes on along the minus strand of NW_017728950.1, from coordinate 14,419 downwards.
GATTTTCCAAAGCATTTCAGGGATTTACGAACCTCAATTCCATCGGCTTTCAATTTGCTCCTATGTTCTATAAGTTCTTGTGAACTTTCTGCTCTGTACTTTGAATAAGTACCTGCTTTCCTGTATGGTGTACTCATTTATATAACCACACGTGTTTCTATTTACATCAGTTTATCTAGCTCTGAAGCAAAAACTGGATTTAGAGTGAAATCCTGGCCCCACTAAACTGATGAGAGCTTTGCCACTAATCTAGAGGAGCCAGGATTTCATCCTGGCCTGCAGGGATACCAGCTAAAATGCAACTACCCCTGGGAGAAACAAACAAAAAAATCCTAAAAGTAAAGACTTATGGGATGGGATGGGATGGGATGTTCAAAGAAGCCAGGGGAATAAGACGCACAGCTCCTAAGTGCGTTACTCTCTTAGGTTCCTTTGAAAATACCAGCCTTGAACTTTGCAGAATCGCACAGTTTTATTAATTGAAAGATTTGTTGATCTATTTTTCTGTATTTTTATACTGCACTTATCATAGAACTTTCAAATGAACTAGTCAATAGGACAGAAAGCTTTTATTATTCTCCATTTTAGACACTGGCAACTGAGATACCATTTGAGGGATGCTAAAACTTTGTTTGTTCCTTATTCATGCTAGTAAACTTTCCTCTCTCCTCTTTTGTTGCCTAGCTACCATGTCCCTCTGTGCTCCTCTCATTCAATGTGGTGTACCACAACCTGTCATGGGTTGAGAGTACAATATATACTTGAATGGAACTGATTGCCCTTTAGAGCTTTATTTTTATCTACTAAGCTTTTATTTACAACTCCTTATTCTGAGAACTCTTCCTGTGGTAAAGTACCAACCTCATTTTGCATTGAGTTATTTTCACGCGTTACTCAAGCATCACAACAGGTCATTTCCAGTGACTCACCACAGAAGACACCCCCATTGATAAATGTTGCTGTTAGCCAAACTGCAACTCTTGCCAACCTATCTATGTGTCCTACCATTTAGGATATGACTACTAATGGATGTAGTATAGCTAATTAAGTATGCTTTCTTCAATGGAACAATAAACTCAAAAAAATTATTGGCCATATATACTCCTTAATTTGAGAGCTGATGAACAATAACAGGAACTGTACTCGCTTGTCAAACTATTTGTGAAAACAGACTCTAATAGGTATTAAAGAAAATATTAGAAAGAGAAACCGGAGATTCATATTCAGTTTATACATGGAGCTCTCACTGATGTCAACAGAAACCAGTTTCATATACCCAAGCTATTTATATGTATGGCACACTGATGGGTGCAGCACAAAACTCAGAATAGACTAGATCAGATTCAACTAGAAGGAACTGATATTAATGGGTGCATCTACATGTGCGCTTTACTGTAGAGTTGACTAATAACTCCACACTAAAGCATCCTCATCTGTACATGCAGCCATATTAGGGCACAGTAAATTAAAAAAACACCATCGTAGGAGAGTATTATCTGGGACAAGTACCATCCTACAGCAGAGTGATTTATGCTGTCGCAATGCCCATGTAGACAGTGACTGGGGCTGGCTGGGGCACAAGGGTGCTACAGTGTAGGGGCTGCCTGACAGCTAGCCCCTCATTGTAACACCCTCATACCCCAGCCAGCCCCTCCACCACCCAACGCTACCACCTGGAGCCTGGGGCTGACCCCCCTGGGCCCTTTGCCAGCCTGAGGCTGCTCTGCCCTGGGTCAACATGCTGTGGTCCTGGACACGGTGCCCAGGAGAAAAACTCCAGTGCAAACTGTGCTGGAATTTATTTCTTCACCTTAATTGCACGTGTAGATACACCAAATATGTAGGAAAAGAAAGCAACCCATTTCTATGTGAAAGGCAGCAACTGTCAACAACCACGATTAATATGTTTAGTAATAATCAGTATGCGCTTTAAATAGCATTCACCAGCACTAAAGTGTCTCCTTATGTCATTCAGGGGCACACGAGGCAGAGGGAAGAGTACTACCAAAGAGAACTAATATGCTTAAAAACCTTCCTGTGGCACCATGCTTCCTAACCAGACCTAACGGACATAGGAAGAAGCAAATTAAAACAATTTTCCCAGATGACATCAGGCAGTCTGGATTTAACTCATGGCTTTAGGGCTGATTTTTTAGCTACCTAAAAAATCTGAGGAAGATTCTGAGTTTGATACTTCAGACTGCCACCTGCAATAAGCATATCATCGTCAGAAATACAACAGCTTGGGAATAGCAGTGGCTACATGGCCAAGATGAACTGTTTCTCAAATTTCCAAATGTGTTGCATGGGGAGAGGTGAGCTTAACCAGCCTGAAGAATCTATAGTGGTTCCCAGTAGTGTAACTTGTGTGTAGGGTAGGGAGAGGTAGAGTATGTGGGATACATGCCCCAGGCACTGAATCAGGGGAGGTACTAGAATGGCAGCCCCAGGGACCCTTTACGGTCCCTTCCAGCACTGTACCAGCCCCCAAGGGGCAGCGGCCCACGGCTCCAATGTTTGGACAGTCATTACTTGACAGGACTTTAATATGAAATGGTTCTGCTCTGTTCTGACACGCCAGAATCATTTAGGGAAAGAACTCCTGAGGATCTGATTTGTTGCGACACAGATTCCCATAGTGTTGCAAGGAGAATGTAGTATACATGAGAATCATTCTAACCAGATTCTAATCAAAGGCCATGTGTAGGCGAAATGAGAGGCATGTGTACACAGCGTTTTAAAGTGGGCTAAATGCTTTTGCACCGCTTTAATTGTATCAGCGTTTGCACGCGTCAGCAGTGTATTGCACATTAATTCCAGCCACTGTAGCAAATTCAGCAGCATAATGCGCCTTAAATGACTTGGGGCACAGAAACCTAAAAACTCCTCCGAGGAGTTTTAGTTTGCTGCCCCTACAGCCAGGGACCAAAGCACCGGGCTCTGTGCAGCTCAGGGGCTCTGCAGGAAGCCCTGCAGGAAACCTGGCAGCAGCCTGGGAAGGCAGGCTCTGCCCAAGCAAAGCAGTGAGCCTGATTCTTTTTTTTTCCCCCTGGAGCCTGCCTGCCTGAGGCCTGGTGCTTCCCAGGACCACCTGAGCTGGGTGTCTGTGGACAGGTGCTGCTGCGGGGACACCTGTGCCACGGAGGGAAGCACCAGCAGCCCCTGCAGCCCAGGGACCACCCTACCTACCAGCAGTTCACCCTCCCCTCCCCACCACCGGAGAGGCTGGTAAGTCAGCAGGGTGTGTGTACGACACTGGGGTTTAAAGGGCCCTAAATTGAAGCTCACCACTTCAGTTTAGGGCCTCCATTTCATCTACACACGTCCAAAAGCACCTTTCTTTTGCTGTGTCATGCTGCATCTTTAATAGCAGAACAAACAATCATTTCTGTTTCTTCCATTTATGTAAAATTGGACTTAGTGCTATGGGGCAGATTCTCATTTTAACTCTTTATACCTCCCTGGCAGCATAAATGAGCCTTTAAGTGAATTTACATATTATTAATTCTACGTGAGGTTAGTTTATTTTATATTGCCAGTGTGGTGTAAAGCAGCCTTAGGCTCAGCAGTCCCTGCACATCCTTGACTATAGTTGACGAGCCTCAACCCCTATAATGAAGTGTTCCTTCAATTGTGAGACTAAGCATATTTGTTTGCCGTTTGTGACTTCCATTTAGGCTTTCCAGAAAAAGAAACAACAGTGTCCCATTCTCGGATGGATCCCATTTAAGAGAAGAATCTCAGACTTTTGAGATCAACCACAGTTTTGGCATACAGCTGATTGAAATAGAGCCCGTGTTCCATTAGTGGAAGACTGGAACTACAAAAGATGAACATGTTTGTTTTTCATTTAGCAGATACTTTTTAAAGGGATTTAATATGACTACAGTACATACTCTGGATAAGTTTTAGAGCTGTAGGGTTTTTGTTGTTGATTTTGGGGGGGGGGAAGGAGCAGGGTGTTGGGGGGGTGCATTTTACAATTTAACAGTGAGCTCTGATTTCTGCCCCAGTTCAGCAGAGCCAAAAATTTAGGCACAGGACATAGATAAGTGTATTTAGATTCAAAAGGCTTTTCCTGTCATTCATATAATTCTCTTTTGATATTGATTCTTATCCATACCATGCACAGTCATAAGAGGTAGTACCCAAGAACAACCAGGGAACCCCCTCCAGGTCCTGCGGTCTCAAAAAAATTCCCATCCAGTTGACTACAAAAGTATGTTCACATTGTAATATTTGTTATTCATGTCTTCCCTTCTGCACCAGCTGGTATGTTGCTTTCTAAGAAACAATTGTTTTATTCAGCAATCCTGAATCAAGAAGTCCAGCAGAGGTCTGCTTTAATCAGTGTCAGAGGTCTAACTGATCAGCATTGCTTAATTAGTAAAACACTGAATTATCATAACATGATCTGGTTCCAACTAGATTATGCTAGACCCTTTTAGAGGTCCAGTTCCCAACACCTTCCAATCTCAGCCAGACATAACAAAAATGACCATTAACAATCAACATTAATACTGTATAGGTGTAACACATCTATTAACTAACCAGCAATGTTCAGTTAGTTTTTGAGGTGGTCTGCACTATCATGTCAATCCTATAAGTCTTCCCCGAGATACCAGCACTGCTGTTGTCAGTAAGCAGGAATTTAATTAATTAATTATGGTAGTTTTCATGTCTTGGAGTTCAGCTGTCTCAACCAGGTTAATGGTCTCCTGATACAAACTTAAGTAAAATAGACAATTCAGTGCCTCTTTCCTCCTTTTCTTCTGTATTTGAAGAACGTTTCCTTATTCTTCTGCCCTATCCCCCGCCAGTTTTCAATTCCTTCTTCCCTAAGAAGGGATGCAGAGGTTTTTCCTCTGATCTGGAACAGGTTATCCAGAGAGGTTGTGGAATCTCCACCCTTGGACGTTTTTAAGACCCGATTAGACAAAGCCTTGGCTGGGATTATATAATTGGGGATGGTCCTGCTTTGAGCAGGGGTTGAATTAATGACCTCCTGCGGTCCCTTCCAACCCTCATTTTCTGATTCTATGATCTCCTCCTCTACAACCAGTTTCTCCTGTGACTCCTACTAATGCCATTTTCTCTGTGCCCAATTTCACCCTCCTGCTTACTATTCTTAACTCCTCACTCTCCTCTCTCTCTTTCTCTTCACAAGTAAACAGGGTATATCTCTTCCACCGTTAAAAAAAAATATATATATGATCTTTGACCCAATTTGCCTTTTAAATTATTGTCCTAGCCCCTTCTCCCTTTTATCTCCATGCTCACTGTCTGTAATTGCTGCTTGGAGGTCCTATCTTCTAATTCTGTATTATACCCTGTCCAACCCAAATCCTGCACCTTACAGGCAGTTGCAGCTCCCCCATGTGATTTCAAATGATCTATCGTTAGGCAAAATTCACACCTGGTGCTCCATCCTCATTCTCCCTGGCCTCAGAAATCTTAAGGACTATAGACTATATCCAGCTTCTGGGCAACCAGAGCCATACACCGTATGAGCAGGTGCCCCCTTCCCCCCCATCTTCCACTCCCCAGTGCTGCCACTGCCCCTTACCATGCAAGCTGCCCAGACCCCACTACTGCTCACACAGCACTCTCCCCTGCCTCTCCCCTTTTCCCCAGCTATGTGTTTGGGCAGCACCTCCTCCTTTCCCCACAGTACAGGCAGCCTGGCTCCCCACACCCCATGCATGCAGCAACCACCTCCCTCTCCCACCTGCAGTGCTGGCAGCCCAGCTCCCTTCATTTCCATGCATCCAGCTCACACAATCCAGCTCTCTTCTGCCACCAGGACAGGTGTAGCTGGAAAGTGGGAAAGTGTGCCTCTGGCCACATGCCAACTATTTGGAGGCTGCATATAGCCCATGGGCCACCAGCTGAACAGCTTTGCCGCAGACTATATTTTTCTTGAGGTCTTATCCTTTCTTGACTTAAATAACTACCCTCTCCTAGGTCCCCTTCTAGGGCTCTAAATGTTCTTTGCTACCCCCTCGGTTTTGAATTGGCTTCTCCAAAGGGCTCCTCTCTTCTTATACATGCATAATTTAATCAGAAAATGTTAATTTAACTAGTATCACTTTGCTGATGGCCCAAACATCTTCCTCTCTACTCAAGGCATCTCCTTTTCTCCAAACTAAACACTTGGCCTATCTCTCTGACACCTCCTATGAATGTATAACCAACAGTTCAATCTCAGCAAAGTAAAGCAGAACTTTATGTCCACATCTCTAGCATTCCCTGATATCTCTTTTTGAACACTGTTCATATGGCCACAATCCTCAAACTAAGACACATAATGTGGGCATCATCTTTGGCCTCTCTTTCCAGATCCTTGTTTCCAGGTCTTAATCTTACCAATTGTTTCAGTATCACCTCTGAAAAACAGCCTTGCCAAGCCATCCACATAGTTAAAATTTTGTCCAGTCTATTGTCATCTTGCAGTTCAGTTACTGCATCATATTTTTTTCTGGCTTTCATAAATGCAATCTGGATCACTCATACTGATCCAAATTTTATCCCAACACTTTTGCCATGTAACCTTCTCTTTACATCCCTCTGCTGGCTCCTCTTTCTCTGTTCTATCACAACAAACATAAGTTGCTTGATTTCACATAAAAACATGGTGTTTTTAATTTTTCAATTGGTTACTGCTCATGAAATATGTGCCAGAAGATTATATATGATGCAAAAATAGTGATTCATTGTGGACATATCCATCTCTAGCATTCCCTGATATCTCTTTTTGAACACTGTTCATCTCATATGATGAGAAATTTTAATTGAATAGGATAGAATGATCAAGACAAACTGAAGATATGAAGCATCCACCATATGACCATCCTGCAGCACACAGATGTCTGAAGTTATGCAGGAGCTTCCTCACCAGCACCCAGCTTCTCAACACCCAGGTAGACATGACGACAGATGCAGAATGAGAGACTGAAGAAAATACTTGACAGCAAAAAAGGTACATTCCACTGGCCAAGTCCTTACCGTCAAGGGCTCATGAGCCATGACAAAGGTGTTGATGTCTTAACAACCTAAAAACCAGAGTCGGACATTACAAGAAACTAAAGAAGAAGTGGTTCTACCACCTCTGACTGCAACACAGAGCCTCAAACTATGTAACACCTGCTGCACTGCCCACTGCTCAAAGGAAATGTACAATGAAAGATCTTAAGATGTACAATAAGTGAGCACAAGCATGAGTAACAAAATGGTCAAATGTGGTGTAGAAACTTAAGAAGAAAAAGGATTGAAAATGCAAGAAAGGGTAGGCAAGTAGCATTATGAGTGGATGAAAATCTGGGACATTGTGGCAACGTGGGACTCCCTGC
>NW_017728950.1:2191-6882 GCF_001723895.1 Crocodylus porosus | reverse complement strand
AAGTAGCATTATGAGTGGATGAAAATCTGGGACATTGTGGCAACGTGGGACTCCCTGCCTAGCCACAGTGCTAGGTTCCCCACTTGCCTTTCAGCACGCCACCCACCTGACTCGCTTGCCACACCGTGTTTGTAATTAATTATGAAGTTAATTATGGTGGGAGGCTACCCATTCTTGCCCCAATGCCAGGGGGCACTATCTGCTGTTCCATACCTCCCCTACACCACAGCACATGCCTCATAGATGGCATTCAACTGTTAATCTCACCAGCCCCACACTGGGCCCCAGAATCCTCCTATCAGAACCCCTCCAAGATCCCTCCAATCCGACGACCTACCATGCCTTCATTCAGGCTGCCTAGCTCCCTGAAACTATTTCCCCTCTCAGGCATGGTCCCCCTGGGGCCTCTGGCCACACAGGCCCTGGCTTCACCTCCAAGGCCAGTCAAGATCCCAGGGCCTCAGCTCTGGCCATCCCTTGCAGTGGGCCCTTTTGACCATTCTGGTCCTGGCCCCAGCATTCACCAGTCCAGAGTACTCTACATCAGGCCTCTGCCATTCTAGCCCCACTCTTGTTCTAGCATCTACCTTCTGGCCCCTACTAGGGGTTACCTGCCCAGTTGTGGGAGCTGGGGTAACACACTGAGACTGGTATTCCAGGGTCTCATGGGGACTCACTCCCCCCACAGGGAGCAGCATGTCATTGTGTTCACGATATATAAACATATTGGGCTCACAGCCCTCTGGTTTTCCTTCCACTTCACTGGGGTTTTTCATCTCTGCCCCCTCACTTGGGGCCATCAGGCTTTGCTCCCCGGTGGGCTCAGGTGGCCATAGCTATGCCTGGCCCCAATTACCTTTCCTCAGGGTCTTACACCCTGCACAGGGCTCAGGTGGCCGCAGCCATGCCTGGCCCCCACTCTCCCTCCTTTGGGTCTTGCAACCCTCAGGGCTCAAGTGGCCACAGCCATGCCTGGCCCCCACTCTCCCTCCTTGGGTTCTTGCACCCCTCAGGGCTCAAGTGGCCACAGCTATGCCCGGCCCCCAACTACCTCCAGTGTTTCAGAACCCCACCTGAAGGTGAGGACTAGGGTTAAGGCACCCCTACCCACTTTTCACTGGGGTGATCACTGGCCTGGCATTTCCTGGGGGTTTCAGGAAGCCTCCTAGCCATCCCCTACAGCTCCTCTCTTACCTCCAGGATGATAAAATGTTTAAAAAAAAATAGTATTAGAAAACAGACAAAAGCAGCCAGTCTAATATGACCCCAAGAGAGGCCTCACAGAAACAATTACAACATAAAATTTCCAAGGATTACATAATAGAAACATGATAACTGACATCATATTCAACTTCACTTAGACTGTAGCCAGTATAAGCCAACATGACACAGAGGTATCTATCAAGAACAAATTACACTTTGCTTCTTACATACATACAGGTTGAGTCACCAGTACATAAACCAGACAAACAAAAAGTTCAGCACAAATCACGTCTCACCTTCATAGCCCATACACAAGCCCTCACCCACCCATTCTGGCACTAAGTGCCTTACCTTAAACTCAACCTATCCCTATGCAGGGTGGAACAACCCCCTGAAGTCCAGCCCTTGTCACAGCTTCCATCCCCTCCTTCCATCATATCTCTTTCCCTACCTCTATAAAACTCCAGTTAATGGATCCCCAACTGTAAACACTCTACCTTGGAAAAAACACAACGCCTTTAGCGCCAACAGCGAGTGCACTTTCCATAGTGCTACTTTGATGCATGTGATCAAAACACTCACTCCCCACGTCCCATCCGTCCCCTCTGATAACCCATATAAAACATTTTCAAGGGTGATCCCCGTTCCTCTTCCCGTATCCTTCAAATAGGTGGCTACCTGTCCCCATTCCCATTGTGTGTAAAAACAGTCCCACAGCATGTGTGGCACCGACTCGGGCTCATCACCAAGCTCCCTAGGGCACTTGGGGGACCGCAACAGCCCCCAGTGATAGAGCACCTGGCAAAGTGTTTCACACTCCCCTCCATGCCAGCTCCTCGTGCTCCCCTTTCCATTCCTTCCCCACCAGCCTTTTCCACACCCTGGCTTGCTCTGATCTCAACTCCCCCACATCCATCATCTTCTGCCTCCCCTTCTTGAAATTAAAGACTCTTTTGGCATCCCTCAGCCCTTTGAGCCCTAACCCCTTCAAGCCTTCCCTTTTAACAAAAGTTCCAAGTCACGCATAAGGGAGCAACATCTGCCAAGCCCATGCCCCTCTCCACCCACTCCTAAACAGCCCCAACTTTCATAGTGGCCTTCCCTCCCAGAACCTGCAGAAGAAGTTGGAAACCATCCCCAGTGCTCCCCTCACCACCATCTTCAAGAAGTGCACATAAACAAAAACTTCAATTTTGGGGAAACCCCATCCCCACCAACCCTTTCTCTTTATATAGCACTGTCCTAGCCACCTTCTCTGTCTTCCCCCCACAAAAGAAGAGGCAAAAGGCCCACTGGACCTGCCGGGCCTGTAGCAAGTACACCAGGATGTGGGGTACACCATCCCCATGTAAAAAATCATCAGTAACAGGCATGGTTTAATCACCTGCACCTTCCCCCCCCCATGTGCCCCACAACCCCACCATCTGTTTCACCCTTCCCTCCAACACCTCCCATTTCCATTTCCCTTTCCCCTGGGTATCCATCCGGATGCCCAGTACCTTCAGTTCTTCTCTTTCCACCCGCAATCCAAATTTCTCCAAATCCCCCCAATTCCCAACTGCCAGGATAACACTCTTGTCCACATTCATCCTCACCCTGGATACCTCCCCAAACTCATTTGCATGCTTCACCACTCTTCCCAGGGACACCTCATCCCTCACCATGCACATCATGTCATCCGTGTATCGGAGGATTTTTAATTCCCCCCACCTCGGTACTCTATCCCCCCTAATCTGCTGCTCCAGAGGCTCAATGAAGCAAACAAAGAGCCCCGGTGACAGCGGACACCCTTATCCCACCCCCGAGTTCACTCCAAAAACTTCCCCCAGGAAACCCCTCACCAGCACCCTGCTCACTGCCTTCCCATAAAGCACCCACCCCACAGATTTCCCTGGCATCCCCACTTCTTCCAAAACCCAGAACAAGAACCTGTGCCCAATACTGTTGTACGCCTTTTGCAAGTCAAGAGTTGCAGCTGTCATGTTCCACTTTTGGTCAAAAATATATGACAGTGTATTCTGGAGCACCCAGTGTACTTGCGTTGTCTGCCACCCTTCCACCACGCACATTTGTTCCCCACCCAGCACCTGCGGTAACACCTCCCCCAACCTTGCTGCTAGGATCTTAGAAAATAACTTATCTGAATTCAACCAGGTGATTGGCCTCTAATTCTTGATGTGCTCCTGACTCCCTTTCTTGTAGATTAGAACCACAACACCCTGTGCAAAACCCTGCCTTTCCCATCCCCAATCCATAAATTCCCTAAACAGGGCCAAGAGATCCTGCTTAACCAAGTCCCAGAACTTGAAATAGAATTCCACTGGGATCCCATTGCCTCCCGGTGTCGTCTTTAGCAGCATTGTTCTCAACACTCGCAGAATTTCACTGTCCGTCAATTCAGTTATCAGCCCCTCCCTCTCTTTCTCCCCCACCTTTGCTTCCAACCCCACCACTTTCTTGCAAAACAAATTCCCATAATATCTGGTCACCTCCTGCAAAACCCCTTCTGCGTCCTTCACCCTCCCTCTGTTGGCTGTGTGAACTGCCCCATCACCCGCTTCTTCCTTTTCACCCACAAGGCAAAAAACCATCCCCATTCCTCCCCTCATCCACCCACTCCACCTTGGTCACTCCCCCTCTTGCCCTTTCCCATTCTCTTTTAACCACTTCCCCCCTTCAACTTTTCCCACAAAACTTGAACTTCCCCTTGCAAGTGTGCTAACTCCTATTTTTTCCACCATGCTCACCTCCTCCCCATGCCATCGAACCACTCTCACATGCGCCCCTTAATTTCCACCCACCAGTCTCACTGCATTGGGAAAAAGGGCTGCAAGGTTTGCCACTGGTGGTACGCCCTTGGAAAGGTGGAGCATTCTTGGGTGTTGTCCAATAAGGAAACATTAAATTTCCATACACTTTTCCCCTGCTTGAGCCCCTGCCCAACACCCACCTCCACCCACAAGATGCAATGAACATCAACCAGTCATTTGCTACAGATCTCCAACCCCTCCAACACCAAGACAAAGTTGATTCTTGATTGCTCCTTCCCGCCAGAATCCATTCTAGTAAACACCCCTGTCCCTTCCCAAACATCCCAGAGCCCCATATCTTTAATCCACCTCCTCGGCAGTTTCTCAGTGCTATCTATCCCCTCTCCATGCCCTATCCCAATCTGCCCACCCTTTTCAATAATGCAATTAAAATCCCCCATCACAATCCATGGTCCTCCACCCCCACACACTTCCCCATTTTGTGAAATCCACTCTCTCAGCTGGGGAATATATGTTATATAACATCACATCCACGCCTTCAACTACCACCACTGCTTTGTGCAGTCTCCCCTCTTACAAGACCTGCAGGTCTTTGAATTTCAAGCCTCCCTCCCTTCCCAGGAAACCCACTCTCGCAGCTTTAGTCTCATTTGAACCCCGCCCCCCCCACCACCACCACCACCCATTGCTTCTCCAAGTATTTATAATTCCTCAGCC
>NW_017728950.1:0-2091 GCF_001723895.1 Crocodylus porosus | reverse complement strand
CTCCCCCATTGCTTCTCCAAGTATTTATAATTCCTCAGCCATGGTATCCCACACTCCTGCAAGTCCAACACTTGATGCACAGAACCTTACAAGGCCTGGGCACACATGCCCCATTTCTGCCTCCTGTACAAACTTCTTACATTTAATGATGTCAAGATCAGAACCATAACAGCTATTTTCCAAAGAGAACCCTGCATCATGTCTTGTCTATGCGACTACTTAAATCTGAAGGGTCTCCCCCCACTTTTCGCATTCCCATAGCCCTTGCAAGGTGTTCAATCACAGTTGGGCTCAGGAAACTAACACCTTCCTCCCTTCCACCTTCCTCAACAGCTCATCTGTCCACGAGCAGCTCCCTGCTCTTCCCCCCTCTTTTCCCAGTGCTCTCCCTTCTGTCTTGTGGACCTTCTCCCCTTCCTCCTCTACCCTCTTTTTATTTGGCTTTGCACTACATTTCTTCTTTCTTTTAACTGAGCCAGGCTCTTTCTCCTTATCCCCAGGCACCCTATTGACACCACAGAGGGCAGGTGCCTCACCCCTCCAGGGCATTTTGGGTCTTCCTCTAGGACCACTCTGGATCCCCATGCCCCGGTCCAGATTTGCCACTGGTCCAAGAAGTGCTCGATATCCAGGATCTTTTGGACCTGCCGTTTCAGCCACCTTCTCACATCTTTGGGCTCCAAGTCTTCGGTGTACATTTTAAAGTACAGCACCCTCTTCCGGGCTTTCTGGCTGGTTTCAAAATGTGGATCCTGCAAGTCCTCATTGCCCGCCACTTGGGTGTACCAGGCCCAGAAGGCTGAGTACACCTCTTGCCTCCAGAAGATAATATTCCAGTGGCGAAAGTTATCAAACGCCACCATACAACTTAAATCTTTAGGGTTAACTTTCAAGTCCTCAAAAAGAACCCTTATCATAAACTCTGCTCTTAACATGGTTGTTTTCCCCTTCACCCCCTCAGGGCTCAGAGTGGCTTTCACACACAGTTTAACAGTTCTTCATGGGTCTCCTTCTTCCCACAAACAATAGGAAGATTCTGGAACCTTCTGCACAGCTTCACTGCTCTCTGCCCAGCTCTGCCTCTGCTGTTTGCCTGCCCTCTCCCTGGCACCTTCTAGCCACTTAGCATCGCTCTTATTAGTCTCCAAAGGCACCACCTTGGCCAACTGTGGACCAAACCACAACCTCCTCCTCAGCAACGCCCTCTGTAAGCTCACAAGTCACTGCCTTCATTGCAGATTCTCTCAAGACCTCAGATGATTTTCTTGTTCTCCATACTGCTCCCCAATCAAAGCTTGCCTCTGCACTGCCTCCTCCAGTAACCCAGATACTTTCCTCCTCTCCATTTCCTCCATCACTTCAGCATTACCCCTGGGTAACCCACCTACATGGTCATGGTGCTTCCCCTGCAGAGTGATACATGAAGCCTCACAGCCAGGCAATATTGCTGCCTCCTCTGCCAGCAGAGAACTGATCCAGTAATAAAGGCAGCCAGGGCTCTAAAATGGCTGCCACAATCAGGCACCTGCTGACAGCTTGACTCAGGCACCTACAGTGCCCTGCCAGACACCTCCCCGCTTAGAATGGTACCTGGCGGAGGTTTCTCCTGCTGCTTCTCCAAAGCAGGCTCCCCTGGGAGCCTGTGAGGGCCCTCAAGTGGCTAGCAGCCAAGTGAAGCCCCCCATTCAAAGTTTAATTTGTTCTTCACCTACCAAGGCTGCTGCTGGTACCAAATTTATCTGTGAATAAAGAGGCAGCTTTCAAAGATGGAAAGAACATTACAAATCTTGACTTATTGGATAATAAGTCCACGTAATAATCCGCATCACATTAAAAGCTCATTGGAGTAGTATAACAACCTAAGATAGAGGAGATGGATGTACCCCACTTAGCTGAGAACAGTGGTTCTCAACTGGAGAATGCAGCATGGTGGGATGTCACACAATACTAGCACTGTTAGGTGTGAAGACACCGACACGATTCACAAGATAAATCCAGATATCGGAATCCATAATCCATAGTGTCAGGATCATTCATAGTTTCATAGTTTCTAGGGTCAGAAGGGACCTGAGAAGATCATCTAGTCCGACC
>NW_017728949.1:84417412-84437661 GCF_001723895.1 Crocodylus porosus | reverse complement strand
TGGAGCATCCCTTTCATGTCCTGAATCCTCGCTCCAGGTAGGCAGTATACCTCGCGTGCCGAGGGGTCCCGGCAACAGATGGGGCCCTCCATACTTCTTTTCCCTGCTGTGTCTTGCCTGTACAGCCTGTAGCCCTCTATGCCCACTGCCCAGTCATGGGTAGTATCTCTGTGAGCCCCACTAGGTCTGGGTTTTTGCTAGCTAGCAGGAGGGCAAGTTCTTCCTGCTTTCTTCCCATGCTTCAAGCATTTGTGTAGAGGCATTTGAGGCCTCCTGTAGGTGCACGTACTGCTCCCTTGTTCCTAAGTTTGCCCTTGCCCTGTCACTTACATGGGTACTACCTGCACACATCACCTGGCTTGACGGCAAAGTATTCTCATGTTCCTCTGTGTCCCTGTCCCCTGGCAAACCTAGTTTAAAGCTTTCCATACAAGATCAGCCAGCCTGGAAGAAAAAACACGCTTACCTTTCAGGGAGACATGAAGCCCGTACCTCCCGAGCATGTCCTTTGTGTGGAAATGTGGGTCGTGGTCCAAGAACCCAAGGCCCACCTGGTAACACCAGCTCTGAAGCCGCCAGTTGACCTCACCAATGCACGCCTCATGGTGCTGTCCACATCTACTCACTGGAAGAATAGAAGAGAAAACCACCTGTGCCCCCATCTCCTTGAGCTTGGCTCATAGAGCCTTGTAGTCTCTCATGAAGCAGTTCGGGCTGCCCCTGGCCGTGCCATTCATTCCCACATGGATGAGGACCGTGGGATATTGATCAGAGGGTCAGATGAGGTCCAGGATCATCTCCGTGACGTCCTGAATCTGAGCTCCAGGCAGGCAACAAACCTCATGTGCCATGGGATTAGGACAACAGACAGGCCCCTCCGTTTCTTTCCAGATGGAGTCGCCGATGACGAGGACCCGGCGTCACTTCCTCTTGGTGTTCCGGCATCACTTAGTCTGTGCTGTGCATGGCGTGGCATCACCTCCTCTGGAGGCATCCTCTCCTACCT
This sequence comes from Crocodylus porosus, assembly GCF_001723895.1. Lineage (NCBI taxonomy): Eukaryota > Metazoa > Chordata > Crocodylia > Crocodylidae > Crocodylus > Crocodylus porosus. The sequence continues at coordinate 84,436,655 of NW_017728949.1, read as the reverse complement.
CCTCTTCCACAGATGCCAGGGCCTCCTGACTTCCCCAGCTGTACCTAGGGAGCTGACACTGGTAGCGTGAGTAGCTCTGGCTCTGGAGGTGACCGTCTGCCATACTGCTGCAGCAGGTCTCTCCTGGGAGGCTTCTCCATTAGGTTTCTGACCCTGCAGAAAACGAAAGTACCCATCAATTTCATCCTTGGCAGCCCTGATCCCCTGCAGCCTGTTGACCTCAGCCTGGAGCTCCCTTACCTGCTTCTCCAAGGCCCAAAGGTGAATAAAAGAGGGACAGGTGAGGAGACTCCCATTCCCCTCTCCTGCCCCCCCCGGCCACCGGGTCCCTGCCAGGCTGCCCCCACAGACAGGGGCAGGGTGCCACCGCCCTCCCACAGGCCCCATCTGGGTGGAGGTCTCAGAAGAGCCCCGGGTATGCGGCACCACCAGGACAGGGTCTCTAGCAGCAGCACACTGTGTCCTCATCATGTCCATAGAGCTACAAGTCTTCCTCTTTCCCCTGCCAAAGTCTCCGACCTGGCTCCTCCTGCATGCCTGCCTTGCACGAACACTGGTGCAAATGCTGGCACGCCCTTACAGAGTACACCTGTTTGCATACAGTTTGGGAGTGTGGTTCCCTGCTGCTCTTTGCTAAATGGGATCTGGGGGCTTTCTCTCTAGATCTGCTGCAGCTGTGCCCACCGTTCTGCCCTGCTTACCTTTCAGCTGCTGTTGCTGCTGCCGCGCTGGTCTTGGGTGGGTGTGTCAAGGGCACACATGTACTTGCAGCACACGTGTGCCCACTCCTGCTCCCAACTACTGCTCCCGGTCCCAACTACAGAATTAGAGACGCTATCACCTTTCTAATTTACTGACTTGCTTTGTATAGCCTGTAAAGGAATTGTCTCCTCACTTCCAGAATAGTTAGCCATATGCCACTGCATATGATTTCAATCTGAAAGAAGCTACCAAGAAGAGAGTGAGCAGGTTCAAGCTAGGAATCCCTCTGTAGCTTACCCTGTCTCTTCCAACAGAATAGCTATTCATGGAATTATTTTTTTGTGTGTGTAAAGTAGCTGAAGTTTTCTATCGCTAAAACAGTATTCCTAAAATATGAAAATACATTATGTTACTGCCTCATCAAATCAGTTGTCCATAAATTAATGGTAAAAACTGGTCATTTCATTAACAGTGGTACTACTAGGACCCTATTCCACTCTCAGTTACACGTGTGTAAATTGAGAGTTACTGTTGAATTCAGGCAGACAAGGTTCTTTGGGTAAATGCAATATCTTTTTTTAGACCAATTAAATAGTTGGAAAAATTGTTGAATTCAGGGCACTTACTCTAGTGAGTAAGGAAATAATTGGCCCATTGCATGGAAATGAGCCAAAGTGACTTCTCTAAGGAAAATTAGGGAGCCAATATTATCAGTGTCATGCTTAAGTGATACTTCTCTTTGCCTTCATTTCAGCCACATTATTCTGAATTTCCTTTATCAGGAAATTTCCGTTATGGCAGACATTCTAGTTCAGGCTGCTTTTAGCTATATATGACTGGTGGAAGTATTTCTGTACATGCAAGTACAATTGGTACACTTTTTCCTATAGGACTGGGTTTTTCTGTCCATTGCCTAGACTCTAAAAGCTATTTTTTTAAAGTTGTATATTGAATACAAACAAGAAATATATGCTTAATTATAACTCTGATCCTGTTTTTTTGTCCTTGTAGCTGTTTATGAAAAGAAGTATCTCCCAGGTGAGTGTTTACATTCCTTTGCTTGAAATTTATGAGCAGTTTGAAGATGGTTTCCAGATATTATTTAATAGCACACTTTTCTCTCAGCTTACACTTTAGTTTTCCTGGTTATGCTTTTTCTATAAGCACCTCTTGTATAATGTGCATAACTATCACAACAGCTTATGTTCTCTCATTAAGCTATATGTATTTTCTCAAACAGCAGCAAAGCTTTATGACTTAAATTTGAACTTCACAAGGCAGGAGGGTTGGTAGAGGTACTATACCAGCTATGACACCTCTCTCTTAGCACAGAATATTCTAAGACATGATCCATTTTCTATAGCTATCTAAACTAAATTATACATTTGCTTGCAAAATAGGTCATTGTTGAGCTGATGAAACTGACTCCTGAAGACCTACTGCCTCATGTCTATAAATTTTGTGTGCAAAATACTAACCCACCATAACTTGGGGCCAATTACTGTGCTGTTGTAACAAACTGGCTTAGGTTTACTCTGATTTTATACCTGTTGAGCAAACAGAATTTTAATGTCTTAAAGCGTTTTAAAATGAGAATTTATTTTCTCCTTTTACATCTGCATGTTTGTTACCACTCTGTATAATACAGGAGTTCTTTGTTGAGTGTCAGTACAAGTGTGCTTCTAATGTACGCCTAGCTTTAAATGTATTTGGATTGATTCATGATATAAAAAGAATGCTCTGAAACAACTGGCATTCCTATTAAATGAATACTGTTACTACCAAGTATATAGGTTGGGCTGCTTATTTCAGTGAGGCTAAACAGGTTACAACTAACCATAATCAACCATAATATAAATGTAACAACTTGTTAAAGGCAGACAAGGTTCTTTGGGTAAATGTAGTATCTTTTATTAGACAAGTTAAATAGTTGGAAAAATTGTACTTCGCAAGCTTTTGGGCACAGGCACCCTTCTTCAGGCATATCAAGAGTCTGCTGGTGAATTGTGGGTTTGATGGTGCAGTTCTTGAGGAATTCTTCTTCCAGGTGGGCCATGAAAAAGTTGGCATATTGTGGGGCTGTTTTGGTGCCCATAGCTGTGCCCATGGTCTGGAGGAAGTGTTGGTTGTTAAAACAGAAGTTGTGTGTGAGGATGAAGTGTATACATTGGGTAATATCTTTAACGCTCAAAGAATTCCTCAAGAACTGCACCATCAAACCCATGCTATATCTAAGATATATAGATGACATCATCTTTTGGGTCAAAAACCTGCAGTCTCTGATTGATTTCCATCACAAATTTAGTAACCATCCCCCCCCCCCTCCAGCAGACTCTCTTTTGAATACTCCAGCACCAGCATTTCCTTTTGAGACAGTATGATCAATATTCAGAATGGTAAAATACAGACCACCATATACAAGAAACCCAGGGATTAATATACATATCTACAAAGAACCATCAATGACCCTAAACACACCAAGACAGCTGTAATGTACAGTCAAGCCCTCTGATACCACCAAGTTTGCACTGAGGAGAATACCCACGATTGTCATCTCGCAAATCTCAAATGGGCTTTTAACCAACAAAGACACTCCTCCAGAGAGATAGGTTGTACTTTTGAAAGAGCCACCCAGATACCATATGAAGAATTACTGCATTACAAAAAGAATATCCCTATGAATTGCACATCGTTAGTGATGACATACCATCCTTCCCTGGAATCTATATGGAAAATTCTCAAACAATTGCAACCCATACTAGGAGAAGACCCAGTTCTTAAAGAGATCTTTCTAGAACCACCCGTCCTAGACTTTAAACAAGCACCAAACCTCACTAACCTCATCACCAGAAGCAAACTTCCTATGGCCCAAAGCACACCAAATGGATCCAGACCATGCCAGGATAAGAAATGTAAAACCTGCCAACACATCACCACCACCCCCACAATAACTACACCCCACAACAGAACCATCACCGTTCCTGGATCTTACACCTGCACCTCCAGAAATGTAATACATCTCATCCAGTGCACTAAGTGCCTTGATGGAAAATATGTAGGAGAAACCAAACAACAGCTGCACACCAGAATGAACGCACACTGAAAATCATATCAAAGACACACATACCCGACTACCTGTGGGTGCAGACTTCTCACAAGACAATGACTCTCTCTCCAATCTCTCAGTTCTAATCCTCAAAGGGAATTTACAAAACACCTTTCACAGGTGAGCCTACAAACTTCACTTCATAAATCTACTGGATGCAAAAAATCATGGGCTAAATATAGACGTTGGATTTATAGCACATTATAACCTGCCTGACATCTGATAACCCCAGGTAACTTGTCTGCAATTTAGAAGCTACATTCTATCACCAGTTCAACATTCCCTATTTCCCCCCTCATTTCCTGTCTCTCGCTATTGTCTTCCACCCCTCTGATCCTCACTGCCAGGTATTTGCATTTCACAGACCTGCATTTTGCATTTGGGCTACTCTATTCTACTTAGAAGAGCTTACAGAGTCTTGATATGCCTGAAGAAGGTTGTTTGTGCCCGAAAGCTTGCAAAAAATATTTTTTCCAACTGTTTATTTGGATTAATGTAAGATATATCACATTTACCCAAAGAACCTTGTCCGCGTATGTCCTTAGACCAACACAACTACCAACAACCCTAACAACTTGCTGAACACATTTTAAAATGTAAATATCCAAAAGCATTCATTTCCTAAATCCAAAGGATGGAAGTTAACCCTACTTCCTCTCACTGAAAGTTCTAATAAGCTGATTTATGCAGGTTGCCACAGAGAGCCCTCCAAGGGGATGCCACTGGAGCCTTATCCAGTCAAGAAGTCCCTTGAAGTCAGCCCAGGCTTGGCTTTTAGAACAAGGAGGGGAGCCTGAGCTCCTTCCCACTCTGAGATCCCAGTCTTGCTATCCATCACCTTCTCTGGTTTTCTGTGCTGTGATTCAAGAGGCTAGCATCCAGGTCTACTCCTGAGATGCTACTTCACCTCCTTTTAGTGTGACCCAGTGCACCCCACTGTTCCAATCAGCACAGCAGACAGTCTCTTCAGTCAGAGCATTTACTAGGGCAAATGCCAGCTGTCAGAAGTTCAGTGTCCTTTCCAAAGCAGTTCCTCTGCCCCCAATCCAGCCTGTGCAATCCTGAGTTATTCCCCAAAGATACTCAACTGTTCCCTTTAGTCTCTCCAGCTCCCCAAAGACTCTTCTGGCCCTAGACCTGCCAGATTGCCGTATCCAGCCTGATCTGCCTTTTGTCATGTTTAGCTTCCCTAACCTCCTGGGTGTTGGCTGTCTCACCTGTGTTGATAGACCAGCACAGCCATTCACAGTTCACAGCTGTAGATACTAAACAGCCATCTGTCTTGGGCAGTGGTTCCCAATCTGTGGTATGGGTACCACTAGTGGTACACAGACAACCTGTCAGTGGTATGCATTATCAGATTTGTTATAACTGTTACTTTATATGACAAAAAATTGCTGGTGGTACTTAAGGTTGTATCATTTTAAATTGGTGGTGTACAATCTGTAAGAGTTTGGGAACCGCTGGTCTAAGGGCCAGCCTTGGCACTTAACCCCTCCTTTTGTGCACAGACTAAGAAGGTGACCTGAAAATATAACAACAGTGTGACAGTTAACAGAAATATCAGAAAAAACTAGTAGTCACACTGGTATTTCTGGGAGGAATGGACTTTTTATGTATGAATTTAGCCAGCAACTTAAATATACCTGGTATAGTAACTATTTTCACGTGTCCTCTGTGGGGATTTTAATCAAAGCCAAATCGTCCTCTTGCATATTTGTGAAACTGAAGCAACTTCCATTGTTTTGAATGGATTTATTCTGTATTTACACTAATCTGAAACCTTAATACAGCCTATTAGATCTGTGTGATCATGATTCAGCCATATCTCCAAAAACCCCAAGTGAATTGGTCTGATTGGAGATAGGACAAAACTGCCTTGAGGGAAGGCCCTACTTGCTTCTTTTGGGGGCCACCTAAACTCTGGAATAGGCTTGGAAGGGGGTAAAAGGGAAAGAATGAGACTAAAGTTTGCAACAGCTCATTCTGTTTCCATATAGCAGGGGGTGTCAAAGATATGGGCTTGATGGTAGCCCTGTCATCTGGCCCACAGTGCTGCCTGTGGTTCTTGGACTGAATCCGCATGCTACATGCAGCACATGCCAGCCCTATGCACCGCATGGGATGTGTGGAGCCAGCCTGGTGCACGCTATGTGCGCAAATCAGTCCCATGCCCACAGGGCCAAATGAGTTTGATACCCCTGCCCTACAGTATTCATGAGACACAAGTTACAGTCTAGTGCTCTGACTGCTGCATTTTCCATTTACCAAGAAAGGCACAAGATCCGATGCTTTAATTTATTTATTTATTTATTTTTTACGTCTTGCATAAAAAGTAGATTTCTTGGTAGTGAGCATCGACATCACGTCAACATTATGGGTTGAGTTCACTGATAAATTCAAAGATACAGGTTTCCCAAGGAATTTATTTCCCAAAGACAGGCCACAGAAAAAACATAAATCAAATAGCCAGTCTTCCACCGTGTTAGTTTATCTCTGGGATAATGAAAACGTGGCTGGAAAATACTTCGGCCAAAGGGAATGTTCACTATTTTAGGAAAAGGTTTGATTTTTTCCCAGCATAGATTATGCCTTTTGATTTCAGAATATTGACTTGTTTAAAGAACTTCAGAAAATTGTATTCAGAATTTATATGTGAAACATTCATTATTAGGATTTTGTGCAGCAATTAAATGGTAAAATTTAAGGCAAAGATTGGGCTTATAAGTCACCTACGTACCCATGTGACGTAGCCTCCACCCCCCTTCTTTTTCTTTCCTCTCTTTCTTCTCCTTTTTCCTTTTATCTTCTTTTCTCTGGTCTCCCTCCCTGTTTCTTTCCCATTTCTTTTCTCTCTTCTCCCCCTCCCCACTGGACACGGCCGTCTTTGCCCACAGAGGACAAACAACAAATGGTAATAAAAACTACAACTAAAGCAAAAAGTTAATGAGAGATAAGGAAGAGGACAACAGTTTAGGAATTTTTTAAAATAATACCAGTCCTGTCTATGCCATTGAACATGTGGTATAAGTATGCAGTTCATTTAATACCTGCACTGTAATAAATTTTCCAATTACATAATTCATTTATCTATTAGTATAAAAATCTTGCATATGAACAACCACTTAAATGATCTTTTTTTGTTTCAGGTAAAAATGCCTTAACAACCACTGTGGTTGTAATTTTTACTATAGTTATGACCGTTTCTACAGCTGCAGTTTGGTACCTATGCAAGAGAAGTATTTCTCCTGCTTCTGGACCTTCATGTACAGCACACCATTCAACAGCTCAAGTACCATACAGTGATGAAACTGTTCTGGTAGATGCAGAAGAAAATGAATATTCTGCTTAAGTTTAAAATCACTGTAAATTTTCATATTTAAATACCAAAAAGTGACAACCTGTCATCTGTTTCAGATTTGTTTCAGACATACAATTACTTAAATATGTGCATAACTTTGCTCATGTCGGTAATGTGCTGGCTGTTGTTAGAAAATGGATAGAAAAGATGGTTTAAGACAAACATCAGAGTATCTCATATGGGGCTGTCAAGCATTCATATTCATAAAGTATATTGACTGTACATTGCAGTATTTCACTGTCTGATTTAGTGATGTGACATTCTGAAAGAAGTAAGCATTTAATTATATCACAGATGTTAAAACTTCAAATTCTGCAGTTTTCTATAAAGAAGTTGTTTTTTAAAACAAAATTGTCTTTGTTCATGATCTCCTTTTTCATTCCTGTGAGTATTCTAGTAAACCACATTTGGAAAAAATGGTTAATCTGGAATTAATGGTGCTGAAAACTTGGAGGGTATTTGCACTGGTCCCAATTCAGAGAGTTACTTATTACACAGAAACAAGTTATATTAACTTGTGCCCAGCTAAAAAACAGTTTGAAACTGTTTAGCCTTACAGGGCTTGTTAAAGATGAGCTATAATTCAAATATTGTAGTAAATAAGTTTAAGCAACACACACATTGTAGTTGTTTGATGGTAACTTATAAAAAGAATTTGGGGAAAAAAATCACATTTTTATTTGATTGCAGTTAGAATTCTGAGTCCAACTTTTCAAAAAGGTCTCTTATTTAGACTCTAACTACATGATTGAAGTGTAATTCGTGGCCCCAGCCCTCCAATTTGATATGTGTAGTCAGATCCTTAAATCCATATTAAGTTGGACAGCAAAGAGGGTCTATTTGTGCTGATCATGTTTCAGTGCTGTTGGCTGCTGAATAGCCATCTGAATGCCTTCACTTGTGCTTATCTTCAGTGACTACAAAATTAGTAACTAGTTTGCACTGTATAGAAACCACTGAAAATATGCCAGTCTTTACCCACTTCAGTGTGTAGTTATCCTTTTCTACACAGGGTTGTTCATGGGACTCTTAGGGATAGAATTAACTATTTGTTAGAGTTCTATTGGCTAACTTCCACCCATTTTAATGTATATAAACATAGCTGCACTATGCATGCCTCAGGGCACTAAGGTGTGCCTGCTCCTTTAAGGGCAAAAGCAGCTCGGCAAAGGAGAGGGGCAGGCTACACAGAGCTCCACAGCTGCAGGTTGCCTGAGTAACAGGTTAACAAGGTAATTAGCCAGCACCTGCAGGCAGTCAAGGAGTCAGAGCCCAGGGAACATAAGCTCAGGGCTGGGGCTGGCAGGGTTAATTTTTTTCCCTGGCCACATGCAAGGGAAGGAGCTGCTGTACAAGAGAGCTACCCGGGACATTGTACTGCCTGCTTTGCCATCTCCAAACACAGTAGGACTCTAGAAGCTTACAGGGTACCCAAGGCTAATCCCAAGGGTAGAACTTTGCCCCTTTAAAGGGGCAGAGCACTGCCTTTATGGTTGTGGTTATGGGGCTTATGTTTGTATAATTATTTGTACCAGAGGTTTTGGGATGAAGCTGTAAGGGGAGGAGGTGACCTCATTAGTGCCCAGAGAGGGACACCTGATTGTGTGGAGCCCAGTATCAGAGGGCTGGAGAGCTCAGCGCCTGGGGGTGCAGCAAATGAGAGCCAGGGTTCTGGTGACATGAGAGTGATGAGAGCTAGTGCCTCAAAGCCAGGCCTGACATAGTGCAGCTAGGCAAAAGGCCTAGGAGTATAAGGGGCAGAGGCCTTGACAGAGGGTATGCCAACTATGTAACACCCACAAGGCATGGGGTGTGGTAAAGGGGAGGTTGGATCCACACAGTTGACCCATAAGGCCTGAGGTGCCCTGCACAGCACAGTACTAAAGACAGGCCCAGCAAAAGGACTCAAAGTCCAAGGAGCTTGAGTAGGGTTCAGCAGACCGGGACCAAGCGAAGGCCCATGGGCAGCCTCCTGGTTTATTTTACCAACAAGAAGTGGTAGGTGAGACAAGAGGGTGCCCTCAGGGTGGAACTAGCACAGTCATGGAGCCACCAGAGACACCATGGCCACCCCTAGAGAACCCACTCTGTGACACTGTGTTATATTGCCACTATTTTCTTTGTATGCTTTAAAATCATTGCACTTGACACACAAACTGCAACGGTTTCTGCAAAAGGTATAAAGGTCTGTACAGAATTAAAAAAAAAAATAAAAGTGGAGCAACAGACTGCATTTATGTAGGGCCAGGTATGGGGGATATTTAAAACATTTCACCTAACACTTTAAGTTGGTTTTAAAAAGACCAGTGTGTTTTGAGGGACACTCCGACATGTGAGGTTCAGCAGATGACATGAACCCCATGAGCATAATGAGAATAGAAAGGGAATCAGAGTGGAAAAAGTGAGGCAACAGCATGATGGCAGGCATGGAACAGCATTCCAGGGTAATGGCACAGGAAGGGTTGTAGGAATGAGTCAGTAGTGTTTGTGTAGTCTAAATGTTGTACCTTGATTTTTTTTTAAACCTTAAATCAGGACTTCTGAAGAGAGGACCGTATCTTTGTGAAGCAAAGGAGCTGGAGCTAGAAAACCATTGGAGCAGGTAGATTTGCCACACACCAAACAAAGGTCAGTAAAGAAGAGCATGTTTCTATGGACATACTCTAGGGGTTCTTTAGACTACAGCTGACTTAAATATCATTGGCTTTTAACAAATACTAGAAACCTGTTGAAATCCCTATGCCTAGATAAAAGTTTTCTCAAGACAGTTGCACTAATAGGAAGCTCAGTAAGTGGCTGTGGATTGGTTATCTCCAAGTCTTTTGCCATTCCTCGTCTTCCATGGGCTTTCCTTCTAGCCATTAACTTCCTTAAGTGATCTCATCTAATCTTAACTCTCATAGCTGTCTCCTCAAAAAAAAAAAAAAAAAAATCAAGGTACAAAATCTAGACTGCACAAACACTGCTGACTCATTCCTACAACCCTTCCTGTGCCATTACCTTGGAATGCTGTTCCATGCCTGCCATCATGCTGTTGCCTCACTTTTTCCACTCTGATTCCCTTTCTATTCTCATTATGCTCCTGGGGTTCATGTTATCTGCTGAACCTCACATGTCAGAGTCTCTCTCAAAACACACTGGTCTTTTTAAACACAATTTAAAATTTTAGATGAAATGTTTTAAATATCCCCATACCTGACCCTCCATAAATGCAGTCTGTTGCTCCACTTATATTCTGAACAGACCTTTATAGTTTCCTGTAAAGAAAGACTTTCCTGGGGACAATACCTTTAAAGCATCACTTAAAGGGTAATCCTGTTCCTAGTGGCACAGAGACCCATCAGGAACAAGCAATTCCAATTAATAGAAACTTTTTCATGTTTCCCTAATAAAGTGGCACAAGGTATTTTTGTAGGTTTCAAGTCATCATTGCTCTAGCTTTATAACTGTAACCAAAGGCAACGGCTACATTGTAAAGTTCTTCCAGCAAAATTATGAGTCTAGTATGTACAGTATAGTACATATTTAAGCCCTACTACAGCAGCAGAAAACTGACCTAGGGTAGGATCCTATGTACTAGGATTCATTCCAACTCTGCTGAAGAGTAGGGCTTCTCCTGCCACTCAGAAGGGAGCTGTAGATGTTCCCATACCACTGCAGTCCCTTCAGTAGTTGATGCCTTCCCAGGAGCACTTTGCACTTCAACAGTGCAGCTGCTGGGTGAAGCCATCCAAAGCACTTGGGAATACCACACATACTGGGAGCTTGGTGGTGGCAGCTGTTGTCTGCAACAGAACTTTTAGTAAAAGAAGGCAAGCATCAACAAGGCCAAAACCTACAAGGGTGTAGGAAGGGTCAGTAGTCTTTTTTGCTTATGCACAAAAGTTCTGGAGTAGCTTCCCCCCCCTGTCCATCCCTACCCCTGCATTTCCAGCAAGTACTGAAAACACTTCATGAAGTGGCTGTGACAGAGCCAACTCTTGCTGAATGACTGCAAACATAAAAAGGATATGTTGTTTTATGGGAAGCATATCATGACCATAAAGCAGGACACAGCAAAACTCAGTTAAAGGCAGACTACACTTAATCTGCCCAAGATGAGTGAAATATAGAATCAGTGGAAATGAAAGCTAGATTTTTATTTTTGTTAAAACTGGATGTAAAAAAAAATGGTAAAGAAACATTTAAATCTGTCAACTTAAATTAGTTTGGGCTATAATCATTTTAAGTGTTTCTTTTAGATAATGGCAAGTTAACAGAAAAGCATGGGGTGATGTCAGGCAATGGTAGTTGCATGTATTGATTAATGAGATTTAAAATAATCAGTAGGAGAGGCTTAGACCAGCAGCACGTGGTAGGAAAGCAATGAAATATACTCAAAGTCCTTTTAGGACTTGGCACTTCATTATAGTAAGGCCTACAACACTCAGTTTGGTGGTGTTGTAAATATGAACTGGAGGGTATTTAAGAAGAGAGCCACAAAAATGGTAAAATTGTTGACACTTTCTTGGGTATCATTTTGGAAAAGGATGAATTTAGGGTTACTCAATGAAGCATACAAGAGTGTCAGGGAATAAATTGAAAAATGTAGGTCGATCAGATTATCAGAAATGGCATGATACCTTATTATAGTCTCCAGAAGAAGCCATGTCACGCATTTAAATGGTATCAAGAATTATCTTGGAATAGCAGCAGGATTCCTAAAATGATCCAACAGGTATTCTTCCATCTCTTGTTCCCAAACACTGGAAGTACTTAAAAATTGAACTTGAAGGAAAAATTTTCACTTGTAATATTATCTCAGGAAGAGTTATAGCATATACACCCTGGACATGGCATTCACCTCATTCTACCTGGTGTACACACTTTCATTATAAAAATAAGATTATTTACCACTAATAAGACGACAGGTTTGTGGACAATGGATGTGCCATTTTTTCTGGTACTGGATTAGATTTTAATCAAAGAAAAAAGAATTTTAATTTAGCATTGTAGTCTACAACCCCAGGGTCACTAACATCTTAACTCCAAGCTACTAACATTAGCTACAAGGTAAGAGAAGTAGAAATAGGAAAGAAGTTGGCATGAAGAACAAAGTATGATGTTGCCCACAGCACAGTACTTTGCTCTTTACTCTTCTCCTTGGGCCAGTGGTTGTGTACCACTCACAGCTACAGAAAAGGCTACCACAACTGTGTAACAATCCATACATTTAGCTTTGTTTTTTTGCAGCTCGACTCTTCTCCATGTTATCCCTTGATTAAGTAGACAGTAGTAGTATTTTTATACACTTCTCAAATAAAGCCTCATTTAATACACAGAATATTCAAACCAGATTTGGAAGGAATGTTTATGCATTTTCTACTAAGGGTACACCAATAAATATTTCATTGGCCGATACTGATAGCCAATGATTAACCAACTGTACTAGCCGATGCCAAATCCAATAATGGATATTTAGTAATATTGCAAGGCATTTTAAACTACTGACATAAATAAACCTTATTTTTGTTTGTTTTGTATTTATAACATACATATATGCCTTCTGCCTGCTCCTGCCCTGGATGAGGAAGATGGTGACTGTCTTATTCTCATGCATGCCACCCCCTTGCCTACAGCTCCTACCCACAGTCCCACTCCCTACGCAGCCTGTGCTGCCATCCTGAGCAGGCAGAGCAGACCCTTGCATGGACAGTGGGACCAGGTTCATTTAGAGCCCCTGAGCACACCACTGTCTCGGCACTGGTGAGCCCCACACAGCCAAAGTCCCAAACCCACTTTTGCAAAGGTACCCGTCAGAGCAGAAAGTCCCTCACATGGCTGTGCTTCCCCTGCCTACACACAACCCAATCTCTCCACAGCAACCCTGAGTGCTCAGGCCCTTTTACTGCACCAGTGGTGTTGCATGGCAGTGGCAGCGGCAAGAGCCAGTAACCATCCCTTTGTTGCAGAGTACAGAGCCCTGTGACCAAATCCCAGGTCCCCCTCCCCCTTGCTGGAACCTGTAGCCTGCCATGGGTTTGGGCCAACAACAGAACTATACTCACCAGGAAGCTCCAGGTACAATGCCTTAATTATTGGCTACAACAACCAAAAAAGCTGATGACCAATAACATAATTTCTCTTTTTACTGGTGCTGATCCGATACCCAACCGAGATGCACCCTTTCTACCATATTAAATTAGCAAGACAGCTGCACCATATATCTGCTCCAAGATAGCCTTGTTAAAAAAGGAAAATGCCAGAGCAGTAGTGTGTATATCTCATCATTATCTTTATTTATAAAGAAGTGACAACACTAGAAAACACATAGATAACCAGTGCTTTAACAGTGAATGTGGGATCTAAAAAAGATTTGTTAAACTAAACAGCTTAGTTAAGATTTTAAATGTTATCAAGTTGCATTTCTGCCAGGAATGCTGAAATGCATGGTTACAGCTGCAATATTCCTTACTGGAATATCCACATAATATCAAATATAATTTTCAATTTCCAAATCAGTACATAAAAAAGCCATCATCAACACTAAATATTAGAGGCCCCTTGCAAGTCTTATTGCTGTTTGAATTAAACACACTTCAAATAAAATTTGGAAACCAAACATTGTAGCTTTACAGTAGCCGTTCATCCCCTCATTCATCCTATGTTAACACTGGAAGCAACTGAGAGAGACTAAACACAGGCATTTCTTAAAAGGAAAATGTATGCTATTTAAGTACATGGTTCCCCACCCTCCACCCCATAACCCACAATTACCATTTAGTGCCAGCAGAGAAGCAAAACTTGATAGACAAAATCAGAAATCTGACTACAAGAAGAAAGTAACATAAAGCAAGATCTGACGTCCTCAAACACTCAAAATCTGGTATCTTTCCAGACAAAGCATAGCATCCCTCAGTGTCATCTTAAAGAGGAAACAGCTTTGTGTATCTAACTTGCACATGCTGAATAGTTTTCATATTCATTGTGTTCCAGTGTGCAGCAGATTTTGAATTCAACAATGCTTTAAAAACTATAGTAATATTCAATGTGGTTTTTACTAAAGAGAGGAAAAAATAAATGCACGTTGATGGTACTTTCTTGCCAATTCACCATCTTTCCAGCAATTCCATTTGTTTCTTTCAATTTTAAGAAGCATCAAAAGTTCGACCAGCATCAGTCTTCAGAATCATCCTCAGAAGCTGTTGGAATAATACAGTACAATCAAAAGCCTTTATTAAAAGTCTGTAAAATGTAGCATCCAAGCAGTTTTTAGTTTAACCCCCCCGCAAAAAAAAAAAAAAAATCAGACAAGAAAATGCATTTTACAATGTATATTTCCCCCAATCTGAAATACAGGTTTGTAGAAACAAATTCAGCACACACATCAGGTGTAGCTTCCCCTGGCTTAAAAGAATCAAAAAGAAACTGCACTGTCTTATGCCTCAGATTAAATTGTTCATTGCTCTTTCTGACTTAACGGCAGGCTACAAGGGACAGTACAGAAGTGCACATTAGAGACCCAAGAGGGAGAAAAAAAATTCACTCTATAACTAACCCTCAAGTATTTCTAAAGTATTTGAAAAATACCAGTATCCTAATATTGAAATGATGCTTTAGAAAACTGGTAATTTAATGAAGCCCAATCACAGCCTTGCTGTCTCACTGACTAGATGTAATCAATTCCCCATTTTTTTCCTCCCACTATTAAATAAATTCTGTAAAAAAAAACACAGCAAAATTTAGGTAGGATTTCCTCGATGGAAAAAGCAGAACATATAGATGTCAGTTATGAAAGACACAGAAACGTGCATTGCCTAACATTTAATCAGAGAGTGGTCTAGGATGCCTGTGAACAGGAATCACTTCAACCACCTGGGATGAACTAATTTGTAGTTGCATAACTACACATGTCCTTTACTGTTTATTGGCTAATAGTCTTCCATGGGGCATGCTTTATATTTTCAGAAATCCTCAGTGGAAGGTAGCTTAGGAACCTCTGCATACAAGTTTTAGGAATTCTGCACTCTTTTGAGTAATTTATGTATATTCAAGAAGCTTGTTCAGCATTAGTTGTAAGAAAGTTAGAGAAGGAAGCCTGGGTTAATTCTTGCCTTCAAAAACTGCATTTTCTTATTTTCTTTTTGAAAAGGGGTATTAATTGGGTTTTCCTTCAACATAATTTCAGTGTTCCCAACTCAATGTGTATGTCAAATGATAATCAGCTTTCAGATTAACTAGCTCTAAATTAAACGCAACCTCATAAACAAGATTCATTCTACAATTCACTTGTACTTTAACAAGGAACAAGAATCCTAAAAATACATACATTACTTTAAAAAGCCCAACATCCTGCAGTTACTCTTATTACAGAAAAACATTAGCTAATTAAGAACTAAAAAAATGAACATGTACATTTGTAAGTGAATTCTCATTAAACAAAATTAAAATGCGTTTATTGTACACAAAAGAAATACATCTCTATTGTACTCCAAATATAGCTTGGACTGAAACAAACCTATTTATGTACTATAACCTAGATTTTGTTTTTTGTATAAAGCCATGCAGTTAAATAGCGAGGCTGATGCATTAATTTACAAAAAATTGCCTTCTTTCTCCCCTATCATGGCTAAACACAACATTTAGATATAGAGAACCAAATGACCAGTTACTGGGTGCATCTACACATGTAATTAATGCAACATGATAAACTCCAGTGCAAAACGCTCCTGGGTGAAGCATCTGCACATTTGCCCAGGACCGCAGAACTTTGAGCCGGGGCGGAGTAGCACAAGTCTGGTAGAGGGTCCAGGGGGTCAGCTCTGGGCAGCAGTTGGGCAGTGGAGGGGCTGGCTGAGGCACAAGAATACTAACGTGCAGGGCTAGGTGACAGGCAGCCCCATCACTTTAGCACCCTTGCACCGCAGCCAGCCCTGGTCACTGTCTATATGAGTTTCAGCAGAGTAAGTTTACTCCACCGTAGGATAGTACTGTCCCTGACAGTACAAGCCTTTCAGTGGTGGAGTTAATTAATTTACTGTATCTTAATACCAGCACATGTAGACTGACCCTTTACTGCAGAGTTACTTAGTCAACTCCGCAGTAAAGCACACATTCAGATGCACCCATTAAGATCAACAAACCTGGTAATGTTGTTATGCCAAGACTTGAGTTACAGAAGCCAGTTCCATAGTTATAAAAATAACTGTTCCCCGTAAGACTGTATACCACCTTTGGAAAAGCAACATTAGCCTTTAATTTAGATGCCAATTTACCTCCCTCCACTTCCTGCTCCCTTTACAAAATGATCCCAATAGAATTCAATCAAAAAAACAAAACAAAATAAAACAGTGCTATGACTTCATGAAAATCAGGTTTCAGCACTGAAGTTTGGTACTATACATCCGGCAAAAAGGATTATGCTGATGTAACCCTTAGTGAAATGGAACAAATAGGAGAAAAAGTAACCTACTTTCAATATCTTCCATATGTGCCTGAAGAGTTCTTGCAAGGTTAATAAACTAGAAACAAGGCAGAAAATGCAGATTAAAATTTGCAAATTTGCATCATAATTTAATGATGTAATCTTCATGCGCTATTCTCTGTAAAACATGTCTAGTTCAAGAGTCAAACAGACATCAGTAGTAACGGGAATGGCAAAAACAAAACACAGATGTTTGCTTCCTAGATTTGCTAACGATGCAAAATGTAACTTGATAAGAGCCGATTTAATTAGCAATGGTTTGAACCAGTTCCACTTACCCATAAAATACCACCATATTCGCATGGAAGTAAGTAGAGCCCAGTTCAGTGAAAACAGGCTAGATAAAGAAATTATCTAGACTACAGTAAATATAAGGTTGAAATAGTCAGTAAAATAACCATCCAATGCTAGCCTTAATACTCAATATTTAAGAAAAGGTTATTAAGGGATTACTTCTCAGAAGTGGGCACACATTTCGTAGGCAGCTTTGAAAAATCTCAGCCTAAGCTTTTAGTAATAAATCTACATTGCTATTACAGAACAACTACCATCAAAACCACATTCAACAGGCCAGAAATCAAAAACTTATGGCAATACTGTCGATATAACACATAGCACTGTAAGTGTAGATGGCTCTGCACAGTAGCACATCATGGACAAATAAATTTCCTGTCCCAAAGGTGTGTGTGTAGAAGTACAACCTGCTCCAAAATGAAAAAAAAAAAAAAAAAAATCAATGTTGTCATGTGTTTTCAGAATTTGAATGTTTCCTGAAACAAGGGCACATATCTGAAAAGAGGAAGAAATTAGCTGTTCATTGGCTCATTTGGTTTTTCTATTATCCAATACCACACTACTTCAAACAAGATACTAGTTTGCTGCATGAAACATATTCTAATTGGAAAAATAACTATGAATGACACTGGCTTACTAGTAAACTCTTGCTTGACCACAGTATGACCAATAAAAGTTTCTTCTAATTAATGCTTGAATTGCACTCTATAAAATGTTCAGAGGTTCAGGTGTAGCACTCTAATCAAGGGTATTATCACTTTGGTATAGTGTAGTAATTTAATACAGGTCACACAAGATTCAGATATTCTGAAACGTAAACCTACAAACAGATGTAATTGTAGTTAACCCAGAAATTTTCTAAACAACATCATCTCATTGTTTCCGTATTTATATTACAATAGCACTGCTACAATCAGATTGTGGCACCATTTTGCTAGATGCTCTTGGACCAAATTTTAGATTAAAATCTTGGATATATACACACACACAATGTTATTTATAGTTTTGCCTATTTATATAAAAAGAGCTTCAAAATGTAAGTTTAATCACCAGAGTAAGGATGTCTTAGGTAACGCTTCACAGGAACAGCAATATGACACCGTCAGTCATTCCCACAAAACAAGACAGACTTACCCTAACACGTGTACTGGCCTCACTTGCAGTTCCCAGCATATCGGAAAAGCGTTGTTCACACAAATGTAAAAGCACTACAAGGTAGAGACCAGAACTGATAAATTCATAGTCTGCCTAGAAAAAAATTCCAAAATGTCAGTCCCATTTTTTGCATAAGCAACTTGAAAAGCATACCTACTGTCAAGTCTTGCTGGTAGTGTCATGGAAGGATAATAGATATAGAAGTTTGCAGAGGTCTCATAATGTGCTTTTGACAAAGTATACTCAGAAAATTGAAATCAAAAGCTATATTTTTGGCCTGACATCCAGACTTTCATTTATGAAAATAGACTTTACTTACACAACTATTTCCACTGAAGTCAAAGGATTTGAGGATCACTCTTGCATCTTAAAAGGCCTCCTTCACAGATCCAAAAACTATTAGCTTAAGTTCAGAGCTGAAGAGCAGAAAGTAAAAGCCCTCCAGACTCCCTACTGCCAAGTGTAGAGGGCCATAAAAAGATAACAGGAGAAACATGCAATTACACTGACAGAGAGGGGAAACTATATTACTTATTTCCCAATATTTGTGGTAGTTACTGGTAGAGAAAATAGTTTCAAAGTAATAAAAAAAAATCTAAAATATTACTTGCTAAGCAATTACTAGCTATTTAAAGAGTCAGTAGAAGCAATTACTAGCTATTTAAAGAGTCAGTAGATAAGGACAGATCTACTCCTGCTGATGTGCAGTTACTCAGAGAAGTAATATCACTAAGCTGAATGGTGATCTTACTCTCAACCACTCAGTCATAGGTTCATTTGACCTAAGCAATTTGGGGCTCATTGATAATCCTGTATGCTTTTATTCTGTTGATGAATAAGAGTCTAGCTTGACATCTGATTCAGAGTATGAATTATTCAAACATCAGTACTCCATTTCCTTGTTGGCCAAAACTTGGGTATTTTACCTCCATATTTAAAATTACACTGAGAGTTCTAGTTTATTTTTTAATATTCATAAAATACTGAAGTTTTACTATAATCACAAAGTACCAAGTTAGAAAAAACAAGAAAGACCTCTGACCAAAGTTGTAATTTCCTAGCAGTTCCTTTAAACCATAACTAGGATACCTAGCAGTAGTAGAAACCATCTCATAATGCTTTAAAAAGAGGAAAATCATACTCTAACTAAAGTATGTGTTAA
>NW_017728949.1:84397604-84417167 GCF_001723895.1 Crocodylus porosus | reverse complement strand
AAAAAAAAAAAACCCAAAAGCTAGATCACCACTCCTAGCCTGTCAAAACCACTCCTAGGTTCATAATTTGTCCTCTGCAGTTTCACCAATGGTACTGACAGACCAACAAAACTGAACAAGATTACATATACTACACACCTACTGAGGACTACATCAGAAGAAACTACAGTCAAGGTCCATTCCTTCTGTTAAACTAAAGGAGACAATTTCTGCATGTGAGCTTTATTTATATTAAACCCATGATATTTTAAAGAGATCTGATTTTTTCTTTTTTTCTTTCCAAATAAATTTTTTAAAAAGCTGTCCTCCCAGCACCAACCTGACACTTACCAAATTAGGCAAAATATACTAACTTGTTCATTTGCATGTGCCCTATAGAGCTCATGAATATCAAAATCCTCAAGATTAAGATGCAACTTCTCTTTACACAGCTCACAGGTAGTTACTGCTTCCAGTGAAGAACCTGACAAACAAAAATGACAAACCCTTATTATAACAGGATTTAGAATTAGACAGACGCATGTAACGTGATGATATGGTCTGTAACCATTCCTTGATTTGCTTTTCTATATTAAATTTAGGAAAAGAGAAAGCAAAGCTGATAGTAGTAGCATTGAAGTTCCTGTAGCAAACAGGTGCCAACAGTTAAATTCTAATGGAATACTTACTCTTCTAGCAAAGTTTACTTGTTTCATGTCTTATAATACAAATGTAACTTCTCATAACTCAGCAAAAACAGTCCTTAAAGTGTTAATTGGTCAATGCTATCCATATACATGTAATATGGAGAAGTGTATTGAAACAGAACATCCCTCAGATTGCTAACTAAAGTTAAAATAGATATCAATTCTATAGTAAATATCAAAATACAAGTTTTATATGGCAGTGTTGTTTTTTTTCAAAGCAGCAAGAACTGGACAGCAATACCACATTAAAAACTGTGGACATTCCTTTTTGCAGAAAGGTTTCCTAAAATGTTCACCTGCATGGTCTGCAACTGAAATACTTGCTTAAAATTCTGAGTATGCTGAATGCCAGTATACCACAAGAGGAGGGCATCATGGGCATATGTACACCTTGCACCGCAGCTCCAAGCACTTCTAAAAGTCCCTGGCACTGCAGCTCATCCATTTGTATAAATGGTGAAATGCACGTCAGCACTGAAAAAATGGCGGCGGTGTACTTTTGAACTAACACACATCAAAGGTGTTTTAGTTCAAAACCGCACTACTGCCATTTTCTCAGCACTGATTAATCAAGTCTGCTCCAATGCGCAGTGTTTCTGACACATCAACGCAGACAAATATATGTGTATAAATGCCCCATGTTTTACCAAGCTTACAATATAAAAAAGATATTGTTCCACAGTTCTGCTTATTCTGTCTCACTCTGCCTTGTTTGTGTCTTACAATAATCAGGATTGTATACTACTGAAGAAGAATACCAAGATATGCATAAGGAAATAAAAATACATTTAGAGTACTTCAACATTTTACCAGATAATCCTATCAACAATGAACTGTATCAGAAAACCCCAGCATTTTGGGATATACTGAAACCTATTTGCACAAAGCCAAACTTAAGAGTTGCCATGGAATCCCTTTAAGAATGGTCAACTGCTTTGTCCATTTACATTAACAAGGATTTGCCTGAACTTTACTGCAATAGTAAGTACTAGAAAGTCACTGGAATCCCCACCACATTTTCTATTTCATCTGGAAAAGCACTCATTCTAAAGTCTACCTTACCAGAGTTAATCTTGGACTGCAACCATTTTTTCATACACTCTTGGTGAACATACTGCAGACTTCCAGTGCATTTGCATGGTTCTATTAAGAGGTTCGTAGAAGATGCAGATGACATCTGGCAGATTCTACATAAGTCACCCTCTTCATCTTCAGAGTCCTCTAAAAGGAGGCTGAGTAAGAAGAAAGTGATTGTATCAGATTCATGTGACAGAGATATACCTAGTATTTTTCCAAGCTAACCCTTTCGAAAATTTTCCACAAACATAAAGGTGACTCAAACAATTTAAGAAAATGGTGGTATCACAGCTGGCAGGGAACTCTGCTGCACTTTTCAAACTTCAAAACAAAACCATTTTGTAAGATTCATCCAAGTAGGTTGTATGTTTTGGAAACAACACATCTGATTTACCTCTCTTTAATTTTCTGGAGTCTTTCAGGATCTCTTGAAGGGGGTATTTTGGATTTGTCATTTTCTTGCCCATCAGACAAATTCCAGCCTGAGGGAATAATATCTACAGTTATCATAAGATTGTCAGACAGACTGCTCCCTAGGGCTGGGGGCATTGCAAAGCGGAAGAGAGAGCCAGGAAGAATTCCAGACATTCCCGAACTACTTCTACTGTGGGCTGAATCTGGTGTGGAGGCAGTAGCTGTAGGGCTGCCAGATACCGCAGGTGTTGGTGGTCTATTAGAAGCACCTCCAGAAGAACCGCTGTGTGTTTCAGGAGGAGTTTCTTCACCTAACTCTCTTCTCCTGAAAAGATGTAATGACCTGGCAGGTACGTCAGAGGTAGAGGTTCTTGCAGATTCATCTCTTCCTTCTCTCCTCCTTCTGGAGAACAGTGGTGTACATCTGTTCCTTAAAGATGATGATAACCAAGACCCTGTATTTCTGTTTTCAGACTCTTGTCTATAACTTTCAGCATCTGAATCGGAGCTATGGTTTTGTGAAACCCCTGATAAACCCCATCTTCGTCTAAGAAAGCTAAATCCCTGAGAAGCTTCAGATGTCTGACTGTCTGGAACCTCAGGAACTGCAGATGCATTAGTACTTGACGGGGTAGAAGTCTGAACTCTTGGGATAACACGTGAATCCTCAGAATCTAATGATCTTGCATTTAACGATTCTTGGCTAGACCTTCGTGAAAAAAATGTAGATGACATACTAGAAGCTAAACGAGACAACAGCTGTCTGGTTGTACGCCTGCCTTCAGTATCGGATGTAGGCTCACTCAGTGACCTCTGAGAAGCAGTAACCCTTTCAGAACTGCTTGTAGAAGGAGTTTCCTCACTAATGGCAACAGGGGTAACTTCTGGCTGTATATTCCTTTGAGGAGACTCCATTTCCCTTGAAGAATAGCTGGATCGTGAAGAGCCCCTGCTAGAGTCTCTGGAGAATACAGATGGCTGCTGTTCAGAAGGCAACTGGCGGTTCATGGATGTGTTCAGCCGCAAAGTGCTCAATGAATTATCTTTTGGTCTTGCTCCCTGTGCATATGAAGAAGCAGGTCTGTCTTGAAGATCTATTATGACAGGAATGAAGAAAAATAAAATGACAAAATGCACACAAACAATTGTAATATTATCAAACAATTACAATGCAAGTCTAGGTTTATGTTGGACTTGTTTTTGAAGCCTAAAATTGACAGATTATGGAATAGTATTCAGTTTAGGTTGTCTTAGTGAAAAGAATTATATTGTTAAATTCCAGATAAACTGAAACCATCTCATTAAAAACTGTCAAGTTATGATTCAGCATTCCCTTATGTACAAATCCAGTTAATCAACACTAACAACCTGTATGTCACATTAGCACGTTTAAATTTAGCAAAAGCAAGCTGCATTTAAAAAACTGTTTTAATACCTGTTCCTCATTTTCCAACTTGATTAGACAAGTAATTTCAGTGAAAACTGTAAGAGTCATCAACATATCCAAAATGCATCTTTACAAATAAAATATCAACATTCCTTCCCTCTCCTCCAATATAAAAACATTTGATAATTATTTTTCCAGGTACATTACTAACAAAAAACCCTCAAAAGACAGTATATTTGCTTTGTAAACTGGTTCATTGCAAGACCACCTACAAACAGGAAATAAATTACACAAAAGCTGTAGTTACAAAAGCTACTTAAAACTTACATGTTACCAGTTACCTAAGGTTAGTAGCAATTCAGTTGGAGATCTTAAAGTGAACTAGGGTTTTAATCTGAATGTTCTAATTAGATTAATTGAAAAGGGAGAGTTTTTGTTTTTACTAAAGGCCTACCATAACTCTACTACTGCAAAAAAGAAATGCAAGTATTCTAGCTATAAAAATTAACTTAAACTATTTGATGAATTGTTAGCTAGCAGTTTAAGTTGTGTGATAATTTATAACTTATTTATACAATTCAAAGTTTCAGCTCTTAATTTAGTTTACAGAGGATCACATGAGCAATTATTTAGTATTATTGCTCTCAGCTGCTCAAATCTCCCACCTAAAACATCAATTAGTTTAACAGTCATGTGATCCATTCGGCCAATTACATTGTCATTTGTGAATCTTCTAATCAGCTAACCTTTTAAATGTTACCCTGCTGATTCTGTAGCTTGTCTTGAAGTGCTATGTTCAAAAATTCACAGAGTAACTCTGCAGACAATGTGGTGGCTGAAACATAGCTCCCATTCTATGCCAGAGTCCAAGGAAACCACCAGCAGCAGCAGCAGAAGTCAGTCTCCTTCCTTGGGAACAGCTTGGAAGACCACAAAGCTTCTTTTTAAAAGAAGTAGCAACAAGCTGAGCAACTGGGTAAGTAAGAAAGGTTTTCTTTTACTTCCCTTTTTAAAGTGATATTTAACTGCAGTTAACAAAAAAGGCCTCCTTAGCTTCCCTAAATATTCTACAACTAGAAACCGTCGTACTGTTCGGGGAGTTTCTGAATTCCAGTCTCTCATACAGGTTCCCCAACTGAGAAAAAACTGCATACGCAGAATCCCACTAAAAGTAAAATGCCTTGTTACTCAGTCATAAGAGTCCATATGTACTATGGCTGTTCAAACTTGCATTGTTATCTCTGTACAACTGCTGCTCTGACCTGAATAAACAATTGCGTAACCCCAGCAGTCTGGCCACCCAGATCACAGCGCAGAATTGAGGGCTAAGGGTTTAATTTCCTTTTAGCTTTCCCTGCCTGTGAGAATAGGGATTCTTCAGCATTATGAAGCTAAGCTGCATAAAAATCGTCTATGAAGAGGTGAGGTTAAGGAAGTGAGTAGCTTTTCTTTGAACAGATGGGACAGTTTTAGAAGACCACAACAGTTTGAACAGGAATTATAAAAGCCTGAACAGAGAGCCTGATACAAGGAGTATGTAGCTGCCCTAAAGCATTTGTCAGCTAAGACTGAAGCTTTTATTTCTGAGTTTGTTACGTTTGTTGTTAAGCCAACTTCAGTTCATCCTGGTTAAGTATATACACAACTGCCACAGTTACTTGTAGTTCAGCTTCACCCTAGTTTTTCTCTATATGTTGTAATCTTACAGTTGCGCACATTGGAAATCTTGGCAACTAAAGTGGCTGTATGAGAGATCTGACCAAATTCCACTAAGGTCACAAACAACTGAGACAGAAGACTACATGAGAACGTCTTTTTAGGAGTCAAATAACCCAATTCACTTTTATTCTTCCTTCCACTGTCAAATCTCAGTGAAAAGCAGGCTCGGAAGCATAAGGAATAGAACAGACATTAAAATGTTCAAATAAGGGTATTACTCTGCCATTATGTCTACCATTAAATACATACCAAAGCATTTACAAATCTAGATGAAGCTGCATTCAACTTAACTGCTGAAGAGTTAAAATCTATTTTTAGCTAAATGTTTAGTCAATTGAGTAAAAGAGCAAAGAAATTGGAAAGTATTATCTTTAAACAGATAGTAGACTTTACATGCAACATAAAACATGAAAGGAATAACTAAAAAAAAGTATGCAACCTATATGCTTTTGCAAACCTTCATCTGTATAATACTTGCATGTTGAAGATGAAAAGTCACCATTCCTGTGACTGTAATCCACAAGACTATTAGTAGATGGGTCTGTTCTCCTTTCTAACTCTCTCCTCTCTCTCACTAGCTCAGTTCCCAGAGTACCAAGTACCACTGATGAAGATCTGGGAACTTGACTATACCTCCACGTGGAATCTGAAAGCAAAAAAGAGAAAACTTAGACAAATAGGATTTTTATGGCCTTGGGTGCATCTATATGGGCATTAATGCGCTGCTGCTACTGCACATTAAGTTTAGTCCCTCTAATATGTGGTACTACATAAATGTGCAGTAGCTGGTGGGAATGTGCTGCAGCAATGGCTCATGGTCTTCTTGTGATGCTTAATGGGCTGCAGACTACTTCTACTGTGCATTAGCAAGTTTTTTGCCATGATACACTAATGCACAGTAGAATTAGTCTGCTGTGCCTTAAGTGTCTCATGTAGATGCACCTGTTATCACTGAAACCAGTCCATGCTCTACTCAAACAACTAGCTTGACTTAACATACTACAACAGGGGTGTTAAACATAGGCCCAGGAACTAGATTTAGCCCCTGATGTCTGAGACTGACCCCAGACGCAGCATACCATCCTGGTGCATGGGCTACACCTGGCTCTGCAGATGCTGCCTGAGCAGCACAGGGTCTGGTCCACATCAGGCCATGTCAGAGCTGGTCCAGCAAGGCACCACATGCAGTGCACTTCCCATGCTGGCCCCCTGGGCTGTAAATATTGCCCACGGTGATGGGTCTAGCCCACACACTGCCTTGAGCACAAGCCCCAGGTAAGGCCAAAGCACACTGCCTACAACATAGAAGGCTGGCACAGGGAGTGTGCTACATGTCTGATGGACCTTGTGCTGGCTCCAACATGGCCCAAACTAGCCTGCAGGCCAGCCAAAGGCCCACAGGGCTGAATGAGTTCAACAACCTTGTATGACAATACAAGGGAAGTGACTTGGTAAGCATTTCCATTCAGAAATGGCTTAGATGATTATAATTATAGCTTGTTTTACAAGATGAGCTATTCCAAGCTTAATTCTCAACCCATGATCAATTTCTTTTAGAAAGTAGTCTGACATGATGTGTTCTGAGAATTTTTTTTTTCCAGGTAACAGCTCTACCACCTAGGAACATAAAATGTACTTCATATGTGATATGGACACTTAAGGTTCCAAGCACGCTCTACAGAAATCTAATGTAATTAGTTACACTGATATTTTAAAAATACCCTTTTTTAAGCATGCATATTCCACATTACTGAAGTAAAACAGAGTAATCCAAGAAAGCAAGAACAAAGGAAAGATGTCTCAGATAGCTAATGATATCTTGTTAAGGGAAGCTGTTTCAGTAAATACTATAAATATTCTGAAGCTATATTATGAAAGGTGAATTTTCTTATGCATGTGACAATGCATTGCTATATACTATCGCAACCCTAAGCCTTCTGAATTTATTCATTATACACTGCCAATTTGGGATTTTCAAAATGAAAATAATAGGCCATCCATCTGAAAGCATACAACTGGAGATACAACTACTGATTGAAACTGAGATTTCTCTGTAGATTGATTGTAGGATCCAGCCTAAAGTTGCATCAGAATCTGTAATTCCTGGCGCTTTCCTCTAGTGACTTTTGGACCACAAAAGAGAGGACTGACTCCCAGAGGTTGAACTAACCATACAAGGTAAATTCAATCTGGAATACAGCAGTAGAATCCATTAACTTTAGTTAAAGTGTCAATGATAGTCTCTAGCCCTTTTTTAAACACAGTTGTTTGATACTAGATGTTTCTTAAATAAGCCATAACCCCTTTCCCATCCCAATACCAACATTAACTCTGCCCTGTAACTCTACACCCTAGGTAAGCGTAACTATGCCAGACACTGATCTCTTGTTGATTTGGTCTGGGTGCCTGGCTCCTGGGATCTTAAAATCTATATGACAGCTTTTACATGGGGTTGTTACCACCTTAAATCGCACCCATGAATTATATAGAATTTAAGTAAATTAGGAAGTATTCTGCATTTAGCAGGATTTTTCTAAAACTGCAAGGAACCAAATCAATTAACATGGCAAAAAGGGTACATACACTGTTTTAAAGCAATCCACTACTAACATGAGGCAAATGGATGGGAAGACTGGGATGTCATATTTCGCCTTAGCACTTACTTGAAGTGGAAGAGATCTGTTGGTACTATTAGTTTGTAGAGGCAGAGCAGTGACAGACAATTCCATGTATGTGCTATTGTGGTTCATGGGTAAGTTGTTTTATTTTCTACCTAGTGGTGAGGAGTATGCAAGTTGTGATCAGCAGGGATCCTGGTTTTGTTGCCCATGGAAATCTGTGGTTCTCTCTGTTTTCCCCATTTTTATCAGAGAAAAAACAGATTTTGCTTTTTAGAAGAGAAACCCATGGATTTCCTCCTTTTGCAAAGAGTTCTGCAGGCTTGCTAAGTTCCAGCCAACAAGAGGTGCTTGCAAAAAGGGGTGGGGAAATCCTCAACCCTGTGGGGAGGGAAAGGGGGGAGGGCAGGGCCCAACACACTCACTTACCAGAGGCTGCTTCAGGCTTACTCTTCTTGCTGGAAGTAAGTGAGGCTTGGGGATTGTGAAACAGGGCTGGAGGGGCAGCTGGCTAAGGGTGGAGGGAGCGGGAAGGCTTACAGCCAGCAAGACACTCTGGCTGGGAATAGGTTTGCAGCCTCTCCACTCTCAGCTGGATATCCCTGCTGCTCCCAGCTGGCTGCAAACCTCCCCACTCCCTCCAGCCAGCTTGGGCACTCCCAGGTGGGGAAACTCAGGCTGGGAGCTGGGGTTTGCAGTTGGCAGGAAGCAGCAAGAGTCTGCAGCCAGCAGAGCACTCTGGCCAGGAGCAGGCAGGCTGCAAACCCCCTCCTGGCCAGAGTGCCTGGCCAGCTGCAAACCCTGGGTTGCAAACACTGAGCTCCCTGCCCTGCTGCCCTCCCCCAGGTTCTCCAGCATGCAGCATGTGCAACTGGTATGGCAGGACACAGCAGGGCCATGCACAAAAGCTGCCTGCTGCTGCAAGCTCTGTGCTGCCCTAGCCACAATTCCTTTGTGTGCACAAGGGCAGTGAACATCTGCCCAGCCCCCAGCCCCCACACATCTGGGAGATGTGGGTCCCCCTTCCCCTCCAGCAGTGCATGCTGTTGTTGGGACCTGACCCCACCTGAGCCTGCAGCAGGCAGCAGCCAGGTGCTGTAGCTGCCACTGCCTTCTGTTGGGGGCGGGGGGCTGTGGACCTAGTCCCTGGCCCCATAGCCCTGGCAGCTGGGGACCCCATCCAGCAGGGCTGGGTGACATTTAATTTTAACCACAGATTTTGGGATTTTTAATCAGAGAATTTGTGTGGGGCTTTTTGTGTGTGTTTGTTTGTTTTAAATCATGGAAAACCAGGATCCCTGGTGATCAGTTCTGAAGAGAACCAGCATACTTCCTGGTAAAGCATGGATTGGGTTAACATCATTTGGTGTATTACTTAGTTGTGGTATATATCCATAACTTTCTAACTTTAAAAAAGCTCATTAAACCTCAGTTTCCTAGGTTTTATACTTACCCTAGAAAGCATGTGCACTAGGTATGCATTTACTGTTTAAATCCAGTATAGTTTAGTTTGCTCGAAAGAGAAAACGGAAAGGCTAAAATAAATGTCAGCTCAATGACCCCCTGGAAAGCTCTACTTTGGCCAGTAAAGAGAAGCTATCTTTAGTCCACGCTAACAAATTACTTTCCTCCTACATACCCACCCTTGCCCACAGTACTTCAGCCTGCTGAGATACTTAGTTATGTGGGCAGCACAGCTAGAGTATAAAGTATGAATTTTCTCATAAAAGAAATCCATTTAAATTTAGAGCCAGGTTGCAATTTAGTAAACAGCTGTGGTTTTATTTCTTAGAAGTTACACTTTATCTGTTAGGGTTGTTCAGGTCATCTTTAGTGCAAGCATAAAACTGTAGGGACAGTTTCTATTAAAAACTTATTGGGATGCAGTGTTATCTTCAAAATAGAGTTAATAGTCTTCTGGATGCTTTGGATAAGGCAAAGCCATTTTCATTTAACTACATAAAATGAATTTGTGTATTGAAGTTAATCTAGTATTAATTAGATACTTTAATATCTTGGAACATTGTAAATAATCTCAACTTTATATTCATTTTTATTCTGAACAGCAAGCTTTTTAAAGACATTGTAGAAATGTTGTTTAATAATGCATTTCTTACCTGAAATTCCATTCAAACCATTACTTCTCCCAGAAGAGGTAGATGTATATGAAAGCTTAGGTCTCTTTGAATCACTGTCCTGCTGCTGGTTATGTATTCTTGAATATGCTCCCTGAGTTCTCTCAGATTCACCATACCAAGTAGACGTAAAAGGAGAGGAGGAAGATGCAGACTGATTTTTTTTTTTTTTTTTTTTTTTTTAAATAAAAAAAGAAAAAGTTAGTAAGGGAAGTAGTTTTATGAGAGTGTACCTGCAATCCGAAGATTTAACATACAATATACCTACCAGGACATATGTAGACCCAGACTGATAAAGTCAGTCAATAATGTACTTCAAGAAAAGCATGTGGATCTTTAAGAAATAAAAAGACTTTGTGTACATTAGGACTTATGCCAGTACTGCTGATTAGCAGCCCAACTCAGGGAACTTTTCTTTATTCTACTGTTTTATAACAAAGACAGAGAACAATGCTGGGAAGCCATGTCTAAACCTCATGATGTTACTGGAACATCTGATATGATTTTTCATATCGCCTCATTTTTAAAGGAAAATTTCAATAATGTTAGGACTGCTTTTATTGTTCATAAACTGCTTTAACTGATCAATTCTATACTTTAATAGATAATAATATTCATATTGTATTTTTCCTCAAAACACTTATCTGTTTAACAACCTAAAGTTATTTTTAACTGGATGTTAACTGTCACTTTCAATATAACAAATGTAGATAGTATTTAACTTTGTGAGATCAACAGGGGACCAACATTTATTTCATGCTTTGGGCCAAAGTTGGATTTTTATGTGGATCTAGACACTTCTTGTGACGGAGCTAAAAACTAACTTACTGCAGTAAGTATAAAAACTACCTAATTTGGCCTGTTGAATAAGTCATATTGATTCCCATACTTTGCCACTAAAAACTATTCCAAAAATCAACAGTTTCAGAAAGTCTGGTACAATGTTCCTTTGTATTGGAATTTAATCTCTTTATTAAAAAAGCAGAAAGAAAGGCAGGGTGGCACCTCAGGCATTTGTACATATGCTTGCGTTGCAGCACCAGGCACTTAAGTGTTCAGTGCTGCGGTGCATGCAGTTGTGTAAGCAGCGAAATGTATATCAGGGCCGAGGAAAATGGCAGCTGTGCATTTTTATTTATTTATTTATTTATTTATTTAAATTAAAACACCTTGAAGGTGTTTTAGTTCAAAAGTAAAGTCACCATTTTCTGCATGCTGACACATTTCACCATTTATACCGCACAGCACAGCACCTGTTGGCTCGCATGTGGAAAAGACTCAATTAAATTGAGTCTTCTCCAACCCACCAGATCTCCAGCACATTGCAGGATTAAAAGCATGTGTATAAATGCCCTTAAAGACCGATTAGATAGAGAGGCATGAGCTTTTATAAGCAAGGACGTATTTGTCATATGCTAGGAAAGAAAGTGAATCTTAACAAGAAAACGTACCAGTTTGAAAAGCCTGCAGCGCCTACTACCTAGAGGTGTAGGCCTTTTATAAGCAGAGGCTCAGCTTGCATTCCGACTACATGTGCAGTCATTCACCATGTTTTCCCTTGAAGGTTGGCAGCCCCACACTATTTGTTTTCTCACCCATACTGACTGCCTTGAAAGTGCCTCCACCTTTTAAATTGCTGTAAGAAAACAAACACCTGTTTAAAGTGTAAGTTCTCTTGGCAAAGTTTCCAAACATCTCCCAATTTTAATAGACCACAAACCTTTCTACAAGTTTCTTGCTACTGGTCCCCACCCCCCGTCCTAGCTTTTTACAGCTTTAATATTTTAAAGCTTGCTTTCTTTAAATTTTTTGTGCACAATAAATTGCAAATAGCAATCTACGTATTTTGCAGAATGACTGGACAGGATTAAAGGACATTTTAGGCACAGATTTAAGGTCCCGGCTCCTGGAACCCAGGAAGATGGAAGAGCTGAGTTTCCACTTGTATCGTATCATACAAAGCAAACAAATTTTAAAGTATGATCGTAATTACTAATGGACCTAACTACATCATTCCCCTATCTTTCCCTTCCTCTTGAGATTTAACAGTTAACATGGGATAACTCTCAGATCTGAAAAATCTGCTAGTAGATGAGCAGAACCCCAGGGCCTCTTCAACAGAAGCATTTGGATATTTTATTTAAAAGTTCTCACCAATCTGCTTCTGCTTCCCAAAAATCTTCCAGACCACGGACGATCAAGTGTCCCTGAGTAGCGAGTTGGAGAGGAAGCAGTAAGTTTCCAAGGAGTTTCACGGGCTTCTCTCTCTCCAATCCCCCAATTTCTACTGGAACCATGCAACAGATGGGAGTCCTAAAGAACAATATATGTATCATATGCATCTTCTAAGTCAGTGGATGCCACAAATTAGCCCCACACGCTCCCCAAGTGCCACTCCCTTTCCCCTGCCTGATCTGATACTTGGCTTTTCGCTTCCCTGCCCTACCTACTATCATGTTGCCTGTCCCTTCCTCAGCCTGCTGTGTGCCAGACAGAGGCTACCTGTGCCACTTACAGCACCTGTGCCACAAGTTGGCCACCCCTGTTCTAACTCAAGGTGGCCTTCTTAGGCATGCTTTTTGTAGACTGGGTGTAGATTAAAATGGCAGTACCATGGGTCAGAAATGTAAAGCAAGCATCTATTCTTTGTGCAAAGCTTTTTACCAAGTACTCTGTAGGATATAGGGTGGAGACCCAAGAAGAATTTACTCTTTTTTTTTTTTTTTTTCCCCCCTGTCTCTTCCTAAAGACATGTTAGATTTCACAATTCACCTAATTAGGCTTGTTTCTCTCCTTCTGCTGAAGGATCTGAATGAAGTCTAATGCAACTATCACACAATTATCACCTAATGCAGCAATTTCAGTTTGAGGAAGTTCAAATCTATACCTCCCATCCCCCTTCATTTGCAAGGAGGAAAGAGGAACTTGAGGCTCAGGCCTGAATTTTGATACATTGCTAGTCAGATCTTCCAACAGTAAGAGAGTAAAAAGATCACATCCCAAGCATTAAAAAAATAAACTCTTTTGGCATCAAAGTAGTAACTGATGGCAAAAGCATGCTGTTTTATACATGCTCTGAAGAGTATTATGGCCAACATGCAATTGCTCATCAAGGACTACTAATGGCAGTGTGGACCTTGGATTAAAAGAGATTCTGTCCTAACATCAGGATGAACAAGGTTCAGCCAGACAGCAGTTTGTCAACTTCTAAGTAAAGATGGCTCATTAAAAAAGTAAGGCAATGCCTAACTAAAAGATTCATCATTTTTTGCTAAATTTGCATGAACCTTTTTCTTAAGGGTTTGTATTTCTTTACAGAATATGGAAGCATTTTTTTAAAATCTTTTTCCTTGCATCTCTTCATTCTGTCCTAAAAATACATCATTAGGCTATGAGCATAAAATACGTGCAAAGTAGAACATAGTAATTTTGCTTTGTATTACATAGCGAACTCTTACACACACTTCTTTTTGTTTACACTTCAATTCTTCTGCACTGACTAGCTAAAGGAACTATTTCAGAGGTCTGTTACACAAATTTAGAAGGCTCTCTGACACTACACTAAGGAAATTTTAGTACCCAAGTCAAAGTGAATTATTTGTTTTAAATGGGAGTCAGTAATAAAAATAATGTTCAGGTTTAAGTCTCTACTCTGTCCTGCCTCTCAAAGTTTTAGGATGGTGGTACCATGAGTCAGAAAATGTAAAATTTAAAAGCAGGAATTCTATTTTGTGCAAAGCTTTTTACCAGGTAGTCAATAGGGTGGAAACCTAAGGAGAACTGTCTGTATGAAGAGACAAAAAAAAAAAAAAAAAAGTCAAGCTATTCAGTTATAAATATTTTGGCTTCAGAGATTAGTTGGGTTTTTCTCCTGTAAGTGGGCACCTGCATTTTCTGTCCTCTTATTTCAAAATTATTTATTTTGGAAAAAAATAGTGTGCAACTGCAGAAGCTTCTAATGATATTTTGAGTTAGCCCTCAAAAGAAATCTTGAAATTACAGGCAACAGTGGAATTTGCTCCTTAAGATTTTGTAGATAGCTGTGGTTTTATCAGGATCAAGAGGCTGACTGTTATGCTGGCTTGGCTCTATTTCCAAGTACAAGCGTATACCATTTGTGATAAGTTTCACTGGCATAAAGTATTATCCATGTATAACAGATGTTGCCTGGAGAATGTAGGGCCTACACAGTGTAGTGGCAAAACCTAATAATAGTACTCAAACTTAACCAGGGGAAGGGCAATGATGTTAATATTCAAATATGATCATTTTCTCTGAGTAAACTGTAAATGTTTTATATTAGCCATAACTACGTCACAGCAATTTATGAGTACCAATAAAAAGAAGCATGTACTAGGTGACCCACCCACAGTTTTGTCATGAATTGCTAGCACAGTTAATAGCAGAAACAGGTATTCTAGCTCCCAGTCCAAGCCACAGACCTGCAGTCTCCAACCCATGGCTCAAAGGCAACATGTTTTTAACAGCCACAGAAAACTAGAAAGTTAAAACTAAAGCTAACAAGGACAAGAATGTATGCTGTTGTCAGCAGTGCATTACCTGCCTAGTACTGTTTCCCACAGGCCAGTAAAGGTTGGGACCTGCTACCATGGACCACACTGCCTTTCTATGAATGAATGTGTTTTAAAATGTTCTAATTTAAGCCTATATTAAACATTCTGTCCAGCCAATATACATTCAAAGTCACGCGTACATTCCAGTCTTCTGTGCATAATGCATGGCTGTACACCGTTTGTGATAAATATAACCATATGATCCACATTTTAAAAAAAATCTTCATGTAACACGATGCCTGTGTGACATGTCAACATGTATTGATTTCCTGACTGCTGGATCTAAAATTATGAGCTTCTGCTGGCAGTTAAGGCCAGATTTGTTGGGCTCAAAGGTTGAAGTGGATTGGCATTTCTGTATTCCTGCCACACAAGGGGGAGGGAAATAGTACCAGTGTTGTTTATAGGAGCAGAATCAGTACAGCCAGGGTACATTGAGCCAAATAACCCTGAATAAGCATGCTGTTTACAAGCCCCAAAATTTAAATGGTTGAAGTATTTTGATCTGCAATAACCATATCACTTTCATAGCTGTAAACAGAGGTCAGCAGAATTTCTCCAGTCATTCTTAAGCACTGCTTTTTTCTACATGCTATTAGCTTGATTAGAAAGTGTAAAGATCTTCTGCTAACCAGCTACCTGCAACATCTAGTGCTGATCAGATATCTTGCTAAGCATGTATATTTCCTGTAAAATGAGTCAGCCATGAAAAACCTACTGCAATTTAGGAAAGAACAGCCCATAATACTGCCACCTTGTATAATGATTTAGTTCCTCAGAGCAAGAGAATAACTAAATGTAGCATTAGAGTACTTCTATTTTTAGACTTCTTATGCTGCTAAGTTACCAAAAGATGAGACTAGCACCCATAGTTATTCTTCTCCTGCAGTTCCCCACATTAGACAATACCTCCTTTTCATTTAAAATAAAAACCCATTAGCCCTTAAGAGCAGGCATAGGAGAGGTATGCCACTAACTGTAAACCTTCAAGATAGTTTAATAAAGATGCATACAGGACAAATACAATTCTGTGGGCACCTGATGAGAGGTATAGGAGTACTGTATACCGCAAACTTATGCGTGGCAATGAATGTGAAGTAAGTGGAAATTTTAAAAAACTCCTCAGCCTTGTACCGTTTGTACCCTCAGGATAATTCTTGTGAAGTGGTCTGCCTTTGCATGTATGCCATGTTGCACAACACAACCCTAAATGAGGCCTCCGAGATATGACTGCAATGTAAAAACTTATCCTTATCCATGATGTAGTTAGACCTCTCTATATATGCACCTGAAACCGAGAGGCAAAACCACTTGACTTAAGACTTCTGTTTACTCTGACTTTCTTAACATAATTAACCCTTTGTCCAGATCTCTCCTTTGCATTTCCCAACAATAGCTGTAGATCTTTGATGAAGCTGACTGTCCTCAGGAAAAGATAATTGGAAAGGTTGTATGTAAAGGGGATGATGAATGGTTGCCATTCTTAAGCAAGAGCCTTCATACTGTAAGTTAGTAACAGCCTAGTTACACTGCAGTATTTGGAAGTTTAGATCATTGTTAGGTGTGATTGCTGGGTGGAGTAAAAAGTACATCCTGTCAAGTGGCTCAACTTCCTTGCTTTTGTGGGTTTCTGTAAGATGGCTGTGTAGCTTCTTTGTCTATATTACAATGAAACGCAGGTCATAATTTCTTACACTTGCTTATGTTGCGAGAGATACTAGACGTGCTTTAGGAACAGGAGAAATATTCACCATTTGAAGTCTGTCAGCCTGCATCTATACAGAAGTCCTTCAGTGTTGCAGAATTAAAAACAATAACTAAAATAAATAAATTAGAGAAAACAATAGCTTCTAACACTGAAGACAGTCCGAGAGTCAGGTTGGTTGGTGGGGTGGGGAGGGGATGAATAATCAGGCTTGTGTGTACAGCACAAATATTGCTATAACATGCATGGCTATCAAGGACCACCCCCACAAAAGACTCCTATAAGGAAACTGTCCTTTGCATGGGACCCACATCTCTCTCTCTCTCAATGCTGTCTTACTTTTTATTGGTTCAAACTAAATCTAAAAGCTTCAGAGAGAGCCCAAATTTAAATACTTCCTCCTAAAGGTATTGGAGAAATCATACAAAAAGACAAATCACTATTTGGGTTTAATCCTTGGCAGAAAGTTTTTTTTTCTAGTTTACAAGACAAAAATCTTCCAACTGCAACTCAGCCTTATGCTTTACTTTCATGGCAGGCAAATTCTAGTTCTGTTGGCATGCTACTAAAGCTCAGACTTGTGGCACTAGCTGTTTCTGGTGTGGCACTATAACTTTAAGACCTAGAACTTATCCACCTAAAGAGGTATATAAGAATTGTTTCCCTTTCCCTTCTCCCATAATGAAATCTTGGGAAAGCACAGCCACTGGCACATTCACTGTGTCTGTTACAGTCTTCAGTTAAGATAAATGCTGCTGGTCAGTAACAGACTGATTTATTATTGGTTTTAGAAAAAACAGTTTTTATGTCATAAATGAAGTTCTGTGATACACCAATACCAAAGCTTTTTGTACCCAACCCAACCATTTTCATCTCCCTCTTAAGCCAGAAAACCCCATATTTGCCATTCTTCAAATGTGTCACCTTAGGATTCTGTATACCAGGATTGCCATCCTGTTGGGCAAAAGATCTGGAACTATTTAATGATGCTTCTTTTTCAATAAGTAACTTTACCATTTAGCTAAACAAGAAGAGGCATGAAGACATGGTAATACAAAGCACACAGCACTGCTCATCATCATCAACTACCATAGTCAAAACCTGGTATTTTAAGATTACTCATGAGGGGGGATTCTTGAAGGATGCAAGAAGGATTAGCGAATCTAAATTCCTTACATTTCTCTGGGTCAGGGCTGTCCAACTGGGGGCCACATGCAGCTCCTGAGCCAGGCTGCTACAGCCAGGATCTCTATGCTCCCCTTCCTTTTTCGGTTTTCACTAATGGTACCCCAATGAAGATTTTCTGGGCTGATACCAATGGCCGATTATTGACCAGCTGTATTAGCCAATACTGATCCGATTACTGATATGCAGCCCTGCATCTTGAAAAGCAGCATCTAGCTAGTAAGTCTGTTGGAGGGAAGGGGCATGGGGTAGGCCATAGCCCCCCCCCTCCCCAGCACTGCCCCCACCCGCCCAAAATCCTGGGCTAGCCCCACCACTGACAACTAGCTGATGCAGCCCCAGCCCCAAGCCTGCAGCAGGCAGCCTGCCCTTACCCCGTGCACAGATCTGGGGAACATGTGCCCCCCATGCCTCCCCCAGGGGTGCACAAGAACCCCTCCTCTCACTACCTGAATGAGCCACTCACAGCTGTCCCACACTCTGCCCCACCCATACAGCACCTGCCCCAGCCCCACTCCCTCCCTCACTGGAAGGGGGGGGGGGCCTTGCACCCCCCAGGCCACCCCCGGGAAGGGGGGGGGGGCCTTGCACCCCCCAGGCCACCCCCGGGAAGGGGGGGGGGGCCTTGCTTCCCCCCCTCTCCCCAGACTTACCAGCTGGACACTGCTCTCCAAGCTGCTAGGCTGCCTTCCTGGCCACACATGCATGCAGCATTTACCAGCAGCATTATCAGTCACAACACCCAAAAAAAAGCCAACTGCAGATAATTTAATTTTCTTTTTATTGGCACTGATATGATATAGACTGACGTATCAGCACACCTCTAGTTTTCACTTCCTCCTCTCACCCCAGGGAGTGGAGTGGCACAGCTCATGGCATGGTACAGTAGCTGGAGATGGAAGGGGGGAAGCCAGGGCCCAGAGCCTGTGCAAGTGCATCCCCTGCTAGTGTAGCTCACATGGCATGCAGCCCCCAGCCACTTAAGAGCTGAACAGCCCTGCTCTATGTATTTAGTTTTAGTGAGCCAAAATGGATAGTTGATTCTGAAGAGCTAAGTAAAGAAAGTGTGATTGCTGAAAGTTAATATAAAATGCATTACCTGACATCCAGATTCCAGTCTCAATGAAGAATCTCTTGCATCATATGCATCATTTAAACTGCTTCCAGCCAATGTTCTAGCGCTTAAAGAAGAACTGGAGGGCTGAACAGAGATCCTTCGGGGAATCCTTGAGGGTTTAGACTCCATTCTCAGACTTCTGCATGAGAACAAAATTCCCTTTATTTAGAAAACAGGGGATGGAAAGTGCATGTAGGGGACACAGCTATTTTAACAACTCAGGAATTTCAGTTATTGTTGCACATCCACAGCAAACTAGTCTTCCTCAACTTCAGCTACCTCCTAGTATGGATAAAATCCAAACTCCAGCTCCTAAAGACAGAATCTTTCACTCCATTTTTAAATCTAAATGCTTTAGTGAAGTAGTTCTCAACCTTGTTAAACACAAGGCAACTCTCAAAAAATATCAGATCTTAACTTTCACTCATTTTTTGACTATGGAAAATTAATAGTGCAATTCTTCTGTTGCAAAGCATATAGGAACCACAGCAGGTCAGAATGTGTTTGACACTATGCAATCCTGTTTTAAATCTCTGGGTTTGTGAATCATATGTAGGTGTCTGCACACCTAACAAGCGATAAAATCGCATGGCACCCCACATCATCCTTAAAAAGATCTTGCAGCACCTTGGTTGAACATCTCCGCTCTACTGCAAGAGTTAATGTCTACTACAATAGGGATGTGAATGGTTAAACAATTACTCATTTAACCGATAAGCCCAGTGATAACCAGTTATAGCCAACCAGTTATCATTTAACAAGGGGCAGGGTGCAGTCTGGCAGGAAAAGCGGGAAAAGGGGAGCTGTGCAGTACCCCAGCAGGAACTAGAAGGCAGCAGGGCAGGCAGGAGGAACTAGTACTTATACCTGGGCTCTGCTGACCCCAGCGCAGCCTTCTGTTGCCACTGCTGGTGGCATCCACATGCCCCCCCCGCCCCCCCCAGCT
>NW_017728949.1:84389448-84397504 GCF_001723895.1 Crocodylus porosus | reverse complement strand
GCATGGGGTGGCTTTCAGGCAATATCTATGAAATCTGAAAATAAAGCTTACTGAAAATAAAATGCTGGCTCCCCAGTGGGTGGAATATGTGCTCCTGGCATGAAGGGGAGCAGCCAAGATGGCTGGTCCCCCCCTGCCCATGGCTGATTGACTGAGGGCTGCCTGTCATGTGGCCCTACTCTTCTCCACCAATCAGCAGTGAGAGGCAGGACCACCAGGGCCCCTCAGCCAATAAGCAGTGTGGGGAGGCCCCACTACAATAAGCGTACAAAAACAGCAGCTAGTCCCACAATCTGCGGCCTCCTGCCTCCTTAGTTTGGGAGGTCCCTACTTATGAGATCAGAGCATTCTTTCTACACACTTTCCCTGTGGAGCCAGACACCGCTCCCCCCCCACCAGGCTGGGTTGGGACCAGGCCGCAACTTTTCGCTGCAGGGCTGGGCCATGCTCCCTTCTACCCCCACAGAGGTGGTTTGGGAGTTTGGGGGGGGGGGAGGATGACGAGGATGACCAAGTCGGAGTTGGGGACAAGCCATGCTCCCGTTCCCCTCCAGACCCAGGGCTGAGCTCCCTGCCTCTGCATGGCTGGATCATGCCCTACATCAGATCAGGACCCCAGGCAGGATCCAGCCCACAGATAGATGTGGCACTGCCCATCCAGCCCGCCAGGAAAAAAGGTTGAGCACCACTGAAATATCCCTAGAAGAAGTTTCAACAGTCCTGTAACAAGCTGGTGACTTGGTGCAGTTAAGGATTGAGGTCCCTTTGTCTATGTACATCAGAATTCTTAAACTTAGCTCAGTGAGGGAGTACATTTTTTGTCACACTGCACTGAATAGTCTACTAAACTGCTAAAATTGCAAATTACCATGCAGACACAGATGAAAGTCCCACAGAAAGATGCAACTCTGAATGATATGTTTCAAAAATGTTTAGAATAACATCTGCTGCATGAAACCATGGTTTTAATGAAGGGCCAGTCACTAACAACTAAAATAAAATTAAAGTTCTTAGGTGGGCTGACTATTCCACTAATCTTTAAATGTCTGAATGGATTTTAGGACCCCAAAAGACTGCAACATTATACTGAGTGGTTTTAAATCAATCCAGGAGGTAGCTTACAATGCAACTGAGCAGTAGCAACCTATATTTACCTTTTGAGTGACAAAAAATGTCTCAGTGGCCCTCCCCAACTAGGAATCCAAATTAGTTTGATACTTAAATTTGTCAATTAAAATTACACTTAATGTAGTTTGTCAAGTAAGCACATATATAATGCTATGCAAGTATGGAGCTTATAGATACTGCTCTACCTAGTAAAGTACTTCAGAGTACTTCAGGACACAGGATTGTTGTCAGTCAAGGAAGTCTCTTTTTAGCTTAAGTATGGTCAAACCTAGTAATCATCATACTTGTAGCCAAAGGAATGCTTAAGTATATAACTACAGCCAATATACTTCCTTGCATGTTTTTTTAAATAATACCTGTAATACAGCAATACTCATATATGAAGTTCCAGTTAACCAGAATTTGGAATAAGTTGTAAAGGGTTGTAATGGATTCTCCACCCTAGCAATTTTTAAATCTATATTAGATGCTTCTTTTGCAAGCAGTTCATGTTCAAACAAAGCCCTATGGTCCCTTTTGACCTCATCTATTTATTTTATTACTTTGCTACTGCGGGCCACTGCCTAAGACCCAGCCCCACCACACACCATAGTCCCATGCCTCCCAACAATACAAAGATGCTGCAAAGGGACTAGATAAAGGCAGGCACTAAGACCGCTTGGGATGCTGCCTCTGTGGCAGCAGTAGGAATAAACTGAACACAGAAGGTGCTAGGACCCAAGGAACAGCTCCTTTGCAGGTATGGCTGGAGCATGCTGCCAATTCCCTAAGCCACTATGGGGTACAGGCCCACCTAACTTGCAGCAAGAAAAAGCAATTTTTACAGCGTGGTCTCTGCCTAGAGCCAATTTCACTGTCATTTTGCAGCAGCCTTGC
Organism: Crocodylus porosus; assembly: GCF_001723895.1. NCBI lineage: Eukaryota > Metazoa > Chordata > Crocodylia > Crocodylidae > Crocodylus > Crocodylus porosus. Next base: position 84,395,500 of record NW_017728949.1, on the reverse strand, counting down.
CCCTCAGCAGTGATCAGTAGAGAGGCCCTGGATGGAAGCAGGACAAAGCCATTTTGACTGCTGGCTGCCCTTTGTGCTGTCTCAAGCTGGCACCTTCCCTTCCTGGGCAGGCTGCAAGGCCAGGCCCTAGTAGCAGGGAGGACTGCTTGCTTCCACTGGTGACCCAACTTTATTTTGGGAGGGGGGGTGGGATTTGGTAGATTTCCTGAAAAATTGCAGCCAATGACATTTTTCATGGTTTCCACAAAAATCACAAAACCACGATTTAAATAGGTCCCTAACTATGGGCCACATTCAGTTTCCTGTAGGCCATACATAGGCTGCCAACCCCAGCTTTAGAATGGACAATTCTCTAATGGCCTCACCTTTGCCACTTAAAATTCAGCATATGGACACTTATTTATGGCCTATTGTGTTCTGAAATAAATTTTGTATAACAACAAACCCTAAAGTTGTAAAATCAAAATATGAACTGAAACCATATAGAAATATCACTTCTTCAAAGTATATTAAACCTACCTTCAGTATATCAACCAGTACTGAGAAAGCCACTGATGCTTTCAAAGGTTTTGCTAGACCCTGATTATGGCTGAAATTCCTCACTTGATTACTTGATCTCCATGTTCTCTTTGTTTCAAGTTCATCCCTTTCCTTCCATACCCCAATTACGCTGCAAGCAAGGACAGTATCCACCCTCTGCTTTTTTCTTTATTTTTTTTTTAAATATGGCACGCGTCAAACAGCACCAGCTGCATGGAATTGTAATTTGGATACATAACTGGTGCAGCAGGTCCAACATGCTATTGGACCTGAAAAAGATAATGGGCCTACTTTTGAAACTTGTGCAGTTATGCAAAGAAGTGTTATGTAACACTACCAAATCAGAGCACATTTCAAGCCCCTGATGCAAAAAAACTTTAAGAATGCAAATAGTATATCCAATGCTTGTCTGAAGCTGCTGATGGCACAAAATAAGATGTGACATTTCCCATTCATGTGAATTTTGAAATCACCTGCCCAATGGTAAGGTCATTATGCAGAGATATTGCCAGTAAACCCCCATGTTAAGTTAATATGCTAGACACTGGCTGCCTTCATTTGATCTGATGCAAGTACACTAGGTGGTGGAGAATCAGACTCTGTCTCAGCACCCCAAATCTTTATATTGATGAGCTCATCACAAAGGAACCAACAAAGTTCAGCCACTTGCATGCTGGCGCTTTGAAACTATGGATAAAGACATTCCCAAATAGGGCTGAAAAGATTAAAGCTAAAGGAGACTTATTTTTCAAGTGGAAAGTTAAATCAGAACAGTGAGACAGCATAGGTTGGTTCACTTATCTCCCTCACTCCCTTAGTTAGGGAGCACTTGGACTCTATTCAGCATGAAACAAACTAGTGTTGATAGCTCTAGGTATAATAAAGGGCTTTTGGCATAACAAGGGGTAGAGGATAAAAGTCCCTTCCTGTCTAGCCAAAGGAAAAGTAATGTATGGGAGCTATGCCTGTCTGGGATGAGGGAAGGGTGGTGGAGAGAGATAGGAAAGGAGGGATTAATCTAAGTGGGGAAAGATTCTTACTTTTCTAGTCAGCAAAAAGTAAAAACTTGAGAGGAAGAAACTTAACAAGATTACACTTAGCTGTTTTAGAGGAGAGTATAGATTAATTATCTTCTTCAGAATGCAGTAGCTTAAAAAAAATGGCACAACCAATACTCTGCCTCTTACCAAAAGGAGTGTCAAACTATTTGCATAGTTAATTATTATTCTAACAATGCAACTGGAAAGCTGCAATACAAATTATGCTATTTTAATAGGTACATTTCCTAAAATCCATCCTCAGAGCTTGCTCCTTCCCCTCTCAACTTCCAGTATTGACAAGAATGCAAATGTGCCTTCCCCACTAAGCAAATAAGTATGCTCCAACCCTAGCTGATAACTTCTCTGTGTTCAAGTGGGTTCAAACACCAGACCTGAGTGGGAGCTTCCTCTGTCCTCTCAATAATGTCCCCTTACCTTAGTAGTGCACAAACATGAGGGTTAAGAAGTCCATTCTGAATGAAGGAATGAGGGGGCAGAGGAGGAGATGGAAACTGGAAAGGCACACACTGGGAGCCAGTGAACAAAGCAAAAAATACTTGAGCTTGGGTAGAGAAGGTCAGTCTAAATTAGGGGTGCTCAACCCCCAGCTCGTGGACCAAATACGCTTCATAGAACCATTGCATCTGGCCTGTGGGCTTCACCATGGGTCAGGAAATTTGGTGTCAGGGCCATTAATATCACCAGAACAGAGACTGCTGGAAAGAGAAACGAAAGGAGTAGACCCAGTTCAGCTGAAGAGAATAGGACCAAGACATAATACCATAAAAGAAAAGACAGGACTGTCACCAAATGGAAGAGATCGGGCAAAAGGGAGTTAGTTGCCCACCAGAAGCTGGAATGGAAACAAAGATTACCAAATTTTGGTACTTCTCTACTGCCAGCAAATTTATGAAACTCAGCGAGATGGTATCCTATCCTTTGTACTGGTCCAAAGAATTACAACAGACTATTTAATTCAGTTACTTTAAATAAAAGTGTTAAGTGATGGATCCAAAGGTTTCAGTTCTATTAATGAACCATGTGGTTTCAATATGGCTCATTTCCCCATTAGTTTTTTTTTAAAACAAAGAAAATGACATATAAAGGACAATGCTTACAAGAACATTAATGTTGAAAATCAAGCACTCAAAGGTTTTGAACTACCAGAATTATGTGATGCACAATCCAAATTCAATTCCTTGTTTAATCAATCTTTAATTTCAACAACTACACATTTTCACAGGCCTGGCCTCAGTTTCTGCAGACCAGAGATTAATCAGTGCTGTGTAGTAAGAGGCAGTTATCTATAGGAACCCTGCTTTATTTGTTACAGAGATTGGTCTGTACTGAAAAAGAGTGTTTTACAGTTAAAACTACTGAGTACTGCCTTGGAGAACTGAGTTTTACTCTTGCCTCTGCCCCAAAGCTGCTTTTTCACCAGTTCCCATTCTAATATTATAAAAGCCTAAGTCTGTTTGTCACGCTTTATTCACACTTCGATAGGCTGATGGAAACAGCCAATCAAAGTGCTCCAAGTCTGGTGGGGAGCACTGCCATGATTCCGAAGCTGCACCAGGGACCAGGCAGAGGGAGGGCCTCGGCTCTCCCACCCCACTCCCTGCAAGAGGCAGGATAGTGGCATTAGGTGGCAGCACTCCATTCCAGCCCCCTCTACCCCCCCCCCCATCTTCTTGAAGGGCAATTGGCTAGTATTATAATGAAATGTAAAGGAATGTGTGCCAAAATAGTGGTAATCCCTATTTATGCAAGAGCAAGTGTGGCTGAAACTACACATACAATTACTTCATTTTGAGGAAGGAATTAGCAATTCTGTCACTGTTTTACAAAAGGTTGGAGGCACAACTACCCTCAGAGAAGTTAGAATTGCCTCTGTTGGGGAAAAAAAAGTATTCTTTGGAGATGGCTTCAAGTCAAGGAGTTTTCAGCTCTAGGAAGGAAAAATGAAGGGAAAAAGGAAGAGGTGTCTAAGTAACAGCATCTCTCCACTGTGAGAAGTTACAGATGGGAGTGCAATAAAACATGATGAGCAGTAGCACCTATGAGTCTCACAATTTCAGTATTTTTTAATTTATAAGGGTGCACATATAAAGATTTTTTTGTCCGAAATCAATGGCTGATTATTAACCAGACATATCAGCTGATACCAATCAAACTGCCGATATGTAGGCTGGCAATTTGAAGGAGAGGTACACTGATGCATCGGTCTGATATCAGACTGACACCAATATAAAGAAAATTGACTATATTTGAATTCAGACTGAAGTGGCTGATAAACGCCCATGCATGTGTGCAGCTGCAGTGCAGCATGCAGGCAGAGAGCAGCACAGCTTGACAGCCTGGAGAGCTGCCTCCAGCTGGTAAGCCTGTTGAAGTGGAAGGTGAGGGAAGAGGCATAGGGAGGCAGATCAATGCCCCCCGCTGAGGGAGGGAGTGGGGCTGGGTTAGGTGCTGCCCAGGCAGGGCGAGGCAGGTGGCTCCCACAGCTGTGCACCACTTGTCCAAAAGGTCAGGGGGCTACAGCCACCCCAAATTTTGCTGTAGCCCTCTCCCAGCACTGCCCCAGCCCACAGCTGCTGCCTGCTCCACACAGATCTGCAGGCACCCCGCTGCCCCGCCCCCCAGAAGAAGAGCACACAGTGGTGGGAGCCACCCCACCTGGACAAGCCTTGGCTCTGTCCCATGCCCGCCCTGCCTGGGCAGCCTTTACCCCTGCCCCACTCTGTCCCTCATCACAGGGCGTGTTAATCTGCCCCTCCACACCCCTTCCCTCCCTTCTCCCATTCCACCATAACAGACTTATCAGTTCCATGCAGCTGTATCAGAAATCAGGTGGGTATCAGCCAGTATGTCTCCTTAAAATTCTGCTATTAGTATTGGCCCCCGAAATCCTAGTTTGGAGACCAGAATCTGGCCAATAAGTCTGTGGTGGGGGCAGAATGAGATGAGACCCCCATGGTGTAGCCGGGGAGGGGCCTCTATCAGAGCATGAGATAGAGTCATTGGTGGCTCATCCAGGGAAGGTGGGAAGGAAAGGGCAGCTCTCTGATACAGCACACACCCCAGGGGAGGTAGGCAGGTTGAGGGTGAGCTGCCTGCTGCAGGCTCAGAGGGACTGTGCCAGCCTTTTTCGAGAAAGGGGGTTGGGCCAGGGCTGTACTTGTGGTGGGTGGCAAAACTGGGAAGGGAGTTTCCGGGGGTGCACTAGTCACCCCAAAATTCCCAGTAGCCCTGCCTCCCAGAACCGCTGTCACCCACCTCACCCCCATCCACCCCAAGCACTGGGAAAAGGCCAGCACAGCCTCTGAGCCCACAGCAAGCAGCCTGCCCTTACTCCGTGCATAAATCCATGGGGCATGTGCAGCAACAGTGAGCTAACCCCTGCTCCCAACCCTCCTGGATGAGCTGCCCATGGGTTCATCTCACACCCTGCCCTGGTCCACCTGGGCAGCACCGACCTCGGCCCCACTCCCTTCCTCAGCATGGGATGCCTTGATCCGTCATCCCCGTCACAGACTTACCAGCCAGATGCTGCTCCCTATGCTGCTAGGCAGCACTCCTGGCTGTGAGCACACAGCATTTATCAGTGACATTATTGGCTACACTGTCCAAGAACAGCCAACGCCCGATAATGTAAATTTTCTTTTTATCCGTGCCAATCCACCTGGGACCGATATATCAATGCACCTGTTTTCTTGAAGTCCTAATTACCAAAGTGGTATGTAAAAGGAGGGAGGGAAGAGAGGGGGTTACATCTTTTTTTAATTTGAAAAATGCTCAACTTTTTTATTCAGTCACTGGAGGAGGAGGGGGGGAGCCAAAAACCATGATTCAACTGAACCCTGAAAACACTAAGCCAGCAGCTCTCAAGCTACTCCTAGGAAAATGTCACCTTTTAGTTTTCACTTGTTCTTTTTTATTTTCGTTTATTTCTTACTACAGAGAAACAATTGGGCAATTCTCCTGCAAGGCCCTAAGACGGCCACGCAGCAGGTCCGAAAGTCAGTGACACTGCGGGCTCCTGCTCCAAATCTCTGGGGTCATCTCGTGCTCACGGGCCTGCCAGTGTCACTGCTCCACACCACCAGAGAATCGCGCAGTACCCCAGGAAGACCCGGGCTGAGCGTCCTACTCGGCACCCCGCAGGCCGGTAGGCGAGCTGAAACCCGGATGTTTCCAAAGCAGAAGGGTGCAGTTTGGGCCTGGCTCAGACTGGAAGCATCAGGACTAGAGGCCAAAGGAACCTCCTGCGAGGCCGCGGGTGAGAGGGCCGCAAAGGCCCGGCTCCTCCTGACGGGCCGTGGCGGCACCGCACGAAGGGCCCAGCTCGGGAACCGGACCACACCCCAGGCCCGGGGGCGGCGCTGGCCGCCGAGGTCGCGCCGAGCGAGGCCACGACCCGAAGCTGCTGCCGCCCCAGGCGAGAGGGACCCCCGCGGCAGGCCCCGACCCCG
>NW_017728949.1:84356285-84389348 GCF_001723895.1 Crocodylus porosus | reverse complement strand
CGCGTGTTGCTGCGCAAGAGGAAAAAAGTCCCTGGCCCGCCGCAGCGGAGGGGGCTGGGCAGCAGTTGTCCGCCGTCCTCCGCCACCTTCAGCCCCGCGGAGAGGCTGTGAGGGAAGCAGGGGTTGTGCCTGCCCCTTTCCAGGCCCGGGAGAAGTCCTCCTGGCGGCTCCACCCCCGGCTCCTCCCGGGGGCCCCCTGCAGCCTGGCACGAATTGGGGCAAGCCTCTGGCCTCTTCTCAGCCCCTGTGATTGTAGCACCCGCCCCCAGCCCTGAGACGGAGCTCGTCTTCCCTCGGGTCCTGCGCAGGAGGGAGGGTGTTAAAAGAGGGATAGCAGAGTAGCCATGTCCCAAGCAGCAGTGCAGATGCTGCTTCAAAACAGCCTTTGCTGTGCCCTCCCAGGCCTCTCTGTTCTCACTTGGGCCCTGCGCACTTCACCATCGCGCTCGCCTGCGTTTGGGCCGCGAACAGGGCCTGTTGCCTCTGCCCCTGCCCCACAGACGCATGCAAAGGAGAGGATCGCCCAGGTGGTGTAGACTGGAGAAAAGGAACTGAGAAAGGAAGGATCCCAGAAAAGCAGAGAAAGAGCAACAGGTCACATGATACTGCTGCAGGGAAAAATGCTCAGGGAGAAAATGCTCTTAAAAGGAGGAGTGTTGAAGAAAATAAAGCCAACCTCTCAGTAGGTTGAAAATAAGTATGGGGAAATGAACTGGAAAGTTAAAAATAGAGCTGGAGTGAGAAGAAAGGAAGGAAAGGAGTGGAATATAGTAACTGTTTATTAAGAGAGTGTTGACTTAGAGAGGTGGATAACCAGTGTTTTGGGGTTGTTGGGGGGGGGTTTGTCATTTCTAGCAACAACACAATTCTGAGCTTTTGTTCTGGTTCTGAACAGCAAATTATGCTGTATTACGATTCAAACCCCTTTGCAAGAGGTAGATCACACCTGTTTTCCTTTTCAGAGAATTTTGTAGATAGCGTATAGTGACCTCTGACCTGCATCTCATTCCTGTTTGATAGAATGACATAATAGGCCTAGAACAGCAATTCTCAGCCAGGATTTTGCAGCATGAGGTGTGAGGACATAAGCAATTAAGTGAAGGCTTAGGTATGTCCCTGTCTGGCTGATTCCCCACCCCCACTACCTCATCCTTCTGCAAGGAGGTAAACAGTGATATATATTATATAGACTGTAATCTGTATCTAGCATACTTACCCAAATCCAAAAGTGCTCTGTATTTAAAGGTGACCCCCCCAGTAATTAGACTCTATATGTGGAAAAAATATGAATTTATTATCATTTTCCATGTATAAAATTAGAGGGTCAACTTCTAATTGTTACCAGCCCCACCACTGCAGCAGAGAAAGAGGTGGGAGGCGGGGGCAGGTTACTGGGCAGAGGTAGGGCCAGAGCAACCACATGCTAGAGCTGGAGCCAGGGGGTAAGCAGCAGGAAGAGGGGTGGAGGTGGTAGCAGAGGGAGGCAAGAGGCAGTGGGGGAGGCAGGCTGCAACTGCAGCCCTGACTCCAGGTCAGAGCTGAAGTCAGGGATGTAGCAGGTCTCCCTCCCTCCCTGCCCCAACACTTTGTACTTAAATCCAAGACAAACTGCTTTTTCCCCCCCATATTAAATGGGAAAAAACCCTCAGTTTGGATTTGAGTAAATACAGTAAATTAGTTTTTGAAGTTCACAAAAGTTATGGAGGGGTTCCTTGAGTCCAATGTAGAGTGCCTCAAGTCCAAAAAGGTTGGCCTAGAAGGAATCTCATGCTTCATGAAGCCCAAGTCCCTGTCAAAAACAACTGCATTTTACACAACCTCTGATAAAATGGTCAAGCTCCATCTTAAAACTAGTTAATCTTTTGCCTCTAGTTTTTTGTTCTGAATCTCAGTTCTGTGATGGCTAGAAACTTTTTGCCAATTTGCAGCCTGTATCTATGCACAGCTGGTTTATGTCTATTTGGTTTTGTGCCAATATTGTCCATTAGCTTGATTCATTTTTTTCCTAGGTATTTACCCCCTGGGTGTATTTATAGACAACTTTTTTCCTTGCAGCTAATTAAGTCAAGTTTTTTCCAGTATCTTCTCACAAGATATAACATCCACTTCCCAAATTATTTTAGTATACCTTCTCTGTACCTGATCAAATTTGAATTTATTTCTTCTATAACGTGCATGACCACAATTGTACATAGTATTCTAAATGATGTCTCGCAGGACCTGGTACGATGCTATTAATACTTTGCTACCTGTCCTGGGAATACCTCACCTCTTACGTCTTAGAATCACGTTTGCTTTTTTTCATGGCTGTTACATTCATAGACAACTTGTGATTGACCAGTACACATGCAGGTCTTATGTTTTCTCTATAATTTCCAAAAGATGAGCTCTCAAACTGATAGCTCAGTATTTTGCTATTAGTTCCCCAAATGCCTGACCTTATACTACCAAACTTTCTATTGCAAGCTTTCAAGGTTGCCCAGTTCCTCCCATATGGTACTTTTACCCTTCTCATCATTGACAGTGCCTCCCAATTTTTTGTCATCAGCACATTTAATCAGTAGATTACTTTCTGTGCCAAGGTCATTAATTAAAATATTAAACAAGATTGGTCCCAAAGCTGATCTTTGAGGAATTCCACTATTAAATGTCAGTCAGCAAGATAGTTCTTTTTCAAAGATGAACTGTTGTCATCTCCTTTTTGACCGGTTTTAAGTCATTTAATAATCTTCATCTTCTCCAGTGTAAACTAATAACTTTTCATGTGGAACTGTAAGAATGATTTTAATGAAATCTAGACATATTAAATCAATTGCATGTCCTTTTATCAAACAAACAGATTGGATTAGTCTAGTGTAAATCTACTTTTGGTAGATTTATGTTGTATTTTATCCTTTTTTTTTTATTTGTTTTCATGCCTTTACTTATCTTTCCCTTTAAAATTTACCTAATGTTATAGTCAAATCAGTGGGGTTGTAATTCCCCAGATCCTCTTTTTTCCCCACAATTTAAGTGCCATATCAAGTATCAGTACTATAGTAGCTATTCTGCAATAACACAAGGCTCAATAGGTTTATTAAAAATCCTTGCTACCTGACCTGTGATTTAATGTGCTAGTTTATTCCAGTACTGGCAGGGATATTATCCCATTCCACCTACTTCTCTCTAGTTAAGCATATAAGGTTCAGCCAGTTTTGTTTTTGCTTCTGATGGGGTCATTTCCATTCCATCATTGTAATTTTCCATCCTATGTTTGCTCCTGTGATGGACTGTGTGCTTTTTAGTTAATAAAAATATCACAGTATTCACATTGTTGTTATAATATTGTATGGCTCCGTTTACCTTTTTAGCCTGTGCACAGAGAAAGGATTTAAGTGCCAAAGCTGGCCACAGAAGAGAAGACATGGCCCTTTAGCATCTGCAGTTGGGAATGGCTGTATTGGCTAATCAACACAGGTGAGATGGCCCATACCCAGAAGTGGGAGGGCAGATAAACATGGCAAAAGGGAGAACAGGCTGGAAAAAGTAGCCTGGCAACTCTTGGACCAAGAGTCTGGGGGGATGAGAGAAGCTGGAAGAGCAAAGGGGAGCTGGAAAAGACTGGAAGGGAATAGCTAAGTATCTTTGGCGGTGGTCAAGCTGTGCAGGCTAGATCAGGAGTGGAGAGACTTTGGAGCTAGAGGGACCTTGGCTGGCTTGCCCTTGTCTCAGTACTGAAGAGACTATTTTGTGCTACTTGGAATGGTGAGTTACACTGGGTGACCCCAAGAGGTGGTGAAGTTTTGTCTCTTGGAAGCAGAACTGTATTCTAGTTCCTTGAATAAGGGTTACAGAGAACCTGGGAGGCTAAGGAATCGCATGGCCAGTGTCACAGAATGGGAAGGTGCTCAGGCTCCCCCATTATTCTAGAAACCAAGGTTGGGCTAGCTTAAAGGTATACTCTTAGAGACCAGACAGGACTTCCTGAGCAAGGACCCCCCAGCACTCCATGACAGCATCAGTCTAATTTTCCATCCAGCCTTTGCCCCAATATATAGCATCACCCTTCTTAAAAAGGTAGGCAAAACATTTTGTTTTTTTGGCCATTCTAATACTGTCATTTTAATTTCAGTACCATCACCACTATAAAGCCACTCTTTCATCTTTCTTTGCTCACTTTTTTTTTTATTTATATGCCTGAAAAATATTTTGCCATTTTTTTTAATCTGCAGTTTGTAACTCAGCTTGGCTTTTGGCACTTCTTACTTTTTTTCCCCCTGACATTTTCTAACCTGTAACAAAAAGCTATCTCTTGCTGATCAACAGGGATCCAGATGTTACATATCCCACAGAAAAACATGGATTTTACCCTTTGAAGTGGGAAACTGTGAGTTTCCCCTTGCAGGCTGGCAGAGTTCTAGCCTGCAAAGAGCTGTCTGCAGCTGGGAGAAGTGAGAGGGAAGGTGATCGGAGGTAGGGGGCACCACATGCGTGTGAGCATGCATACACGTGGGCAACAATACAACAGGCAGGGTGGTGGGAGCAGCCCTAGCAGCTAGATACAGGTAAATCTATGGGATAGGGTGTGGTTGGAGGGCCAGAGTTAGGGGATTGTCCCTTTGCCATCAGGGCCAGGGGCTGAGCTCTGGCAAGTCTGATCTGGCCTTGCACCATCAGGGGGCTCCCTGATGGCACAAGGGCAGTCTGGGCACACCACAGTTTGGTGTACAGTTCTGATGGCACAAGGCCAATCCAAGCCATCAGAAGCCAAGCTCTGGCAAGCCCAAACTGGCCCTGCACCACTGGGGCAACCCCCCAATGGCACTGGGGCAACCTGGACATGCCCATTGGCAAGGTTTTAGAAGGGTCATGGGAGGGCAGACACACATTCCCCCAGTTTTTTGCACCAACAGCAGGGCATGGGGCTGCAGCCTGGCCAAACCAACATTGTGCAGGAGTCACCTCCAGGGCCCAGTGAGCAGGACCCACACAGGAGGGCAAAACAGGGCAGGGAAACTCGGTGCTGCCGCCACTGGGTGCCCTGCATCAGCCATGCTGGCATGGTAAGTCACCCTCTGTTGTCCTAGCACTGGTGGTGCCAGCACTGAGTCTCTCTGCCCTGCTCCACCCTCCTGTGCCGGGTCCCACCTGCTGGGCCATGGAAGCAGCTCCTGCCGAATACTGATCTGGCCAGGCTTCAGCTCCGTGTCCTGTTGTCAGCATAGAAATCTGGGGATGGGGAATGTGCCCCCCATGATCCCTCTGACGCATCACCAACGGACATGCCTGGATGCCAGTTTGGGCTTGGCCCGATGCCCTGGACTTGCAACACACCATCAGGAAGCTCCCTGATGGCACAGGAGCACCAGAGCTTGGTGCACAGCTCCAATGGCGTGGGGCCACTCCAGACTATCAGGCTCTGACATGTCTGGACTAGCCCTGTGCCACTAGGGCAGGGGTCAAGCTCCAGAAATCACCACACACCCCTGCCCCACGCACACCTTTCCCTACACACTGGGGGGTGGGGGGGCAGCTGTGGTTCCCCTCTGGCAGGGCTTTGGAAGGCAGGAGGCTGAGGGTTGGAATGAGGGGCACTGGCAGGGTTTCTCCCAGCTCTCTGCCTCCTCCTCCACTCCTGCCCAAGCTGAGGTGGGGCCCTACTCTGGGTTGCCATGATGCCTGCCCTCTCCCCCCCACCTCAGTGCTCTGAGCAGTTGCTCTCACTGCCCACCCCTAAGGCCAGGGCTGATGGTGGCAGAGCAGGGGGGTGTAGGTCACACTGGTAGGGCTGTGGCTTGAGAGTAAAGTGCACCAGTATATCAGGGCTGCTGAGCACCACAAAGCAGCAGGTGGAACAGCCACAGCTGGACCAGTGTCCTGGTGAGCACAGGGGCCAGTGGGAACTCTGATTTTCCATGACAAAAAAACCAAAATCAAATGCCAAAATATATAGGTATTTAGAATTCATTTTAATTACAATGATAGAGGCACTGGGAAGCTTCCAAATGGATTAAAAATTGAAAATATATTGATAAGCATTGTATCTAATTGATACCTATATATAAGTGGCACTTTATTTTAATCATGGAAAAATTTGGATTTTGGGGATTTTTTAATCAGAGAATTTTGGATTTTTTTTTTTTTAAATCAGAGAAGACCAGGATCCTTGCTGATCAATCACTTTTTATTCTATACATGATAGCCCATCTGCTTATTTCGGATACTTTTTTCATCTAGTTAGGATTAGAAATACAATTGTTTTCTCTTTGCTTGAGATGCAAGTTCAAAATAGTTTTTGTATTTTTGACTTAAGAAATTCCAAGCCTCCTTCATATGACCGGTTTCCTTTATTTCTCAGTTCAGCATTTTGAAATTAAAAATGTTAGTTACAAGTCAGCTTTATCTTTTAATTTTAACAGAATCAGCTTGTATTAACATAGTACAAGGTGATTTTTTTTGGTTAACAGTTCATCTGTGATGGTTTCATTACTTATCAAAGCTGAATTTAAAAGAGAATCACCTCTTATTGTTTCAGTGGCAATTTATTAAAGAAATTAGTCATATATCACTTGCAGAAAGAACTGAGATCCCTAATATTATCAATAATATTCAATCTTCAGTCCATATGGCTACCTACAGACGGTCAAAAATCCCAAGGCTGAATCAATTCTGTCTTTGCAGGTTAGTTTAAACTGGGTAGATTGAATCAATAAGCAAGAAAACATTCATTTTTGATTCTGGAAATGCAGCCACATGCTTGCAGTAACTCGGCTCAGAAACCAGGGGATGCTAGAGCACACCTCTGTGCCCTAGAGCAGACAGCACGGCAAGGGACAGAAGTTACACATAAACTAGTTTAAGTGTTCAGAAACTTGTTTAAACCTGTAACATAATAGAAGTTCAGTGTACGTAAACCAGTTTCAAAATGGCTGAAACTGGTTTAAGATGAACCTGGTTGAATGTAGTATCAGACTTAACTGATTTAGATCAAACAGATTTATGACACTTCTGTCCTGGTTCAAGTTACACCACACTCCCCAGCATCCAAGTATGCTTTGCAGTAGTGGGAAAGCCAGCTGGAGACTGCAGCAAGGTCTGGGAAAGGGGGCAGCCCCTGCTAGACTTTTCCCCACTGGAGGAGGCAGGGATATAGGGTGGGCCATGAGGCAGGGGGAGAAGCCTGGGAGGGACTGCCCCTCCCCCCAGCAAACCCCGGCTGAGGGCCAGGGGCGGGGTTTAAACTCCCTTTCCCAGCTCAGTGTGTGGAGCCCAAGCTGGGACGTGCCCACATCCCCTGCTTTCCACTCAAGTGGGGGGGGTGGCAATAGCCCAGCGAGGACTTCCCCCCACCACCCTGAGGCAAACCCAACCTGACAGCCTGACGGCTCAGGGGGAAGAGCCAGGTCTGCCTGCTCATCTTGCTAGGCAGCAGGGGGAGTGTATGAGTGTGCGTGGCTGTGGGGCAGGGGTGGCAGTGGTGACCTGAGAGTGGCAGAGAATGGAACTGAGCCCTGTGCCTCACTGGCAGCATGAGGGACATGCAGCTTGCAGGGAAGGCAGCATGGGGCAGCCTGTGCATGAAGGAACTCTGTGGCATCAGGTTCTGGGGGCCCCAGCACATGCAGGTGGTGGCTGGTCAGGCAGTGGCGCAGAGGCAAAGCTGCTGCAGCTATGGGCAGGTGTCTTGGCAGCTGGACTGGCCATGTAGGATGAGCCCTTCATGTCCATGGCTGCCCGGCTGACTCAGAGGCCCATGGACACGAAGGCAGCAGCAGCAGGCACAAAGGGCTTGTCTTGCACAGCCAGTCCAGCCATCAGGGCACCTGCCCAGACCTGCAGCAGTGTTGCCCCCACACTGCTGCCTAGCCAGCTGCTGCCTGTGTGCATTGGGGTCCCAGGACCATTAGGGCATGGGCCTTGCTCTTCCTCTTCAACCTCCTGCTTCCACAGAGCTGCTTTATGTACAGGTTGCCCCACACTGCTTCCCCTGGCAGCTGCAGGTTCCTCATGCTGCCAGCTAGGCACAGGGCTTGCTCCAGCTTTCTGTCCCTCGCAAGTCACTGTTGCCATCCCCACCCCCAGTCAGGCACGTATATCCACCCCCACCCCAGCTGGACCAGCAGGTGGACCCAGCTCTTCCCCTGGAACTATTAGTCTGTCAGCTGGGGCTTGTCTGGGAGAAGCAGTCCCTCCCATACTGTTACCGCCCCCCCATGCACTCCCCACTCAAACCCTGCAGCAGACCTGACGGCTGCTGGCCAATGCCCAGGAGCGCATCCATGTGCACACCATCAGCACCACCTTTATGGTGCTCAGGAAGCAAGTACAGTGCCTGCATCTGCACATCTACCACTGCGTGCATGTGCGTGTACATACATCCCCCAGATACGCATGTGTGCACATACACAAACCCCTCCAGACCCATGCTTGGAAACATGCATGTGCACATGCAAATGCATGCACACCCCTCTTCAGACCCTTGCACAGATGTGCACACATACAAACAAATACACCCACACATACCCCACATGCACACACATGCAACCTCTATGCTCCCCCACACCCCTCCACATACGCACACATACTCCCTGCACACACACCCATTGCCCCCCCCACACACACATACTGCCTAAATCCTCCCTTGCCTAATCATGCACGGATTGAGCGTTCCCCACAGCCCATCTCCCCCTGCCTCCTTTCTGCTCCCTCCCCACCCCATGTGATGCTTCCCTTCAAAGCAGAAAATGAAGTGGGTCTGATTAGCTGCCCACTCCCTTTTCAGGGAGGTTGGCAGCCTAGGCTTTGCTGGCTGCCTCTGCAAGAGATCTACTTACCCCTTTCCTCTCATCTTTGCCAGCCTCAAGCCCCCTTAGGCCCAGGTAAGGCTGATAAAGTGGTGCTGATGGGACAGAGGCTGAGCCTGGCTGACTCAGAGCACCTGGACCAGGCTGAAAATGATCTTCCTCACACTTCCCCCTTCAGCCAAAAGGTCGCCAGAGAGCTTGGGTGTAAGATTTAGCATTGCAGTAGCTAGCAACAGTCATTTGACTGGGAAAGAAGGGGGGAGAACAGAGGTGGTGAACTGTGCAGGGGAGGGGCAGCTAGTGTCTTGATAGCTCAGGCTTTGGGACTCAGGCTGGGGTCTCATGCAGGCGATGGTGGGGGGTTAAAAGCATCTGGCTACACCCTGTGACAGGAGTATTGTTATCGGAGCCTTTCTAAGAGTGACTCTGCCCTCCTGTTATGGGCCAACCGCCTGCTTACTCACCTGCCATGCCTTGATCTTAATTGATCGATGTAATAAGCAGGAGGCTGCCCATTTTATGCGCCCCGGTGCCAGGGAGCACTACCTGTGGCTCCTTCTTCTCCCCTACACTGCAGCCCAAGCCTCGCAGGTGGTACTGACAAGGTTTGACCTGGGCCCTGTTATGCCTTGCCCCTCTCCTTTACTTCTGGGGCACCTCACTGCCCCCCCTCTTGCTCTGGGGCTGGGTTGATGCCCCCCCAAGCGCTGTGTCCTCTCTGGCACCAGGGGCCCCATGCTACTGTGGAACTTGTATGAGGCCTCCTCCAACCCCTAATAGCCTCACCCAGTCCTCTGGTCAAAACAGTAAACACAAGAACACAAAGCCCCTGGGCTACAACATAAAAGCTAGATTGTCCAGTCAAACAAGATTCAATGCCTACCAGAGAGAGAGCACCCCAACCCCAGCAGCAGTCAGGGGATCAGAGTTCCCACCATCAGAGTTCGTCCCTTCATCCATACTAGCCAAGTTCCTCCTCCCTCAGCTGCCAGAGGGGAACTGCCCTCCTGGCCTGGTGCCTGGGCTTAAGAAGGGCTAAGCCTTGCCCCTTTCTGTCAGCTGGTTTCACTGGTTGCCCTAGCAGCCAGCACCTGTGCAGCCCTGGTGACTGGCAGCTGAGCCTCCCCTTCCCACCACTGGGGTCTCTCCCGAGCCATTTCTGCTTTCAGGCACAGAGCACCTGAGTATTCTGCGACACACCCCCTCTACCCCAGCAGGGAATGGGGAAAAGCTTTGGAGTTTCAGTCCCTTCCCTTTGGCAGTATCTGGCAGGCTGGGATGTGTGCTTTACTGCCCCCAGCTTCTGGCCTGAGCCACTGCAGGCATGTAGCTGTATTTCCTGAATCAAAAGTGAATGTCTGTTTGCTTCTCAATTTCTCTCTGCAGCTTTGATTAATCTGCAGAGACTGAATCAATTCATCCTTGACTCTGCATTTAGCCCTTGAGCTAAGGCTAACCCACCTACCCTGCGAAGGGGGGCAGGGTCTTGCAAAGCATCTTGGGATGCTGGGGGCCTGTGAGTTAACTTAAAGCTGGAGGGGATCTGGGACAGAAATTCAATAAATTTTTGACCTAAATCAGTTGAGTCAATACTACATCCATTCAGGTTATCTTAAAGTGGTTTCAGCCATTTTGAAAACAGCTTATGTGCACTGAACTTCTGTTGTGTTACATATCTGACCCAGTTTCTGATCACTTATACTGGTTTATATGTAATTTCTGTCCTTAGCCTATATTTTTGCCTCCTTAAATAGCAATATCTGGTAGTATGAATTTCTCTGGAAATCTTACAGAAATCTCCCCATATACAAATCCAGCAGATTGGATTTCTATATGAAGAATCTCTAAATGACCTCAATCCTACCACGGTAGAACCACTTTCCTTCTTCAAAATGATTTTGAGCCCAAGAGTTGCTGTTTTATCATACTCTTTCTTGGCACTGCCAGTCTTATTTTTGGCAATCTTGCATACAATGAATATACAATGCTACTCCATCACTTTTATCTTTTCCTTTCTTTGCTGTGCAGTGCATACTCTTCAATACTACTGTTGTATTCATGATTGCTATTTCACTATCTTGGTTATTTTTATAATACCTGGTTTCATATCCCACATCAATATTTCCATTCCCTTCATTTTGTCATTCTTCTTTAGGATAGCAGAAGAGGTGATAACCAAGGTACAAATAACAAGGTCCAGATTAATAAGCAAGTGTATAGTTCTAGAAGTAGCTTAGTATGTGTCTGAGATACCATTTGCCAGTGATCAAAGCAACAATTTACAGTGTAGTCTGTAGTTTGCAACTCGTATTAACAGTCACACTGTGCATTGTTTCTCATCTTCCAGAGATTGTAGAGTGAAATTTGATGAAGTTCTGAAATGGTTTGCTGAAGAGTGTCTTGTTGCCCAAGCTTCTTGAATAAGTTTACAACCCTTTTAGTTATTTCTCAATGATCAAATGCAATTGCCTAGTTGGATTAGGCTCAATCCTTCCAGTAACTGTTTTGCATCTACTTACTACTTTTATCAATACTAGTAGTCTAATTCAGTGGTAGGCAATTCCTGGCATGGGTGCCAGAGTTTGGTGCTCAGAGGCATTTTGCTTGGTACACACACATTGAGGCAGATAAGGGGAAGGAGCCAGGGCTGCACTGCCACAACAAGGATTGGGCCTCTCATGGCTCCCCCACCGTTTGCCCCTGGCACGCCAGCATCTTCCAAGTCAAAATTGTGGGAGTTTTTGGCACTCTGCTCAAATGTTGCTGACCCCTGATCTAATCTTTCTGTCTATTCAACCTCCTGCCCTTTAGTGTTCCTCCATCTGGCTATCATCTATATGTACATGATTTTTTCTGTATGAAAAATAGGCATGGAACCTACTCAACTTTATTCCAATTTTCTTCCTCTATTTCCTGGTTTAAAGCTCTTACCATTTTTTCACTCTTGATTTTGCATAACAAGTACCCTGTGTTCTCAGTTGGAGCCCATCTGTTAATGTTCAAATATTCCAAAATCTCTCTCTCAGCCCTAATCCTTGAGACTTCTGTTGACCATGGTTTTGTCACTCCTTTACTCTCCTTCTTTAGGGACAAGAAAATTCTACTAAAGATCACATGAGCTTCTAAGGTTATGACCTTTGTAAGTTTATCCAATGGAACAAGTTTATCTCTTGTAATATTGTTAGGTATAATAAAACATTAGCATACCTATGGCATACCAACATATTACAATAGAAACATCAGGACTCCAAGTGGAAAGGTAAAATCTAATATTGTTCTATTATTATATCACTACATTGCACCAAAATTTTATTACCTTTTGAATCATCATTGTGGGATGATGTTTCATATACCTATATCTTATTTAGGGTCTGGTCCAAGAATAACACCAGAAATAGTGGGTTGCTTTTAAGTGAAGTCATAAAAAAGCCTAAAGTAGCATTATGCTTTTAAGTTGGTAAATGACAAGTGAGGAGTACTTCCAACCCCTCACTTTCTTTAAAGGTCTTTGCTACAAATTTACTTGTAATAAGTATATGGAAGTAGCCATTTTCTCAACAGATTTTTTTTATGTCTGTCTCATGCTGTAAGCATTTTTATTAGAGGGCACTCAGCCTCCATCCCTTTTATGAATTTTGGAATGTTTACATATCCACCCTACATTTCAAATAAATATTAATTTTGGGGCTTACCCTCCAGGTCCAGTAAGTGATGGCAGTAATTTGGGCCCCAGTACAGAAACAATTATGAATATGCTTAACTTCATATATAAGTAGCCCCACTGACTTCACTATATAAATCTTGTGTAAAGTTAAGCCTATACAAGAACAGGAACTTAATAAACAGCAGGTAGCATAGCCTAGGGATAAGTGGATGCAACTTCCATCCATAGTGCAACCTGTTCAGCCTCTTAATGTGCAACTCTGAACCAGCTAAAGTCCCTGGTGCACACTCCCAGCTCCATGTGTGTGTGAGGAAGCAAGCTGAAGGTTTTGTAAGAACAGCCAAAATCTTGATGACTCAAATATCAGTTAAGCCTTAAATATTCCCTTTTATTTTCATTTTGCTTTATAAAAGTCTTACTTAAGGTTACATATGAACGTGTGTTATCAATTCATATATAGGCTGTCATTGTGACCAGTAATAATAAAAATAATTAGAAACAAAATAATTTACAGCAGGAGTGGCCTTTAAGGAACCGTGATGTTGCTAGCAAGACATGTTACATAATCCCAATGGAAATAAATCGCTTATATCAAAAAGGTCTGTCTTGACTCAAATTCTATATCTAGCATTTTACTACTAAAACATTTGTATATAAGAATTTTTAGTAAAGTCAAAGTTGCTGCTTCCAAGCTTTAGCTCTTAACTAATGTTGCTGTAGCAGGCTTGGGACCTAACATCTTGAAAAATTTATCAAACTCAAGATGATCTAATTTTTTCCAATAAATCTTCTGGGATAAAGCATTGTAATGAGCACCTACTTTACTGAAACTTCTACTTAAGATTTGCTCTAGCTTACATCGCTCTCTTTCCTTTGCAGCATCTGGAAAAATTATAACTCAGTATTGCTGATAATGTTTAGAATCACCTTCAAAATACTTATTTCAGTCTGGTTAAAAGTAACCAGAAATATTCTACACACTTTTTCTTCTCAACGCCCCTTTTTACTATAGAGAAGTATAAGGAAGAGGTCATTTAAAAGCACATTATATTTTTAATAGTGGATCTAACTAGTCACTTCATAATTCTTCAGCTAAGGAGCAGAAGGATCATCCACATCTGCAGGTTCTTTACACCTTAAATAATGATGTTTGGAGACTATGAATATAGCCTCTGGGGACCTGAAACCTATGAGGTAATAAAGGGTTATCTTAACATGCTTTATAACATCTTACATTTGTTCATATAAATCTTAATATATGTCCTGCACTTTTTAAAGAAAATAGTTTCCTTTTCATTGGTTATATTATTGTTTCTAGGTTTTATTAATAATTGGGAGAATGGCCAAATATTTAATAATCTTTTTTTAAAACCCCATGTAAAGTTTTTAATGTTACATCCATTTCCCTTAAGCTACATGCAGGATGGTTCAATCTGCTCATGATGCAGATTGCAGTCCCTAGCAATATTTCATTCACCAAGGAATCGTTACTGATCATTTTAAATTAAATATTTTAATCAAATTTCTCCTGTTTCTCTTTTTTCTCAGGTGACCTGTATTGTCTTCGACTCATTTTTTCCAAGATAACTAGCATTCCCTGTACATCTAATACAAATCTAAAACAACCTGCAAATGGACTTAAGCAACACACACTAAAAAAAAAAATATTTAGAACCTGGAAAATCTCACAACAGGAAAAAGAAATCTTGTAGGCTTCCCCCAGATAATTATATATCAAATAAAAGTTAAACACAATTATACAAAATCTTTCTATTCTAGTAAATAGACCAATATAAGATATATAAGAATGTATTTATAACATTAACAACTAAAAGTAGTAAACTATCAAGAAGAAAATAAGGTTTGCTGACATACCAGTCTTCTCTTTCAACCATTTTTCCCTGGTGATGTCTTAAATAAGCAGACAGTGCTCTTCAACATAGGTGTACACCAGGTCAGTTTGTAGTGCTGTTCTCACAGCAGAGTCCTCTACATAATAACCTCCTTCATCTTGTAACATCCTCAAGAAGGGGACAGTGATCTCAGCTGTAGATTGAGAAAAGCCCCAGTGGCAGTCAAGTTGTATTATTTAACTCACACTTGAAAAATGTAAACTGCTCTTTTGAAATTGAAAATCTCCTTGCCTTTTTTTAGTCAGGAATTTGGCCTACCCTTAAGTATCCAATCTGACTTAAAGGGGTTGAAACAACTCCACAGTTTTTAAAAACTTGACATCCATGAAGAAGAGTTTCCTAGTGGTATTGGGAAAAGCATATATAATTATAAACAAAAAAATTCTGGATGTGCTCAATAGCAATACAGGATTTTGGTAGAGTTTTATTTTGAGCCTTGCAATTTGCCATTATGTAAGAAGGTGGAAAACACAACACATTGGTGTATTTGCCAATGGCAGAATAATGATTGTTGCTTTGTTTATAGTGAATGGTCTAAAATTTGGACCTGAAGGAGATCAGGAAGAGAGAGAAGCAAGGCTTCAGGAATTACTTGTTGTATTTACATTCAATTTTTCCTGCAACTGACATACTGTAGTGTCTGCAGCTGTACAATAAAAATGCTTTGATTTTTATTCCTTTCATTTATATTCTGTCTATCATTCTGATATCGGGGCAAAAATTACTAAAATTACAATCAATAGGTGTTTCTAACAATTGATATATATCATGCTTGCCGCTAGTTTTTACCCCTCATACCTGATGACAAGATAATTCTTCTTGCTAGAGACTCAAAAAAGAAAAAGTCAAAGTGGACAAATGTGACCTGCTTGCTTTTCAAAAATCAAAATAATGGAATGTGCCAGTTGTTCTTGTATGTGGCACACTTAAAAAACCAAATATTAAGGGAGTTAGGTTTTATAGACTGAACACAGGACTGTGCAAGTAGTGTTAACTTCTAATCTTAGCCATGTTACAGATTTACGTGACACCCTTGGGCAAATCATTTAACCTTTCCATGAGCTGTCTGCTGCTTTTACCTCTACAAGGCCAGAGTAATGCAAAACTAGCCTGTTATTTAAATGATGCATTTAGGAAATGCAAATCACATCAGATGTAACTAGAGTTTTTTTATTCTAACCTGTCTAGATTGTACCAATTTGAAAGTGAATAGATATTTACTTTTAATTCAGGAAATGCAGGCACATGCCTGTAGTGGCTCAGGTTGGAAGTTGGGGATGCTACAGCATGCCCTTGGCTGCAAGAAAACTGCACTGGGTGGGAGTGGGGGAGGGCTGGCCAGGGAGAGGTGTTAATTACCACAGCACGGACCCAGGCTGGGGTCTGCCTTGTGCTCCCCACTCACTGCTGAAGGGGTGGGGGCATGTTCAGACACGACCCAGCATGGCCCCCTGAGGGAAAGGGGGCAAGGAGGGGGTTATTCTCCCCTCTGCCTCAACTGCCCCCAAGGGACCTCCCTGGCCAGATCACTCCAGGCTACTGCTGGGCCTGGCCACACCCTGTACCTCCCCAGTGCAGCTTTCCTGCAGCCAAGGCCACGCTGTTATACCTCCAACCTGAGCCACTACAGGCATGTGCCTGCATTTCCTGAGTTAAAAGTGAATATCTATTCACTTTCAAATTAGTACAATCTAGACAGGTTAGACTAGATGGCTTTTTGAATGTCTGTCCCTAGTCATTGTGAAATCTCATAAAGCCAAATCAAGATGTAAACCATGCAAGTTTGGGGAGAATTTGGCCCTAACACTATGCAATACATTGGGGGTGCTCAACCCCTGGCTGGTAGGCCAGATGTGGCCCGCAGCGTCCTCAGATCTGGCCTGTAGAGTACCCTAGGGTTCAGGAAATTTGGCAGCAGGGGAGCAGTGGCAATAAATGTGGCCACCCTCCCCCCTGCCAAATTCCCAAACCCTGCACAGCTGGTTGGAGCCTGGCCCCATCTCCTTCCCTGCATGGGGCTGAACTAAGCCTTCCCCCCTTGCAGCTGGATAGGGGCCTGTGAGGCTGGGTTGGGGCCAGATCATGTTGCCTCCCCTGCCTACCCCCCCACCCCCCTGGCTGGGTTGAGGCTGGGCCATACCCTTTTCCCCCATGGGAGCAGTTGGGGCTAGGCTGCCTCTCTTCACATGGCTGGATGGTTCCTGTCACGTTTGGCCTGGATGCCAGATTGGAACCATTGGCTGGATTTGGCCCATAGATGGACCAGGCACTCCCCATTCAGTCCGCCAGGGAAAAATACTGATAAAAAAAACCCCAGCTTTCAATCGGGTTTATCTCAAACTGGTTAAGCCATTTTGAAACTGATTTATTTGCACTGAATTTCTGTTCTGTTGCAGTTTTAAATCAGTCTCTGGTCACTTAAACCAGTTTATGCGTAACTTCGGTCCCTAGCCCATGTATTGATGTCACAGACAAATGTCAGAATTTGAATTCAGAAACTCTATGCTCTCTAGTCTGAAAAACAAACCAGCTTTCTGCTGTATCCATGCTATACTGGGCTCATCAGAGGAAGGGCAGGATTTCAGGGAGATTACTATGGCTCTTTTATCCTTGTACAATTCAGAGCTGCCTAGAAGCTATGCTACATTACACCAATCGTATATGGTTTCAGCACCAGGATCCCAACCATACTTTGTCCATGCATCACCCTCCGAAGTCCAGGTATGTGTTCCATATCTGAAATGCAGGTTCATCTCTTTGCATCTGCTTTCAAGCTCTCAGTCTTCAATGAGCCTGAGCATGGCTGCTGGGGATGAGCCTGGAGCAGCCTTGGAGAACTTTTGGAGTTGAAGCAAGTCTACATATTTGGGTGACTTGGCTTGTGCCCAAGTGCTGGTAAGCACTGCTGTTTCAGTCTAGACAAGGTCCAAAATCCAGTGGAGGTTGTGGATGTGTGGAGAGCTTTGTGCTCTATTTCCCTTAAAATACCCTTTCTTTGGCATTTCCACTAAAAAGGAGCTGGGTTAGTTGGCTCTACACCTACTGAGAAACATTTTACTAGGGTTATTCCTAGCTGGAATTTTCTTGGAAGTTAGTATCAGCCTCTTGTTGGCTCAGATCAAGTGTCTCCAGAGCATGCAGTAGGAGCAGAGCAGGCCAAAGACTCTACCATATTGTGTCTCTGAATGTAAAGATGAGCACGAATGGCTAGTTAAAACAGAAGCCTGCTGTTCTTGTTGGGTTTTTTTAGCATTACTGCACTGCAGAGCACATACAAGGCACTTTTACACTATTTCCAATAGAGAAACACTTGAAATACTGGAAAGGTGGCAATTTTACAGTGTCTTGTGTTATTCAAGAGAAGTACATGTGATTGTGGACGATGGAAAGAAAAAGAGTCCTTACAGACTGCTGAAATGTTGGGTCATTGCCAGTGTTGGGGAGACAGAATTTATTTATGTGGTTTTCTGAAATGTGCTAATCACAAGTCTTTCGATGCATGTGCACGACTTAAAATAATAATTAAAACATTCAAATTGGCTCTATGTCAACAAATAATTCTTAGCTGTCAGCTCTAAAACACAACTTGGGAATTTATCCCTACAGATAGAAACCTGGGAAAATGGACTTGCAGCATACTGTAAAAGGTCATAAAATGTAGATTCTGGCAAATGGGGTAGAGAAGTGAATTCTAGAATCAAAGACTCACCATGAACATATTGGGTGAATCACTTCAGGAGGGAGGCAGTCACTAATCAGACACAGGCAATTTAGTTTAGGGTAGTGATTCTCAGCCAGGGTGTTGTGGTACCCTGGGATACCTTAAGATCTTTTCAAGGGTTCCAGAGGGTGCCATGCAGTATTAACGCTCTTAGGTATTTGTCCCGGGACACAAGGCATGAAAGAGGACTCACCAGCGATTCAGGAGGCAGCACATGAGGAGCGGAAGGCAGAACCCGTGCGGCTCATCAGCTGCCTGTTTATCCAGCTGCGGCTGGCCAGTGACATCAGTGCTGAACGCTGGCCGGCATGGATAAAAATGGCAGCGCGTGCTGCGGAGCCAGCCGGGAGGGAGAGAACACAGCCACGGAGGTCCCCGCAGCCAAGACAAGCTGAGACACAGAACCAGAGGAGCAGGAGCAGCCAGGATGGAAGCAAGAAGGAAGAAGAGGATCATTTTGGTGACACTGCAGATAAGACAGCGGAGGGAAACCAAGATTGCCTCGTAAGGACGACAGGAGGTACATCTGAAGAAATCCGCCCCGGGAGAGAGGGAGTGTGAGGAACCCAGGAAGAGTTGCAGTGGGAGAGAGCATTGCCGCTGGATCAGGAGGTGCCTTAGAGTAGGTAGAGAGATGAGTGCCTAAGGAGTTGAGGCAGCCAGTGTCCCATTGAAGTGCAGGAAGGGAGAGGGGGTAGTTAAAGGGGCAGTACACCTGGTTTTGTGTTGGAGCTTCTTTCTCTTTTTCCTTTTGATTTTGTTTTTCCCCGAGCTCCAGGGGTATCTGAGGGCAGCAGACCCTCATGTAGGTTAGGTAGTGTTGAGGGGGCCTGAGTAGGACCTGGTCGAGGGTCCCAGGAGTGAGATGCTGACCAGCTTGATACCGCTACACAGGAGACGTGAGGCCAGGGTGTAGGAGTGGCAGAGCCCTGTGAGTAACCACCGGGAGGAATCTCGGGTCTACGAGCACGCCCGATGAACAGCCCCGGACACTGAGGTCAACAAGTCGTGGCAGGAGAGCACGAAGTTAAGGATTCGGGTGGAGGTCACCAGCTCAGACAGAGGCGCAAGCCCGTGAGGCGTGTAACATCAGTCACCCAAGTGAGAGTGGCATGAGAGCGAGTGGTTGAGGCCCAGCAGCTACAGTATTGTCACAGGGAGGATACAGGGGACAGACCCCAAGGGGCCCGGGGGAACCCCAGGGGCCAGAATATACCAGGGAACGTGAGGAGAGAGAGAAAAAAATGAAGAATCCCTTACCTGCAGCTGACACCGTGGTGAAACCGGAAGTGGCAGCGGGACCCACGCAGCTTGTTAGCCACGTCTTTTTAAAACTGCAGCCAGCTGTGGGGAAGAACAAGCAGAGCCGGCATGGGAAGATAAAAGGCGGCATGGGCAAAGGAGAACGGGGAAGAACAGGAGGAGAGTCGACAGGGAAGGTATCCCTGGAACCCCAATTAGGGGTAAGAGGAGTCAGGACTGCCTCCCACGGGGCAGAAGGCTGCCATGAAGCCCACCAGAGGGAGGACACCAGCATCAGCACGGAGGGAGAAAAGGCGGATGTATCTCATCCAGACGAAGGAGTTGAGGGAGAGGACTCCAAGGTTTCAGGGCAAAGAAGCTGACAGCAGAGATTGTCTTGAAGAGGAGGAGAGTGAAGAAACTCAAGTTGTTGACCCAGGTGGGATTGGTACGGGTTTGGGAAGGCTCCAGGAGCAAACCCGGATGGGGAACGGAGAGCCTAAGCAGCAAGAGGGGCTGCAGAAGACAAGCTCCTAGAGCTGCCTGGCAGGGGACAGAGTGGGTGGAACTAGAGGGACCATCAAGGGTCCAGCTGACATGCAGGGGGTCTGCAGTGTAGAAAGGAGTGTGTGTTAACCACCAGGCGTATGTGTACTCAGGACAGGGCCAGCTAGAAATTCTCGGGGCTAGGTTAGCCCATTTTGTGTGTAGTCAGGAATTTACTGGCAGTGTTTCTCCTTTTGTTTCTTTCTGTTTCCCACTTTTGGTGGGGGTTGGAAGGCCTGTCACATAGGGCCCTAGAGTTGGCTCAATCAAGGGTTGGGTTAGACCTCGTACATCTCCAGAGTGCTCAGAACACTACTAGGCGAGGGTCGGGTCAAGAGACAAAAGCAAGTTGTCGAGGCTGGGTATCAGGGTGAGGTGTAGGGAAGATTGGAGCCTCGCAGAAGACTGCCGTCTAGAGATTCCAGACACCAGATGAGCCCCAGTAGTTGGACCCCACCACTGAAGGAACAAGCAAAGTCATGGCAGGCGAGATTGGGGTGGAGGCTACCCCGGGGCGGGATGTCCGTGCAGTACAATCACAGGGACAGAACAACGAGCAGTCCTACACACCCAAAGCCGGGTGGCACGGGACCAGATGATCGAAGCCCGATAAGTGCAGGTATGTAAACCTGATTCACAAGATAGACCTGCAGATTTAAAAAAGGAATTCACAGTGTTTAAAATATTCTGACCTGTTGTAGTATTTCTGAGTTTTTTGCAACAGAAGAAGTGTTCTTTATTTTTCCATAGTCAAAAAACAAATTAAAAGTAAGCTGGAATTTCCCAGGAAGTGCCTTGAGTCTAATTGAGGGTACCTCAACTTTAAAAAGGTTGAGAAGCACTGATTTATGGCTGTGTAGTTTAGATCCAGTGCTTGAAAATTCACTCATAAATCACTTGTTAGTTAATACTGATTACGGAGCATAGGAGTAAAAAGGGCTAATGTGTAATGTGACGGCCAGCTTATTAATTAGATGGAGTTTCTGCATGGTTTTAAAATCCAGCCCCACCTAGAGCATATGATAGCAATTCAGTTAAGATTACAAGAGCATAAATGGTCCTATTAAGGCCTGAGTATAAAATTTTAAAAAACCCAGTCTTGTAAGTGTTTAGTTAGGAAGTTATTAAAAGCATGCTTGGTGAGCATGGCTACACATATCTGACCTGACCTTCTAGTTTTGTGTAACAAACAACAGATATTTTGCTATTCTAAACATCCTACTCTGCATAAGTATCTGCAGTGTGGTTAGACAGTAGCCAGGTCTCTCAACCACACCTGCTGGGCATGAACGATGAAGATATAAAACTGTACGTTTATCTGTGTACTGCAGTTCATGTCTGTTTGCTAACCTTCTATATGGAGGGGAATGGTCCTGTAGATTTGTCCTTGAAGTAAGTGTTCAATCTTGCTGGAGGATGTTTGAGTGAGGGAATGGAAATGTTGAGTAAAGAGAAGCTAGCATTTAGTCACAGTAACACATTAGTAGAAATTCTAGGTGCATTTTCTTTGTTAATTAAAAATGAGTTATGTTTCCACACAGGGCTGTATTTTAAAGCAGATTGGGGAAGTCACTCACTCACATGGCCCTAACGGCCCTGCGCACATATTGAATAAAAGTGGAGACAGCTTAGGACTTTGCCAACAGTGATATTGCTCATTTCTTCCAGAGGGAATCTGAAAATTTCCAAGTTAGATTCCATTGAGGAGAAATCTCTCGCAGCGATAACATAGCTATTCAAAAGAGAGACATCTGCACCATGAACTCTGGGACATGCCAGATCATAACTCCATTCTGTTGCAGATTCCTTTTTATTTTTAGCCTAGCAAATTAAACAAGCCTGCCGCAAATATCCAGTCTTAAGAGGTGCTGATTTCCTACAGCTCCCATTGGCTTCATTGAAAAAAATGACTTGGGGTCAGATCCAAAAAAGTAGCACCTACAGTGCAGATTGAATATTTTTTAGACACTTGAAATTCAAAACTACAATCCACAAACACCCTGCTGAACCTTTAAGATGCCAGAGAAACTTCAGGCATCTGAGGACAGATCTACCCTGCAGCAGTGGTATGCTGTGGCCTGGAAGCAACTGAGCACACCCAATCCACAGGCACACTCCAAACATGGAATACACCAGTGAGGCCACCTGAGAGCATCCCTGGTTGCTCCTGTGGACTTGAGTACAGCCATTGAGAAGAACACTGTTGTGACCTCATTAGCATGTTTCCAGGATTGGAGGCCAGTCGCAACTGCTCTCTATGCTAGACGCTAGAACTGTCATCAATACTAGAACTGCCATCTCCTAGTGTCTGGGTGGACTGAGATCTCTCAGGAGTAGCCTCCAGCCCATTGAGCAGATGCAGACAGAAAAGTGGGGAATAATCAGTTGTGCTGTCTTGGGCTCATCAGAAAGCTGTGGTAGAGTCCTTGTCCTCCCAGCGAAAAAAACCTTTCCTGGATTTCCACTCCAGGTCTCCAAAATGCTGTGCATTCCTCACTGCAGCAAATGGCTATTGAGTACATAGGCATTAGCTGCAGTGTGTACTCAATAGGCATTAGCTGCAAGTGAGGAATGTGCAGCATTTTGGAGACTGGATTGTCTATTGAGTACAATCCAGTCTTACACATTTGACACAGTGATCCAGAGGGGTATGCTAAAAACCATTCCCCTTAGAGCAGGGATTGTCAGCCGGGGGTACGTGTACCCCGGGGGTACTTTGAAAGGTCCTAGGGGGTACGCAGGAGAAAGTAAGAATGGAGCTCTGCTACCCCGCAGCACTGCCTCACAGGAGCAGGGTCAGGGTCAGGGTGAGGTAAGAGCAGGGCTGCACAGACGCTGTGCTGGCCGCTTGGCCACTTGCCACGCCTCCACTCGGCATCCGGCTGCTCACCATGTGCCCCCCTCCAGCTCGGTGTCTGCCCACTCACCCGCCCAGGGGTACACTTACTAAAAAGGGGGCTGCCAGGGGTACACTCATTAAAAAAGGTTGAAAACTCCTGCCTTAGAGGATAAGACCCTGTCATTTGTAAATCATTAATTGGTAGGCTCTTCTATTTCATATGGTTCGTTATTATTTAAAACTTTATTTTCCAAATCATTTTTTTTGGAAAATCAACTCTGTGATTGCTTGTCTCCTACTGTTCGCTTTTATTTTCTCTATTGTTTGTTTCAGTTTTTACATACCAGATATAATTTTAAATACTTTATTTAGATAATGTACAATTATTGTACATTTCTTCATTTACGTTTCTTACAGATTCTCTGCTAAATTTCCTGTACAGTCTACATGGTTAACATAACTAATATATAACTTTAACAAAAATACTAATAATCAGGTGTTACATTTTTATATTCTTATTTATCTTATTTTATCTATTTATTAAATTATATGTTCAGTGCTTAACATAGATTATTTCCTAATATAATAAAGAGTAGGTCTAGATGCAAGCTGTGTAAATAAGAAATTACCACATCTAGAAATAGCTGTTTTTTCTGTAAATGTTTGTTGGGCAGATGGGAAGAGGTTTACTCAAATGTTAGAGAAACAGTCACATTTTTCAAGCTACTATTCAAATTATTCTTATTGTTAACATAAAAACTGTTAGTGTTTTGACTGTTGACTTATCTGTGCTTGGCAGAAAGCCACAAAAAGAAAATACACAACAGACTATTAGCATTTTTGCTCCTCATTAAAAGATTTAAAAGAAAAAAAACCTTAAAATGTAGTTAGTAACACTTTACTCTTAAAACAACCAAATGTGGGAGAAAAGGCTCCTACAATAGGAGCAAGTCTCACACTTTGAATAGAAGCTTGTAGAGGCCTATTTAGAAAACTTTTGTGCAATTACTATACCGAGCAAAATGTGGAATTTAAGCTGTTGTTAAATGCAGATAAAGGTCAGAGAGCAGGATCTCCACAAACCATCATTTGCAATATTACTAACTTCCTTTATGCACTAAAGGAATGCGCAGTGCAAAAAAAGTAAGAGAATCAATGAAAACGAAGGTATTCCTGGCAACCATGAGGTATTTACTGCTTTTAACAAAGACCAGCATATAAATGTGTTTGAAACTCAGATGCAGACAACTGCTGGAAAAGAATCCCAGAATAGTATTCATCTGATGTCAACTTGCTGTTAGTGAAAAGGATATAATCTGTCATTTTTATTTAGGAAGTTGTCTTTTTTACTCCTACTACAATGTTTTTCCTTACTGATTCATGCTTAGAGTATGTAAGCTATATTGTTAATTAAAAACGCACGTAGTTTTAAATAATGCAAGAGACTATTCTTTATATATGTTTACAGTCCTGTCCCATTTACTCTTATTATGGCACAGAAAATGTATGAAGGCATTTCTTGCCTAAATCAGTAGGGAAATAGAATAGCAATACTACTACATATTTATCAGATAATATTAAAATGCACATATGAATTATGTTTTCTGTTAAATTTATATGCTAGCTTTATATCCATACACACTCTGGCATGAATCACAGAAATGCTTTTACTTTTTTTCTGTTTTCCAAATCTCACACCCACTCTTCAATTTTCAGTGAAAACCTAGCATTATTTATAGAGTTTGCTGGTGGAATGATTGTTATTATTTGGGATTGATCCTATAACCCCCACTCCAGGGAGTATGTCTCATAATCCTGTTAGATCTCTCATGTAAATAAAGGCTGCAGATTTTTCAGCCAGCCATATTTATCATTTGCTTAATTTTTCTTGAGTTTATAGGAAGTGTTCCTTTCACTGTGGATTTTAACTCTTGAAACTAAATAGCTGATTAACTGAAAAATTAATATCAAACTTGATGAGTGTTAAATATTTTCTATTTATGTGAACACAGTAGATAATCTACCGTTACATGGATCTCATGTGTACAGACATTACTTGTTACGTACTGCAGTTTTGTATGAAGAGTCTGTTAATTACAGATAGTGTACTTGGTCATCCCTGTTTCACATACACTCAACTCAACGGGACTTTTCAGAGTCCATAAAAATAAAAAATGTGAAAATATCTGTAGGATCAGGGCCTATTTTTGCAAAATTTAAGAATAGTATTAAAGTTATACATAGTTATTAACGCATTTTTGTTGCGCAAGTAGCATATGTAGGTCCTCAGTACTTCTGAAAACAAGGCCCTCAGTATTTTGCATGAAAGAAAGTATGGAAAAAAATTGAACCGTTACTCTAAATGACTATTTGAAATATTTTATATCTTGAAAATATTAAGCAGCCTGTATTTTAATTACTTGTGGGTTTTTTTCTCCAAAAAGAACTGTACAAAATTGGAATATACTTCACATTCTTTTAAAAAAGAAAACCCAGTCTTTTCAAAGTTGATGTGTAAAACTACAAAAGCTTAGATCTAATTTACATACATTTTAACATATGTATGAAACAAAAACGTAGCTAATGATCCCAGGCTCCTTTGGAGGCTTTCAAAGGGACATTTATGCTAAGAAAGGCAATCTGCACAGGATTAACTCATGATTGTGATGATAATTTAAACCTATTAAAATATAAATATATATAAAAAGAACTTTATGCATGCGTGTGCATGAACATACACATGCAAAAATAAACTTTCTTTTCCATACTGTAAAGCATACCATTAAATTGGAGTTCAGCTATTGCATCCTTTAACCTTATCCACAGCAAGGCAAGATTGACTTCAGCTTTGAATTTCCCTTGTGTTGAAATGCCCTGTATTTGCATCACATAGCACTTTCAAAGGCCACTGGAAGCAAGATAGACAAAAAAATTCTCTCTTACGTTAGTTACAGGCCAGCAGAAACTCCCTTGACTTCAATGTTGTTACAGTAACATGAAACTCTTGTAGCAAAATAGAAAATCATACCCCTGTGTTGAATTTTCCTTGGAAGCTAGTCTCACTATTGGGTATGTGAGAAATGGATGTGTCTAACCAACTTCTGCTCCAGGGCAGATTGGAATTTCAGCTTTTAGCAGCTGATGTGGTTAAACTGATGGGGAGTCCCCAACTTCCATTTTACCATAGTTGACACTCTCTTAATGCAGTTCAACTTTTCTTAAGCCTCAAGGCTCACTACTAGGACCTTGTCACACAGGATATTTAGCACATTTTATTTACATTCTATTACTATGCCATTTTAAAAGTTAGAATAGGTTCTGAACAGTCACATGGTAACGCTTACTATGATCTCAAGTCTGCTCTGGACAGGGCTGGACCCAGCTGTGCCCCCACCAACAGTGACCCTGGCACTAGGCGGTACAGCTTGCCCATCAGCCTGTGAGGATGTGCAACCCTCACACCAGGAGCCAAGGCCCTCCCCATTCCATGCTGAACAGGGGCAAGCTGGGTCCCTGCCACTGGCGGTAGGTGGAAGGAGTCACGGGGAGCTGAGCGCAGGAGAGGGTGCTGCTCCATGAAAAATCAACATTGCTTTCTCTTGGGTAAAATAGCTTGTGTAACAATTTATTTAAATTGTTTGGGTTGGATTTTGTCCTCAGACAGGTCTCTTTAGATAAGTAAGAGGCAAGGATTTTTGTGAGTGATATAATTTATTGGACCAGACGCATGGTTGGAACAGACTTAGGCAAGCTTTCAAACATAGTGCATTTTTCTTCAGGTAGGTAATCCCATTGATTTCAGTGGAGTTGCTCCCTGTTTGTATCAGCTTAAGTGAAAGCCCTCAGACTCCATATTTATCTAGATAGCCTTGAACTTGAATATAAATGTAATCTTGAATAGGTCCGTAAGTGAAATTGCTTTCAGAACTAGGTGCAAATTTGCAATGAGATGGTTCCAAGGGTTATCTGCCTGCAGTAAATATCTTCTATGTCAAGAAATAAATGAGAAGTGAACCAGAACTGAATATGAAACTGAGAACTAAATATCATTGTGAGCAGGTTGGAGTCATCACCTCTTTTCCGTTTACTCCCTACACAAACTATAGGGCCTTGTGCAAACACCTGCTCCTTCCTGCCATTTGCTTTTATTGCTAAATTAAGTCAGAAAGGTCCAAAACAGCACTGTACTTACAATCAAAATATGGTTCATCAAGGTTTGTGGTCCTACCTGACAGATCCCCATGTTGAATTTACAGTAACCTACTTGAACTGGCTGTCAGAATGTGTTTTACTATACCCTTGTACATTTTTATAAATTGCTGATGTCAACACTTATACTCAGTCATATTTGCTAAAAAGATAGAATTAAAAAAATGAAAAAGCGAAGAACCACAACAGATTATTTCTCTTCATACCTCATCCACATAGACATGCTTAAATACAATATGTAGGAGAAATAATAACTACAATTTTTTTCATATTTTCTTTTTTTTCCTCTGTCCTCCTAGAGCAGAGGTCAGCAAGCCCCAGTACACATGCTGCCAGAGCACGGGACATGAGGCCATTTTGCTCGGCATACCACAGCCAGCCTGGGCTCTGTGCAGCTGCCACCAGCTACAGAGCCCAGGCTGCATGTAGCAGGCAGCAGGAAGGCTACAAGTCCTGCTGCAAGTATCCTGGGCCCTATGGCAGACAGAAGCTGCCCAGAGCCAGGGCCAGCTGTGGCAGGCACCCAGGAGGCTACAGCTGGTGTACCTGGATCTGAAGCCCTGACCTGGCTCTGTGGCAGTGGCAATGGCAATGGCAATGGCAGCTGCACGCATGCCTCAGGGCACACATTG
Source organism: Crocodylus porosus (assembly GCF_001723895.1). Lineage (NCBI taxonomy): Eukaryota > Metazoa > Chordata > Crocodylia > Crocodylidae > Crocodylus > Crocodylus porosus. The sequence continues at coordinate 84,361,799 of NW_017728949.1, read as the reverse complement.
GGAAAGGGATCTGGGTAGCACAACCCTTCCCTGCTGTGCACCCCAAGACATGAATGCAGCTGCCACTGCCATGGAGCCAAGGGGGGCTCCAGACCCTCATGCAGGTGTTTGCAGCCTGCCCACCGCCTGCTGTAAACAGCCTGGGCTTGGTGGCACAAGCCTGCGCAGACCCTGGGTTGTTCATAACAGGCATGTGTTCGTACCATTTCATGTGTTCGTAGCAAGCAGCTGCAAGGCTGCAAGCAGCTGCACCAGGGTCTGGAGCCCAGGCCTGGCTCGCTGGCAGCAGCTGCACGCACACCTTAGGGAGCACAGCAGGAAAGGGGCCAGGGCTACACCACCACAACAAGTATTGAGCTCCTCGTGGCTCCCCTGGCGTGCCAACATCTTCCAAGGTGAAGTTGTCAGGTTTTAATTTACTCAGCCCAAAAATGTTGCCAACCCCTGTCCTAAAGATCCACACTGAGGTCATTGAGAAAATACTAATATGGTACATCCACCATCAGAAAACAGTGCTTTACTAAGGGCAAACAAGCTAGACTCAGGACACGTACAGATATTCAGTTTCCACTGGAAGAGTCACTGATCTTCCAGTCGAAACTATGAGTGTATAGGCATTCATGATTTTTCTCCCAGACCAAAAATGTTTGCTTGATGAGGAAAATAACCTGGGAACAACCAGGCTTAAATCACTCCTGGGAGAGTCTCCCCCAGGAAAGCAAATATTTATACACTTACTCTTCCAAGTCTTCAAGCATTCCAGCGTGCTTTGCTCTCAGCCAATCCCCCACCACACATATGCAGGCAGGGGGTGCCTTGCTATGGCAGTGCAGGGCTTGTGGCAATGGCACCAAGCTTCCCCATTCCACTCTGCCCTGCCGCACCAGGTCTCACCCTCTGGGCTGTGGAGGCCCTGGGAGGAGGGCAGCAGGGCAAGAAGCCAAAGCGGGCAGCCCACACCCACCCTGCACACAGATCTGGGGGGCACATGCCCCCTGCCTCCCCAGGAGTGCGCACAGCAGTGGGGAGCCAGTCTGTCTGCTGCTCCTCAGACAAGCCACCCGCAGCTCCATCCCACTCCCCACTTGGGCCCTGCCACCATGCATTCTGGCATACACCGCCCTGGCTGGGCAGCAGCTCCAGCCCCAGCCCTGTCCAACTTCCTCCTTCACTATGTGGGGGCCAAAATTACCTCCCCCACACCAGATTTACCTGTGGGGAGCTGCTCTCCAGGCTACCTGGCTGCTGTGTACCTGTATAAGAACACGTGCACATGGTGCCCCCTGCCTGATCACACTTCTACTCTCCACAGTCCCTTGCAGGCTGGAACTCTGCCAACCTACAAGGGGAAACCCATTGTTTCCAGTGTTTTTCTCCCTTAAAGGAGAAAATCTGGGTTTTTCTCTTTAAAATGAGAAAATCCAGGTTTTACTGTGTTTTTCCATTGCAAATGGAAAAACTGGATCCCTGAACATCACCAAGATGTGGTTCAAGGCTGCAGGGAGACAAGATGCCAAGGCAGCTGTGTTCCATATATGTAACCCTGATCAGTCTGAGTTACCTAGTCCAAGCTGCCCTGTGCCTTCTAACAACTGTTTCCAGGCATACAGGGGAGCCTGAAGAGCTTATAGCAACGTCTGTATGGGTTTTCAGGCTCTCTGCTCCTTAGCAGCTCAGGTCTTCTCATGTCTGTATGGAGCTATCCAGGTAAGTTTTTTCTACTGGGAAAAGCCAAGAGAATTTTCTCAGATCATTTGAATGCGAGTATGGAGCCTCAGAAACCCAAAAGGGCATGGCATGAGAAGAACTCTTTGAGATGCATGTCATGGAACACCAGCATCCCAGCGGTTCAGAGGGTGTAGATAGAGAAGATGTAGGAAAAGTGCTGAGAGTGACTGCCAGATGGGAAAGAACTGGCAAGGATGACAATTAAAAATTAAACCTTAAGTTATTACAATCATAGAACTAGGTAAGTAGCTTGATAAGACTTGTCCAAAATGCAATACACAGATTCATTGCTGTTTTCAGACGTCAGCATCAGTAACAGCTACCAGACTGATTTAACAACTCAAGGGACCTGTCTGATCCCACCAAAATGCATGAACAATTTACTTATCAATCTGGCTTTTGTAAAACAATTAGTTGCATTAAGTGAATTATACAAACTACCTTTGAGACTCTTTGTAGTACTGAAGAGCATGAAATGTTAACGAGCTAGCACCATTGTGCAAGTCTACATGGATTCATTTATCGGTGTTCAGGGAACCTGAGCAGTTTTGATTTTAGATATTATATGACCCAACTTTAAAAGTGTGGTAAGTTCTAGGGTTTTAGACATGTGCAGAACTCTTTATTGATTTGTGCTGTTGTTTAGTGCTAGGACACAGCATGGAAGTACAAAGTTGGTCTATTTATGCCACTTCATCAAGGTAGGTGCATTAGTTTCGATCCATTCATGTAAAAGGATCTCAGTATCTATCTGAGGTAAAAAGAACTAAGGACAGGAATGATGTAGTTAATGAGGAAAAAGAATTCTAAAAATAGCCAAACTCAGAAGAAAATGTAGGCAAACACTTACATTTTGTGTTTGAGTTGACTGAATAGGAATACCAGAAAGAAAGAAATTTGGGTCAGTCCAGTGGGGCATGCCAGGCCATCTGGGTCCAGCACGTGGTCCCTATGTGCTGCGCCAGGTCCTGCTGCCATTGGCCTGGCCCAGCCAGGCAGCAGAGAGGCCCTGAGGGCAGCAGGACCCGGCTGGGCCCAGCACACGGTCCTCATGCGCCACGCTGGGTCCTGCCACCAAGAGCCCAGCCAAGCCCAGCTGGCCAGAAGAGGGACCCCAAGGGTGGCAGGTCCTGCCACCAAGGGCCCAGCCTGGCCAGGCAGCAGAGAGGCCCCAGGACCCAGCTGGGCCCAGCATGAAGTCCCCACGTGCCACACCAGGTCCTGCCACCAAAGGCCCAGCCCAGCCGGGTGGCAGACTGTCTCCAGGACCTGGCTAGGCCCAGCACGCAGTCCCCACGTTCTGCACCGGGTCCTGCTGCCATGGCTCAGAGCGCCCCACTCCCACTACTGCTGCTGGTACGTTATGGGCCCTGGGCGGGGGGGGAGGCTGTGGCACTCCACGGTGCCTGAGACCTGGGGCAGGTGGGCTGTGGCCCTCCAGGGGGGAGCTGGGACCCTGGGTAGGGGAGAGGCTGCACCCTGTGGGGACCTGGGGACCCATCCCTCCTGAGCAGCCCCCCCAAGGTCCCACACACCCATAATCCCTCTAGCAATTGCCCCACACCAACCCACATCCTTCCACACACACCTTCCTGGAAACACCACATCCACCCCACCATCACATACAAAGAAATCCAAAAGTACACATCAACACATATAGGTATTTAGAATTTATTTTATCATGATGATAGAGACACTGGTAGGCTTCTACATTGCTGTAACATTGTAAATATACCAATAAAGCATTGCTCAACTGGTCCATGTCGACTGAGGATTTGGGGGTATTTTTAAAAATGGATTTGGGATGCTGCTGCAACAGTCCAGCTGGCACAAGAGGTAGTGTCCCCAAGTAACAAGTGGCTGAGCCCCAGAAGCACCTGAGAGTGAATAGCCCTGAGCTGCTCACCAGGGCAGCTTTTTGTATGGATGGGGTCAGGACAGGGTAGCTTTTTATACTGCTGGGGACAGCATAGATGCTCCCCCTGGCTGCATATCCAGGAGGAGCCAGGCAGGATTATTTTTCCCCAAGTGGCACAATTGCTCCACAATGAAGTACATGTCTGAGCATGTGCACTGAGGCAAAAAGCCCTGGCTCAAGTTTGCACTGCTTCTATTTCAGCTGCTGCAAGTGCACATGCTTGCATGTGTAGACATGCCCCTAGAGTTCCATTTCTTCCCAGAAACGGTCTTCTTGACCAGGCTGTATAACTCAATGCCCGTCTCACCTCTTAGTCTGTTAATTAGCCAAAATTAGGGATTTGGCCTAAGCCCCCTGAGGAACCTAGTCTGCTTGGTGTGCTCTGAATGGAGTGAGTTCTGCACAAATCATTGCAACTGCTTTCTTTCAAAAATACCTGCTGGCAGGTGCTCTCCTTTTACATAATTGTAATTGTCACCTAGAACAAGGGAGACAGGGCTTGTATGGCCTCCTGAGCCCTACAGGTTTAAGGAGGACATCTGCTACCACTTAGGGGAATACCATCTATATCCAGGTGGGTGGGTATTAGAATGGGATACACTTTCTACTTTTTATATATTTTGCATTTAACAGTAATTGGATACAACACATGAATAGTCCTGGAAGCAGGGGCTGGAAAGTGAGTGGGTGCCTTAATTATTGAATTATAGCGTTGTTTTGCTCTATTTCTACATCCCTTAGCCTTGTTTTGTTTGATGCATGGTGGCCCAGACTGAAGAGAAGTGGAGAAGACCTCTACCCAGTAACATACTATGCATCTCTGGTGCCCAGGGGCCAATGCTTGCATTTGCACTCCCCTCCCCAGGTCCTTCTTGTAGCAATACTTAAAGTCACATTGCGCAGTAAAAACTCTGAAGGGCCTGGCTGGCACCCGGGGACCGTGGCCTCCTCCCCACTGTTGATCCACCACTGCCTCTACCAATCTATAGCCTATAACCTCATGATTATAAGACACTCTGGGTGGCAAGAGATGTTGTTTGAATACCTTCAGACTGAGGTTGACACTGTATCATCGTCTCCCACTTCTGGAGAAGTTCTCAGCCACTAAGCCCTTGACCTCCAACCCCTTGTTTGTAGGACAAAATGTTGCCTGCAAGACTTCCTATGTCTATGAACAACATCAGAGAATTAAAGCTGAAGTTCAGAGATAGGAAAATATGATATTGGTTCCAGCTTCTAGTGTGCTCAATATTGTACGCTGGTAACATCATGACATTTTAAAAGAAAGAGTGAACCAGTCTTATGTCCCTGGAAGGAATGTAGGTCTCTACATTTAGGGAAGATTAAGGGGTAGGACTCCTGACCTAATGTAGATGCCTAGTTCAAGCCTGCAGAGGGATTCCCGTTTCCAGACAATCCCTCTCTTCAACATTTTCCATTGGCTAGTTTAGTATGCTGGCTGTTGGAATTCCCTTCGAGACCCTGATTCTTCTCCATCCCTTATGGGCCTCACTCCAGGAAACAGCCACCTAGAAATAGTGAGTTCCAATACTTAGTGCTATAACACCTGAATCGCATTATGTTTATTATGTACATGTTAATTTTTATACTAAATATTAGGCGTGTTAGCTTGCAAGATATTTTTCTACTCCTTAGGCAGTGGTTTTTAGGCCTCCTTAGGCAGTGGTTTTTAGAGTCTACGCACCAATTAAAGTTGTGTTTCTAGTTGTTAGAAATGGAATATTGTTAGAAATGGAGTATTGTTAGAAATGCACAGCTTGCATCTTGCACCCGATAAGAAAGAAACACTGCCAAGGACTTTGTTCCTTTCCTAGCCTTGCCACAGCTTTTCTTATACTAAATCACAG
>NW_017728949.1:84353693-84356116 GCF_001723895.1 Crocodylus porosus | reverse complement strand
ACAGCCTGCAAAATTCCTTGGTGGGTTCAGAGTAATCTGAGTTTTTGACTCTGCTCTGACTCTATTTGCAAATACACCTTTTGTGCCATCTAATGAGTGTGTGTCTGTGATTTTTGTGGCCTCCAGAGAAATGAACCGCTTTATGCATCATAGTGTTGCATAACTGTGCAAATTTAATCTAGCTAGGACTTCCAAGTTTTTTAGACAGTACTGTAAAGGTCTTGTCATAGCCCCCTTAATCATTAGAAATTAATCACAGACTAGAAATATAGCATGGAAATAGATCTTTAGTTGGAAATATGGTTTTTGGTGTTCTGGTAGAAACAGGTTTAGGCCACATACAGATATTCTATTTTTGCTGGGAGAAAAGCCTCTCTCCTAGCACAGAAAGGACACACAGACATTCAAGGGCTTTCTTGTATAAGAAAAATGGCTCTTCTGAAAGAAGTTAGTTTTTTTTAGCTATGAGAAAGACCTCCTTCCTCCCTATCTAAATTGAAGGGCTGTATGCTCCTGGCTGTTGAGGGCACTTGGTATCCCACAGTCCTCTGCTCTCCCTCCCTCTCTCCAAGGGAAGGAAGCAGAAGGAGAGAGGGAGAAGGGAGGATATTGTCTTGAGGTGGGAGCACTTCCAAAGCCTCCAGAGGGTTCCCATCACAGGAAAAGAACCCCCACCCAGTGCACTCTTCTGGTTCAACACAGAGGAGTAGAGCAGGAAGCAGGTACAGGGCTAGAGCTCTTCTGGAGCCCTGGGCAAATGCTCTCTTCCCAGCTGACTGGCAGGACTGACAGGAGAGACCATTCTCCTGTGGCAGAAACCCTCCTAGAGCCCTGGAAAGGCTCTCTCTGCAGGAGAAGAGCCCCCACCTAATGCACCCTGGTTCTACATGGAGGCACGCAGGGGAGCAGAGGACACTTCTCCCATACTTGGGCAGCCTTGCAGCCATAGAATCATCTCCCACCTCCACATATGCCTCTTGGTGGAATTTCAGGTATGCCACAAGTGAGAGACAGTTGTTCCATTGCTGCAAGGATGTGCAGTTCACAACTCCTGGGCTTTTAAATGCCACCCCTGCCTTTCAGTTAAGTGGTGAGGCAAGGACTGAAAAGCCCCCAGAGCCTGTGTTTTAAATTGCTCTGTGTGCAGCCCAAATGGGATGATTTTAAGCTGCTGGCACAAGGAAATAGAACTGGAGACAGCTCCTGACCCCCAAGCTTTTAAATTGCTGCATGTACCACCCAGCTGGACAGTACAGTACAGCACAGCACAGCACTTAAAGTTTGCAGGAGGCTCCCTATTGACAGCCTGCCCCCTTCCCAGGCAGGGGAAAGAATAGACTGTCAAGTAATGGCTTTCTAAGGGTGGGGGTGACCCAGGGAATAGCCCTGTAATGCCCTCCTGGCCTAGAGGGCTGGATTGCCTATACCCTCTACCTCTCAGGTTGTTTTTATACTGGTAAAAATTTCTCCAAACTTGTTATCAGTAGAAGTTAACATCTATACATAGCCTTAAACAGCCGACAGATTGCAAAGTTATAATGTGTTGGTGAGCAGTAGTTTTAAAAATTTTAAAAAGGATTTTTTAAATACTTACCTCTGTTATGTGCCAAAGAGGTCTATCATCCAGTGCCTGATCCCAAACTAAATAAAGACAATGAAAGACTTTAGTTGATAAAACTGGATTTTGAACTCTGTGGGAGTTCAGAATACTCACGAGTGGCTTCCCTGCAGTATTCTGGGATGCATACTAAATTAAAAGGTATCCCCCTATCATTTAAACTTGTTTAATGATTAGGAAATAATATTTAAGTCTCCCATAGCCCATCTACTTCCTTTAAAAGAATATTAAGTCTCCCACCCTGCACACACTGTTCAAGAAATACCAAATTTAAAGTTTCACATTTACTAAAATATAGTTATGAATATTAATTAGGTGGGAGGCTGCTCATTCCCTGCCCTGATGTCAGGGGGCACTATCTGCAGCTCCATACCTCCCCTACATCACAGCCTATGCCTTACAGTTGGCATCTAGCTGTTAACATCTCCAGCCCCACACTGGGTCCAGAATCCTCTAGTCAGGACCCCTCTAAGAAAGGCAGCAAGAAGGCACAGCAGCCCTCCTGGCTCTCCAGGGACCTAGCGGACCTCCTGCAGCTAAACAGGAAAGCCTACAAAGGATGGAGAACGGGATTCACCTCCAAGGAGGATTATTCTGCACTGATCCGGTCCTGCAAGGAGCAAACCAGGAAAGCCAAGGCTGCAACTCAACTCCAACTAGCTTCAAGCATCAAGGACAACAAAAAGTCCTTTTTCAGATATGTGGGGAGCTGGAGGAAAAGCAAGGACAATGTTGGACCCCTGCTAAACCAGATGGGGCAACTGACAACTGACGCCCAGGAAAAAGCCAACCTATTAAATAGGTA
>NW_017728949.1:84332483-84353524 GCF_001723895.1 Crocodylus porosus | reverse complement strand
TTATTATTATTATTATTACTAGCACTACCACTACCACCACCACCACCACCTCTCAGCAAAATGCCCTGCTTATATAGGCAGCCCTGAATCTAAAAAGCTCTTTGCAAGCTTTCAGGCACAACCACCCTTCTTCAGGCAATGGGAGACTCTACTGATGTTATGAGTTCTCCAAGGTAGGCAAGAAGAATTATCTGAGGTTGCTTTTCATCAGTTTGATGGCTTTTCTCTCTTCATCAAGGGTTAGAGGCATAGATGACTGGTAGGGAAGGCATAGGGGGTATGTGTTCCCCCAGCAATTGGCTGGTGGTGCTGCTGCTGCTGGCTTCTGCAGGTGGCTGCCATTTGCCACCCCCCAGCATGGGCTTCTGTGGGTGGTTTTAACTCACTACCCTGCTACTGACACTGCTGCCCACAAACTCTGCCCTCCCCCTCCCCCCAGTCTCAGGAGGTACCAGTCACCCATGGTTGGAGAGATTCTGAGATCATCTCTGGCTGGGTGTTACAGGATGGAGTTCAGAACACTGTTGTCAACAGCAGTCTTGATTTGAGAAGGTCTTCAAAATGTTCCTTCCAATGGGCACTGATGGCTCTGCTTTCCTTGATCAGGTCTTCTGCATCCTTAGGTCTCAAAGGGGTTGGTTCCTGAGTGCTCAGACTGTGGATGGCTTTGGTAGCACTGAAGAAACTGTACATATCATGGATGACAGCTAAATGTTGAACCTCCTTAAATTTGTCTTCCCACCATTTGTTCTTCATATCATGTGTCCACCTTTGGACCTCTCCCTTGGCTTGTTGGAGATTCAATTTCTTTTGCTTGGAGTTGGTGTCATTTTGCTAAGCACAAAAGGCCTTGCACTTGTGATCAAGAAGTTCTTGCATGTCATGGCTGTTCTCATAAAACCAGTCTTAATGTTTTCTGGTAGAGAATCCAAGTGTCTCTTCACGGATACTGCTGTCCACAGGTCTGGGTTTTCTGTTTCCCATGGAAAATAGGAGTAAACTGCAAATTTTACCTTTTACTGGAGGCAAACAGATTTCTCATTTTACCAGATTAACCTGTGGATTTTGCAGTTTTGTGATGTGTTCCACCCTGCAGGGGGCTGGGAGGGAGCAGGAAGAAGGTGGTGAGGCAGGGGGTGCCATGTGCATGTATATGCATGTGGCCCCAGGCAAACTGGAAAGCAGCTCCCACAGCTAAGTTGGCAGGGGGGAATTGAGGCCCCCATAGGGAGGGAGGCAGGAAGTTGAGTGGGCCTGGGGCTGGGGCTGGAGCTGCTGCCCAGCCAGGCAGTGCTGGGGCCTTGAGACCCAGAGCTGTAGTGCGCACCGGCAGGGAGCAGGATGGCAGGGGGGTTGTGGCAGAATGCTGGGGGGTTGTATTGGGGGAGCGGGACTGGCTCCCCACTGCTGCACACACTCCCAGGGGGGTAGGGGGGATCTGCACCCCCCCAGATCTGTGTACGGGGCAGGGCAAGGCAGGTTGTGTGCTGCAGGGTAAGGCGGGGTGGGGGGGACTTCTCCCTGTGGCAGCGTGCACTCCTGGGGGACAGGCCATGCTCCCCAGATCTGTTCACAGAGTAAGGGCTGTGTGCTGCCCACTTCAAGCTCATGTTCCTCACTCTGCTGCCCTCCCCCTGGGTCTCCACAGCCCGTCGTGTGCACCTGGGTGCTGCAGGGAACAGCGGAGCCAAACAGGAAGCTGCCTGCTGCTGTGAGCTCTGCACTGCCCATGTCCCCTGCACACCACCCCATGCTGCTGCCCCCACTGCAGCCATGCAAGCATGGGATTCCTCTCCAGGACAGCATGGAGCTTGCAGCAGTAGGAAGCTTCATGGCTCTGCTGTTCTTTCCACATTGAGCTGCAGAGGCACCAGGGGAGGTCAGCAGGGCTGGAGCCCACAGTGGATAGTGTGCAGCCCCCACCCCACGCACAGATCTGGGGGGCATGGATCCCTCTGCCCCCCAGGAGTGCATGGTACAGTGGGAAGCAGCCCCTCCACCTGAGCCCACAGCAGGCAGCAGTGGGGGGAGCCAGGCTTTGCTCTGCTGCAGCAACCACCACCTCCTGCCAGAGACAGAGAACTGTGGACTTAGGTCCCTGGCCCGGCAGCCCTTCTGGCATGGCTGGGGGAGCAGGAGCTTTGGGTGGGAGGTGAAGGGCACCAGCAGAGCTGAAGGTTGTGTGGGGAAGTGAGGGGTACCAACAGGGCCAAGGGGCTTTGGGACAGGAGTGAATGGCACCAGCAGGGCTGAGGAGCTATGGGTGGGGGGAAGTGAGGGGCACCAGCAGAGACAGGAGGCTGTGGGGAGGGACTGAGGGGCATGACCGGGGGGGGGGGCTGCAAGGGGTACCAGCAGGACCAGGGGAGCTGTTTGGGGGGGAGGGGACTTTTCATTTTAATCATGGATTTGGGGGGTTTTATCAGAGAATTTGCAATTTTTTTTTATCAGGGAAAACCAGGATCCCTGCTGATGACAGTGGCATTGAGGGCACCCCACATGCTGCTGACATTCTCCCATTGTTGTTGATTGGAATGCACCAGTTTTTCATTGAGACATTGGTGGAAGAAGTCTTGCTTGCTTGGGACCTTGCGTCCGTCAATGTTGATCTTCCGTCAACATTGCTTCTGCTGCAGCTGTCCTTGGGAGCCGTTTTGAATGACATAACAAAAAGGATGAGTCGGTGATCAGTCCAGCAACCATCAGCTCCTAGCATAGCTCAGGTGATGTGGACATCTTTGCGATCCTGTGCACAGATGATGACACAGTCAATCAGGTGCCAATTCTTAAATTGTGTGTGTTGCCATGACTGTGTTTCTGGCAGAACGGGGTATTGATGATGGTGAGTCCATGTGGCTCATTCACTTTGTACTTCCCAGTCCATTCGCTACGGATTTGCTCCAAAATCCACTAAATAAAAATATTTCTTGCAAAAGCTTGTGTTTCTCTTTTGCTGATTTATACAATTCCCGCTAATGGGAAGAAATAATATTTGGCAGATTGTTTCAATAAAGCGTAAGAAACAGATGATTATTCGAGTCACATAATATTGTAATATTATATGTGTGTCTTGTATACATTCTTACAATATGTATAATATATCATAAGATTGTTTACTCGGTGGGGTTTATATTGGTTTGTAGTGAGGCAAGAAGCGTGCAAAAATATCTCTATTATCAAAATACCTAGGAGCTGACTGGTTCAGGACTTGTGTGCTAGGCATTGTACAAATACAGAACAAAGAGTGAGCCCCAGCCCTGAAGAGTTTACAACCTAAGGATTTAATGAGATCACAGGTGAATACAGAGAGAGACAGCTATATAAAATGATAAAAGTATTGGCCAGGAAAAAAATAGAGAGCTCAGAAATATCTGTAGTTGTCTAAATAAAGTCTACATCTAGATGCAAAAGGGAGCAGGGTTAGGCTTGAGCATATGTCCTTAATTTTGATTTTTCTGACTTAGAGCATTTCACTTGGTGATCTTCACACTCAATCCAGTTATTTTGTCAAATAAATTCTTTATGTATGGTGGTGATTCAGCAGATGGCACTCTTTCTCTGATTCACCACAGAACAAATGCCAAGCATCATTATTAGGGGGCAGTGTGATACTGGAGGTGTTTTCTTTCAAGTTAAACATAAAATCAAGGTCCTGACCACTTATAATTAAATATATGAGTTCATCTTTGTAAGAGATGAGATATTGATCCCAACATTCTGGTCATATCCCTGTTTGAGCAGTTCAGTCTTCCTTCTTAATTCTTGCAATTTAATCTTTGAAAATGTGCTTTACTTCCTGCCTTATGTGTTGTTTTGCTATAGCTTATTAAAAAGTTATTGAGTTCCACCCCAGTGGTGGCTACATTTCATTGTTGGAGGATGGGATCCCTTTGTTCAGTTTGAATATCAGCCTATTACATTTATAAATGCTTTAGGAGCCTACAGGATGAAAAGCACTAGATCAATAGAAGGTCATTATGTTATATTAGAGATATTTAATCAGGAGGCATCTCTAAAATATATTTGCTTTTAAATTCTGAAATATATTGTATTTGCATGCATAAAAATAAAATAAAGATTGTAGATTAATACAATTCAGAAGAAGGTTCTGAATGTGTAGATTCTCAAATGAGTATACACTGTGCAGATTTTAAACTCAAGGCCACTAGATGGGGTTGTAAACAATACAGTATTTGTTATAATTTCAGCAAAGCATAAGAAACATATACTACCAAAAATGTAATTCCTTGAAAAGAAAGAAAACAATAATTCATCAAGAAAGCAGAAGTAAGGCTTTAATAGTAAATCATTTTAACTTGAAAATACTGGTGCTTAAATAAAGATTTAAAAAAAGAAGTGTTCATAGTTGAAAACAAAATATTCCATACTCAATAACCCTATTGTGAAACCACACAATACCATTTGGATGTCTTTCTTTTTGTTTTCCAATATCCATTTTCCTTGCTGTTATGGCACGTTTTCACCTTTATTGCAGTAGCTGATTAGCACCTATTGAAACAGTAACACAGAGTGGTGAAATAAAAACCTAATCCAGCAGTGAAAATTCATTTAAATTTACTGTCTCTGCTGATTTTTATTTTTCTTAGGAGAAAAATATTCAGCTGAATGGTCCTTTCTTTTGCATATCTAGCTATCTAAACAATTTTATATCTGGATTTTATATCTTATTAACAGTGCTGTATGTTGTACGAAGAGCGGGCAAAACCACAGAAGACAAAAAGTACACCAAACCAGTGCTAATACTATGAAGCTGCTTTTAAATACCTTCTTGAGAAATTGCTTTGTTGCAAAACATTATGCTGCTGTGTTGTGTAATTTATGCATTCTTTTTTAATGTAAGCTGAGAAGCACAAGGTCACTTTTTACACCACTGGAATGATTGAGTGTATATTCTGGGGTTAAGACACTCTCCTTAGATCTTGAGAGTGTCCAGGCTTGTATCTTTTAATAAATCTATTTTTTCCTTTGTCTGTCTTGCAAATAAAACTTGTATTCATCTAGCTGAAGGTAAATACAGCAGTTCATTGTTTATGTGTCATTATCAATGTCAAAAAATTTCTTTACTGTGCAGTAGGGACTTTCTATCCAGGAAAAATCTTGATGGTTGACATTATTTTCTTTTTTGCCTTCTGGGTCTCAATCAATTAAGCACTGGCTGGCTTTGAAATCCGTCATAGGTTTTTCAATTGTCCACTGCTTCATCCTCAAGATCATCAGTCTTTCTCAGCTCAGGCTATAATAAAAGAGCTTAGCATATTGCTGATCAAGTAATATTTGTCTGGAATTTAAATAATGTGTTATCCAGTAAGAAAAATACTTTGTGTTTGAGGATGACTGGATTGAAATGTGGATTATTGCTTATCTGTAAAGTGTAAAACCCTGGGTCAAATCTAGCTCAGGAAGAAAAAAATAAGAGCACGAGACAATGAAGCTTATATCTTAATTTAAGTATGCAACATTATTCAGCGTGTTTACATATACTCCAAGAATAAATATAATTCATGTTCTAAAATATTTGAGTTTTTACAATTTATATTTCTACATTGTCCATTTAAATATAACATTTATTTGGTTCTGAATGTGTGGTGTATGTTGTTTGCATTGTTATCACTTATGAAGGTAAAGAACAAGTGTGATAATTAATGTGTAGTCATTATTTCAGCTACGTTCACAATATTGGTTTTAATAATGTAATATGGGACTAAAGTTATGGGTTTGTTTCAATAAACAAGTATGACTGTCTTCTTGTGAAGAAGATAAGACAGGGAAAAGATAACTCAGTATTATTGTTCCATCTGTACCTCAGACTATGGGTTGTAAGTGAGCTAAAATCAGGGGTGAATATAAATATATTGCTGGGAGTGTTTTTTTTTTTTAAATCAAACTGCATGGATTATTGTCAGTTCTGAAATGAACTTAGTACAAAGCTCATTTTATGATGAACAGTTTTATTAACCAAATAGAAAATATATGATTAACTTTCTCCATGAGCCTGATTTTTCCAATAGTTACTTTAAAATAGTCTATGAGAATAAGGGAATTTAGTTCTCAAAATATGGAAGAGAATGACTTTTTTCAAGGAAAACAATTGGCTACTTTAGGCCAAACTCTTTTAAGGCATATAGGCACCTAAAGATGCAGATAGGTACCCAATTTACTTAATTCTGGCCCTTTGGAACCCAAATTCCAGTCACTGAAATAACTAGAACCCTACAACCCAAGTCTCTTTTGAAAATGGGATTTCAGTGCTTAAGAAATCTTTACCCAAAATCTTAAACTAAGTATGTTCCTTTCGGTTATCTGTGCTGTATCAGGAGTTTGGTAACAACAGCAAGCCTTGCTACTGAGGCCCAAATACAACCTTGAATGTGGGACTGCCAAGAGCCATCTTAGTAATAAGCATTGTCTCTCTGTTGTTTCCTTTCCATAGAGGGATGGTTACCATCTTGTGCTGAGACACTCGTGTTAGTTACCTACAAAACTGCAGCTTTGTACTCTGTGCTCACCTTCAGTTGTCATTTACGTTGTCAGATCTTAGCATGTAAACTTCTGCAATGTAAGGTAAGCCCACTGACTAAGGACACCTAATGCCTATGATGTTCACTGTCTGTCAGGACTTCCTTTCCTTCATGAAAGAAGAGGTGACATATGACACAGGAAAATTAATTACTAATACAGTAATTCAGTTAGTGATTGTACTTCAAGTGCATTTCCCTTGTAGAGGTTGGAGAGTGTTGTGTTCTTGTATTGTTTTATTCTCCAGTGCTGTGTGTGTGTCATTGGTTGGTCTGGAAGTTCTCTGAATATGGTAGAACTTTATACTAAGCTATTTTAATATCACTTTTGACTAACCATTTATTTGGTTGTCTTTGTTAGCACCTAAATGCATAGTGCTCAGAAAGTGTATTGCTCTATCAGAATTTCCTCTGCAAATGGGAAAAAGGTAAATTACAAAACAAACATTTAAAATGCAGCCAGCAAGCTAGGACTGGTAAGTAAATCTGATTATTGCAATGGTATCGTAAAAAATGGTCTTCTCTAATAAATAGTATGAATGTCAAATATCTAGAGGATAAATTAAAAATATAAAGGAGAGGCCATAATACCTTGAACAGACCATTCTTTATTTTAAAATAAAAATGTACGGATAATACAAATTTTAAAGCATTATGTATCCCAGCCCTATCCGCCACACTATTAACATGCAGAGAGGGAAATTTGTAATAACTCCTGGAGGAATCCTGGACGCTGATCTTACAAAGACAAAGCACCTGATTTCAGTGGAACTGCTCACAAGTTGTTTGTTTGTTTGTTTGTTTGTTTGTTTTTCTGGTAAGATCAGGTTCCTATCTATTAAGTTAAAGAAACCCAGCAAGTCTTGTAAAGAAAAAAAAGGGGTAATCATATTTAATTTGATGTATTTTGTTGTTAGCTTATTTTAAAACAATTTCTGACTTGAATATTCTTTACTAGCATCCATGAAGTGTTTTCTTTAAATCAGTTGTTTTACACATTATATTTTTCCTGTCCCATCTTCATATTTAAATGTCTCTTCTGGAGCAACTGGAAGAAAGACTATAAAAATACTCAGGCCCAGAGGTATAATAGAGCAGCTCCACGCCCTGGGCAGCAGCTCTGCATGGGGCAGTGCTGGCTGCCATGCTGCTGGTGGCAGTAGTATTAACCCCGGGGTGACTTAACTATAGAGTGATTGTTAAAGGTCTGTTTTCCTGATCAGTTTAATTCTACACTATGTCTTTGCTCAGTGTAGTCAGTCTATTAACTGACACCCACATCCCAGTGGCAAAGCATTGTAATAGTGCTTATTACAGGCAACTAGCTCAGGAAACAGGTCTTGTATCTACTCCTCATTGCTAAATAAATGTACTATAGGTAAAATCCAGGGAAAATCATTTCAGAGTAATTGTGTTATGTCCATCCCCTCTGTTACAGTTGTATGATGGCTGCTCTAAACTACTGGGCCTGGCTGGAATGGCCCCTTAAAGTATTGTCTGGTAGGTGTGGATTGTTAGATCCCAGTATATTCTGGCCATGCTTCCACTCACCATCCTCAATTAGACCTTGGTGATGCAACACATTTTAGTGGAAATGCAGTTTTCAATTTGATAATTTAATTTAAAAACACCACATTCCAGGGTTTTTTTCTTACCCAAAAACTTAAAAATGCAGAAAATCTAACCAAGGTTTATAGGCACCTTGTGTCTCTCATCCAGTATACTCTTTTTGTAATGTACCCTGTTTTGTTAAAATATTTATAGGGAAAAATAATAGAGGCCTCCTGCACAAAAGCCTACAAAGAAGAACAAATAAATAAAAAAAACCACCCTGCATTCATTTAACAAGTATGGATGCAAAGCACTCAGAATGCAGGGCCCAGAACATCATGAGATGCCGGTGAGCTACAAGGATCTAAGCCTTAGCTTCACAAATCCCTTCCCACATTCTCCTCCTGGTTCTCTCTCACCCGTTCATCAGTGTGAGAACAGGGCTATACTACTGACAGCTGAGCTTAGCTGGAGCTCTCCCTCTCTAGGTGTCACTAAAAAGTTGGGCAGCATATTTTCACCTGTACTCTGCAGGAGTGAACTTTCTTTTTAGTTCCTTTTTACTATCTCTGGTCCCACCACTTCTTTCATGGAGTCTAGTGGCCTTGATGGTATCAGAAGAGGAGAAAGTGGGAAAAGCAGGGGTGAGAGCAGTATTCCAAGACAGCTTTCACTTCAGGCCTATTCTCCTTTGCTACACAGAGCAAGCTCAGCAAAGGGAAGCATATGCAATTCTCCGATTGTACAATTTGGTTATTTCTTGACCATTTTTTTCTGAAATAAGTGAAAGGCTGTTGTTCTAATTTGGAACTAAGTTTATGTAACACTAAAGTTTTAAATAAGTGGTTTAATATAATGTAAATTAAATAAGATATGGACAACGTTTTTAAAACTCAATATTTTTAATTAATTGTTGTATTGTAGATGGAGCACAAAAATCACCTTCAGACTGAAAAGCATGGGAAATATTTTTTCCCAAAATGCCAGCAACCTGAAACCAGGGATTTTTAATGAAAATACGTCTCCAGCCATAAATCTCAAATTATCACTTCCACACTAAAATTTCAGCAATGGCAATACACATCAGTTTACAAGGAGATATTGTAAGTAATACTTTATGTGCTTACAGTGTCCTCTAAAGGCAGGTCAAGGTCAATTTGCTATTATTAAGCATATTGAATCCACCACAGAAATAATTTTGCATGTTATACGTAACATTCGTTCAAGAGTTTTAATGTGCTCTGGAAGTGCACAGACCAGGATATGTTAGACTTTCTGAAGTGTTTCTATTTAATGTCTGTTGTCCATGCTACCACTGACTCTTAAATCCATCTGTTGCCCTGCCTAAAAGAAATAAGAAGAAAGCTATAAAACCAGATTGTGATGAGCAACTGCTGGGGTGCACAAAATGAAGACAGTACAGAAGATTCCATTGCTTACACTGTAGTGATAAACACCGTAAAAAAGCCCAAGCAGAAGTAAATAACTCCATCTTCAGACATGGGCTTTAGTAGCAGCTGCAAATATGGGCTTGTCTACACATGAACATTAATCCAGAAAAGGGACTATGTAAATTTCAAATTGCTTAAGCTACTACATTTTGTTTTCTCTGTGTTGCTCATTCTGCAGTCCGAGGCCCTGGAGGAGTGGACCCCAACCCAGAGCCATGCTGTGGGTGCCAGCCAAGCTCTGCCTGGCAGGATCGCCAGAGCTGCAAACTCAGGAGGCCACCAAAACCCTGGGTAAGGCTGCTGGGGCCAGCCCAGTGCTGGCCCCACCCCAGCCTCCCCTAACCCCGCTTGGGTAACTTGCTGTGTGCAAAAGCATGTGTGGCATGGTTGTTCCCTGGGGACAGCTAACTGTGGCATGAGGTGTGCTGCTGCTACTTGTCCCTGGGGAGCCAAACATCTGCACTTGTCTTGACGCGGACATATAGTGCTGCAGCCAACATTATGATTTGTTCTCCTTGTCGATCTCAATTTTAGCTTTTTAATTTCCTGTAGTTGAGAGCATCATGTTACACATTAGCCATGGGCTGGGGACCACTGCCTTAGGGTTTATCTACATGGGGATTTATTCCAGAATTGCTATTCCTGAACAAGTTTATATATGGCTATTCTTATTCTAGAGTGATCAGGAACGTATATATGACCTAAGGGGAAAGGAGTTATTGCCAAGTGTTACTGGTTACTAATGGACTTTTGGTGCTTTGATTTATAGTGGACCCTGAACCACACTTGCCTAGACCCAAGATCAGGAGGGTCACATTATTCCCCTTCCTTAGTTCCTGAGCTGAGCACAAATACCAAGGGATTTGCCCAAAGAATACAAATGCTAACCAAATATCTTCTGGCTATTAGTATTCAGAATTATCAAAGCAGATACAGTGTCAACAAAAGTAATATTATTCACCAAAAACGTAAAGGATAAATAAATTACTTTGGTAACTTTTTCCGCTTCACACCAATGGAAGGAAATCATCAAGGTTTGCAGGCCTGATCTAATGTGCTTCTCATGTGAGAACCAAAATACAGAACTGTTTTATCTGATTTGTTCACTTAGACTGTGTGAAAAATATTTGTAGAAACCAAAGCAAAGTTCAAGGACTTAGACAAGGAGCATATCCTTTTGTACATTGTGAGCTGGAAAATTTATACCCAATGACAATGAGGTCAGAATATTCAGTGTTTCCTTAATAAACATGTTTCCTTCATAAATGTGCTGTGAAGGAAGAGAAGGACTCTGAGGATTTAGTTACTGTTAGAGCGCAAATATAACAACAAGAATTCCATGATAGCAGTTCTCCTTTCTGCTATCATAGTTGGCCTAGGAGCTCTTTTCTGTGATTTTCCCTTGATTCTCCTTCTGGCTCTCCACTATAATTATGCTTATCTTGTATAACTCCCTCCTGTGTGCCTGCCTATATGTATAAGAATCATTTTTTTCACTCTGATTTACAGTAAGAAAATGACCCACTGTTGATAGTTTGTCCTTACTTTCGAACTTTAAGCTTTAAAAAAGTGGTAATTTTTTTCTAATGCAGACCAGGCCTCCATTTTATAAAGCTAGGGATATATACTTAGACTAGCTTATTGATACATATGGTGGTCTTTTAACTGGGATTTTAGGTGACAGAAGCAAGTTCACCTAATTTGTTGAGCATTGCTTTAAACTTACCCCCCCAGCAAAAGCTGTGTTAAGTTCTCAGTCCAAACTGTGCCTTGATGACTGCTCCTTTTTGCTATCTGCTTTAACTGCTCTTCATCTCTATGGCGCTCCTCCTACACATTTTTTAAGTTTTTACATTGAAGATGTTACTTGAGAGTTACCCTGCACCTTCCAGACAGATTCTGTACATCACTCAACAGCTTCTCTACATTTGACACCTGCATTCAGGGTTCAGACAAAAGAGCATATACAGAATTTACTGTATTAAAATGCATCTCTTTCTATGAGTCAATAGGTGAGACAGAAAGGTAGCAGTTGTGCAATTCCCCACTCAAGCAGGCATGATCCTGCTCTCATTTAAAGTAATGTTTACACTAATGTAATCACATTGATTTAATTGAAAATACTTTTGAGGTACAGTAAAGTGGTCAGATGTTAACTAAAGTGAAGCATGGTAGGCCTGGGCAGGCAGGGTAAATAAAATCCATATTCAAGAGGAGCTACATAGTTAGGTCAACTTACTGGGTTCTTCAGAGGGGCTTTAAGTGTAACCCTCATCTGAATTATTTATTTAAACAAAGATCCTGGTTTTACGTCTTCCCCCCTCCTTTATGATGCCTTCATCTTTTTCAGAGCTTTCTTTCATTCTGGGTTCAGATAGTTGGATTGTAGGTTTGCAGTGTCAGCCTTTCCTACTATTATTGCAAATAAATGGTCTGCTGTGTGCGTCTAGTGAGGCTACTGTGAGATGTCTGTGTTAAGTTGCAAGTTCATCAGTTTCAAAGGCAGTTGTTTCCTATGTGATGTTCTGATTTCAGTTCCTGATCAGTGCTGCATTATGCTTATGTTAAGATTTCCTTGTTGCAGAACTGGTTTCCCCTAAACTTTCTTCTGTTTCTGCTCCCAGCTGAATACCTGACAAATTTACCTTATATGGAGTTGTCATAGAACAAATCTTTCTTTTATTTACATCTCTGTTAGCTTTTATAGTAGTCCAGATTTGGGCATATGTGAATGTGGGAGAAGAGGTGGCTAAGACTGCTTCTACCAAGGGACCTTGGGGGGCACAACTGGAACACAGAGACCACTTCCTTGACCACTACGTGTTTGCCTTTCCAGAATAATCTTAAACAGGAATTGAGAAATAGGGGTCCCCAGTATTGGGTTTTTTTTTTCCAGTTTTACGTACATTCCCTACAGCAAGAAATCAAATGGTGTCTGACTTTGGTCCAAGGTCCGTAAATCTGGTAAAATTAGACCAGAGCTGCCAATTCTAGGAATTAACTCTGTATTGTATTTGATTAACCACTGAAAGTACTTTCCTTGTTTTTGTGTATGCATAAAAAGCTGTATTTATGTTAAAAAGCACTTAGATACTACAATAAGCATTATTGTAAAGGGGTGGGAAACATAATAATGCATCAAGATAGCAAACGTATAAAAGTAAAAAATAATCCTCTACACACCCATGTTAATTTATATTAGCTAAATAAGATCCAATACTGAAATCCAAGTCTAGACGTTTGGACTCAGTGCATGACCTGTTTCTTTTTCATAACAATTTTGTAAGCGTATTTAAATGAATAATGACATCATAGACATTAAACAAATTTTAATTGGTTGCTTTCTCCCCTTTCAATCAAAGTGTGATCAGAAAGGTTATTTTTAGAAGCTAAAATTTGGATTGGCATGCTTAATTTCAGGACAATACCCATTATAGTCATAAAAAGTTCAAACATGAGATAATTTTTCCTATTTGTGAGGGTTCCTATGATTTCACAGAACCACAGATTAGTTGTTATTCCATGCCAGAAAATGCTTTAGGCAAGGTTTTGTCACAAAGACTTGCCAAAAGCTCTCTATGGGGGATAGTAATGAATTTATGCAGTTTAAAATACAACTTGCAACAAAGGAAGTTAATTAAAATAGATTTTGTAGAATGGGTGGAGGGGAAGGGAGGAGGCATGTGAGCAGGTCAAGACTGCATATGTACATTTCAGTTCTACTTTTTGTGTTACTGTAAGTAGCCTTTTGTTATAGCTGTTTGTTTAGAAGATACTAGAATACCTAAAAATAAACCTAAATTGTTCCACCTGATATGTATGACATTCTTCCAAACTTAGTTGGGAAATGGTCCTGTTCACATTTGTTTTAAAACAAAAAGAGATCTAGATTTGAAAAGACAAACAATGCTTAGTAAGTTTTCCAACCCTTTTGGTAACAGCATGAAAATAATACAAGGTACAATAGCTGCAGCAGGTAAAAAGTTAACGCTCTAGTTGAAGGTTCTTGAACCTTGAGAGAAATTTAAGCAGGAGATAAGAAACATCATTGTACATGATGCTGTTCTGAGGATTCTAAATGAATATAAAGAGTTGAGAAATCAAGCTGATGGTGCAGAAAACGTGCTCAGATTAAGAAACAGCAGATTGGCAAGAGTTCTTAAAGGTGTGGAGATAGGATGGGTTTTTTTTTTTCTAGTTTTGCAATAGATTGCAATAGATCTGGGGAGGAATACTTTTGAACATCTTACATAAACAGTGTTGTTATAAATGTAAATCCCTAGGAAAAACAAGTTTTAGAATGAGTAAGTAATGTTTAAAGTCACATAGACAACAACATTTACTTAATATTTCTTTCATGGAGCATTTTGTTCAGTGAGTTGATCATTGAATTGTATGAGATTTGAAAACAAAATATTCTACCTTCTAATCCAAGTTCTGTTGTTTTGGAAAATCATGTAACCTCTGTGCCCCAGTTTCCTAGTTTGTAAAATGGGTATAATAAACATGTGCCTTATAGGAGAGTTTGGATGAATAGCAATTTAACTTTTATAAAGCAATAGAAGATTAAAAATAAGTGCTACTCTTAGTACTGTTAGTTAAATTAATTTTGATTCCAGTCTTGTTTTCTGGCTTTGATATTATGACTGTTAGAACAGACATGCAAAATTGGTTTATTCTGTTATGTTGAGGGTGTGCTCTGGAAGCAAGATCTATGTTGTCCCATTTACCTTTAATTTAATGTAACGGTATTTTTGGATAAGAAGGGGACACTTTATATCAAGTGGTTGAAGAAATAAATCGGAGCCCTTTTACATATAGGATGCTTTATCTTAGGTTAACTGCCTGTTTTTCTCTAGTTGTCACTGATACAGCATTTAAAAGAGTTTATGGTATTTGCAGAGAACTGAGGGAAGTAATGTGGCTCAGCCCCTCTCTGGGCTGGGGGTGAATTAGTGATAGGGATGAATGGTTTGGCTGAATGATTCCACAGATTAATTTGGTCAAATCCTATCTGTACATTGGGTGTAAGCTATCTCGAGTATTTTTTTTCTTATCCATTTTATTTCAGAATCCTGGATTTGCCTATTTTCCCCCACAAAGTCATCTTTCTTCCTCTAAGTGACATATTTCTATTGTGCAAATAGAAAGTGAAGTTTTCAAAAGGCCAAATTCATCTACCAAGATTTTGGTCATGCAAAAACTTTCTCATGTAAACATAAGCCATACAAACTCTAGAACTGGTAGAAATTTAATATCAGAACAGAGTGTACAAATTCAAGCTTTTGATTAAATCAAATATGGGATGTAATACCTTAAAAGCAGAAAACTCAAGGTGCAGTTTTAGCAACATCTTCAGAAAATATACCTGTATAGATAGTATCTCCAATGTACTTTAAGATGGAATACTGAATAAGAGAAAATATTGCACTCTATTTTATGTACTAAAACAGGGGTCATCAACCTCCAGTCCACAGAGTCATGTCATGGCTCCCTGTGACTGAAAATCTGGCAGCAGGGAAGTAGTGGCACCACACCACACAGCACCACCGCTGCAAAATTTGCAGACCCATGAGGGGCCTTGCAGGCCAGGTAGCAGGGGCTCTACATGGTAGACGGGGCACACAGGATTGATCGGGGGCAGCGCAGGGAGACACAGGGCTATTGAGAAAGCATTGTGTCAGTCTGGGTGGTGTAGGGCTGATTGGGATGACACAGGGTAGTGTGGAGCTGATTGAGATGGCATGGAGCAGATCAGGATGACAAGGCTGACCAGGGCAGCATGAGGCTGATCTTGGCAGCACGCAGCTGATTGGGGTGGTGTAGGGCTGATCTAGGCAGTACAGGGCAGCGTGGAGCTGATTGGGGTAGCCCAGGGCTGATCCTGGCGACACATAGTTGATCAAGGCAGTGTGGGACAAATCCAGTCAGTGCAGAGCAGTGCAGAACTCACTGGGGTGGCTTAGAGCCCATTGGGGTAGCATGGGACCTGATCCTGGGTGCAGGGCTGGGAAGAGGTGCTCCAGGGCCCAGTCCTGGTGCGCTGGACCCAGTCCAGCCCACAGACTGGCACTGCACCACTTACTTGGCCTGCGGGGCCAAAATGTTGTGTATCACTGTACTAGCATATTTGATAGAGAGGTAATACCTAGTTTTGTCATAACATTAAAGGTAGCCAACAATTATTTAGGAGGTACTGATACAAAATGATCTTTTATAAAATAGTCCAAGTGGATCTTTAACATACATATACGGCTGGAATATTTTACTTGATTTTATTTTAACTGTAGCAATACTATGTGTATGCTTTAAAACTGAGATTCTATTCACTGGCAATTATCAAAGAGCCTGTTGAACTTTCTGCAAGAGTAGACTTGTTAATCTTGGTGACCAGGCCAAACTCCAGGTTAGTTAATTAGTATATTTACTTGAATCCAAGATGAGGGTCTGCCCCACATTCAACACAGGGAAAAAGAAACTTTGTCTTGGATTTAAATACAGCCCAGAGTGGGCAGCTGCTATGGTTCCAGCTCCAACTCTGGCCATGACCCAGGGGAGATCATGCCATGTGCCAGGAAAGGTCACATGATATAGGGTGGGAGAAGTGCAGGGAGGACTACACAGTGTAGGGGGGAGTGTGGGGGAGATTGCATAGTGGGGCAGAGACTGTGCAGCAATAGGGGAACTGCTGTAGCTCTGGTTACAGCCCCCAGCCAGGGCCAGGACCTGAGCTGCTGCTGCTACTGCTGTCTGGCCTAGACTGGAGCCACTGTTTGTGCTCTGTGCCCTGGGCTGCAGCCAGGACCAGAGCTTCCTCATAGAGGAAGCAGCAGCAGAGAAAAGTAGGCAGAGGGGAATGGCGAGGGGGCAAGTGCCTGGGGCAGCATGCACCAAGGGGGAAAATAGTGGGGGTACAGGCACTGGGAGGGAAAGTGGTTGCGGGGGCATGGAAAAAAGGCAGCACAGGGGAGACAAAGTGGCAGGTGGTAAGGGAATAATCACTGGGGTGGAAAGTGGGAAAGTAGGTGGGGGTGGTGGGGGGAAGGAGGCAGCCTGCTTGTTGCTTTTGCCCCTGCCACTGGTTTCCCTGCTGCAGTGAGGGAGAGGGAATGATTAATTTAAAATAATCCTCCTATAATTAGATTCTATACATGGAAAATTATGACAAATGTATAATTTTTCATGTATAGAATCTAATTATTAGGGGTCATCTTAAATTCAAAGTCATCTTGTATTCAGGTACCTACGACGTATGCTATTACTTCCTCTTTAGTTTTAATTTCATAAAGTATTCCTTCCTTCCTAATTTGTAGTCGTAATGTATTCATACATTAGCTGTTGCATCCCACCCCAGATGTACCTTCATTTCACTTGTGGATAGTAATACAGTATAGGAAAGGGCCACTTTAAATTTACAGCTGGGCTTTCATTAAAAGCCTTGCACTGTTTTTTGCTCTTAAAAAGATTCAACAACTGTTGACAAGAGTTTCAACCTTGGTCTTAGGTCATAAGAGAATTCTTTTGGAAAACTGAATCAAACCAACCAGAACTTTTTATGAAGCATTTTTAGAGTTAGAGCAGTGAAAATGCAGAATATATCTAAACAGCCAAAAGTGCCTAAACTTTGTTGGGAATCTAAACATGAATAATACTTGGATTTGCGAAATAATATCACTTCCCAATTCTTATTTATTTTCAGTATCTAGTGCATAAGCTAGATTTAAACAAAGATGGTCTACAATTGTTAAAGCTATTGAAGTTTTCTGGGTGGGAGGTTGCAATCTCACTGGTTCTATGTGGGCTACCATAGTATTAAAAGAATCTGATAGTGACTGAGCCAACAGCCTATTACTATTAATAAAACCCTGAAGTGAGCAAGGTGATTTTCTAATTGCTGATAGTAGAATCACAAATGGTCTAATCTTCCTCTCACTGGAGTTTTTGTGCAACTGGAGCTTTCAATTACTTATTTCTGAGTTGTAGCAGTGCTCAGAATCAGGCCTTAGGTCTTTGTCCCACAGCTTAAAATAGAAAGTCCTGATCCTGTATGG
Organism: Crocodylus porosus; assembly: GCF_001723895.1. Lineage (NCBI taxonomy): Eukaryota > Metazoa > Chordata > Crocodylia > Crocodylidae > Crocodylus > Crocodylus porosus. The sequence continues at coordinate 84,335,935 of NW_017728949.1, read as the reverse complement.
AGACTGGCGCAATCATTGTAATTCTTAATGCAAAACTAAGGCCATGGACAGGTATTAAATTTGTAGCAAGAAATACAGCCTTTTAGCCCTGAAGAAAGTGAATGTACAACTGCTCAAGTGGTTTGTCACAGGAAAAAACAGCAGTTCTGTGATGAAATTCTAAATTTTCCAACAGCACCTTCTCAACAACACAATGATTTCTAGCATCATGCTTAAACCTGTGTTGCTACATATAGTACCATGGGATTTAGCTCAATCCTTTAGCATTTCAGAAGATTGTCTTGCCCCACCCCGTCCCCCTGCCCTCCAACACCAGGGAGCCTGTTGTTCCTATTGCACTCTACTGCCCCAGGGAGGTGGAGCCAGGACTTGCTGCTAGCCATGTCTGTCTTTTTGAACAAGAAAAAATCCTGCTGTAGGGGTGGCCCTGGCTGAGTGGCTGCACTGGGATGGGACCCATGTGCCGCACACTCAGCAGGTGTCTCGCTCTCCTGCTCTCAAATCTTGCCTGCCGTGACTTGGTGTAGTTGAAGGGAGGTAATACCTGCCTAGCGCAGGTATGGTCAGCATGAGTCAATACCAGGGTCTTCTGTGGGGCTCCTTCCTCCCCTTCACCCCACCCATTTCCTCTCAGGGTGCTAGTTGATGCTGAGTAAGCATATCCAGTTGCTGTGAATGACTGCCTTGCCAGTAGATAGAAAATGAAGCTGCAGAGCTGTTTGGAGTTGGTGTGGTTCTAGCCTCAATTGCTAGATCCAGTCACCAGTTCTGAGGTTCATTGGGCATATATATAAGGAGGTAAATAAATTAATAATAATTCAAATTGCGGGGCCACAGGCTCTTCTTTAGCCCTATGGGCATGCTGGCCATCTTGCTTCGGGCAGGACCAGTCTCCCAGGGGTTGCCCTGTGCTGGCTGAGTCTATATGGGCCTGCCAGTCCCCAGCGGACCCCTGGGGTAATGTGGGGCCAGGGGTGGCACAAACTGTGGCTTAGCCCTGAGTGGTGCCTGGTCACTCTGCATCATACAGTGATCCAGCATCAGTTTGGAGGGTTTTAGAGTTCTATGTCTCAGGCTCCTGAACTCCTGTCTCCAGGGAAAACACAGTGAGTGTCCTTATTCATCTGTGTGTTCCCCCCAGCCCTGCAACTGCCATGTCCTTATGTGGGAGTTTCCAGGTTGGCCTGGGCCAGTCAAGTTCCTTGTTCACCCCCACATGGCTGCCAGCTGTAGGCAGGTGCTAGGAGCTCCTAAGAGGCTCATTACCATCCGCAGCTGTTGCCTCTGACCCTCAGGCAGTACTCTGTGCACTGCTTGCTGGCTCCCTCTTGGGGCTGCTGCCCAAACCCAGGTGGAGCTGGGCTTCTGGTCCCTGCCACAATCCAGGTGTGGGGCCTGGGGAATGCCTGCAACATGCCGGCTGCCTGTCCAGCAGCACAGTGGGGCCTGCCCCAGGAATGCAGGCTCATTGCTTCATCATGCTCCCTGCTGGGGATGTGCTGTCTGTGGCATGTGCCAGCTGCCCCCCATCCCAGTGAGTATACGGCTTGGTGCGACCCATGCTACACCTGCCCAAAAAACACCCTTCCAAACTCTTCTACCATGCAAAAAATATGTCTTCCTGTTGCACCAGCATCTTTGGCATTATCTACAAGCCAAGGAAGGGCACCAAGCAGGGACTCGTGGGTAACGAGCTCTTGTCTGGGTACTTTAAAAGTCTGCTCTAAGCTTTTACAATTGGTAAATGCCATGGCCAGGGCAAACCAAGGACTCTTCAGTGCCTCTCTTGAAGCAGAGGGCGCACCAGAGACTTGTGGGGTGGTGCTGTGAGCAGTGTGGTTGGAAGGTTATATGAGCTTTATGTGGTAATTAGCTACTGTACTGCAAAGGCCACAGCTGGTTCAAAAGGGAAGCTGGTCACTCTCCTCTTGGAGCCAAGGGAATGTCAGAACTCTGTAGGGGCAATGCGAGGCGCATGGGCGCGTACTGTAGTGACTGGCTCTTATAATTTACAATTTGCAAAGGCCATTCTTGAGGGGAAAATGTAGACTCCACAGCCCACTTCCAGTGTCAGATAGCCAAGGGCACCACCTTTATTGCTTCTCCCCCAGTTAGACTGATTTTTATTAGTAGATATTTAGGATCATGAATCCGAAAAAGATGACACAGCCAGTAGGGAAATACATATCGTCGGAGCGAGGGACTAACATTAGAGGGATGGGGGTAAGGAGGGGAACGTAACTAGGTTACAGGAGATACAATGTTAGCCAGCTAAGCCCGGGGGTGGGGAGAAGGGGGAAAGGGGAAAGAGGAAGGGGAGGGTGGGGGTTCGCAACACTGAGAGAGAAAGGAGATAGATACATACAAACCCGTTACAATGGTCCGCAATGGTGGAAGCAGTGGTTTGAAGAAAGTGTCTCAGTCCATATAGAGTCTTATCACAGGGGTCCTCTTTGGGTGGAGTGGGGTCGTCCATTGCTGAAGAATCCTCTAAAAGTGACGGTCCATCTGGTGCAGGGGGGGTTCAGGCGGTCCCCTTTGGGTCCGGTCTGGCTAAACTGGTGGCAAACCAGAAACTGGTGCTAAACTGGTGGGCAAACCAGAAACAGCATAGTAAGGGCCTTGGTTGTGTCTGCATGGCCATACATGGCACTGCACATCAACCTGCAATGGAGCCAAACAAACTGGCTGAAGAAGTAGTGTCAGGCCTTCACTCTGTGCTGACAGGAATACGGCACACACTGGACCTGCTGACAGTTGGGAGGTCCTGGGTGGCATGGCCAGAGTGGAGCCTATGGGGAGCGGCGGCGGGTGCAGGCTGCCTGCAGTAGGCTTGGGCTCCCTGCCCTGCTGCCCCTACACACTCCATAGTCCAGTGGGTCCTCAATAGCCCAACGGGTGAGACCCAGTGCAGCAGGGAAGAGCAGAGCCAGGTGCGGAAGTTTGTTGCCACCACTGGGAGCTCCATCCCTCTATGACAAGGTGCCCCCTGCCTACACAGCAGCAGCAAGGGGCCAACTCTGTGCTGCCACCCCGCTGCTGCCAGGTGAACAGGAGGCACTTTGCCAGGGTGGTGCGAGGCTTGCAGCTGTAAAGAGTGTCCCTGCCAGGCCCCACTCGCTGGGCTGTGGAGGCCTTGCAGGGGAAGGCAGCAGGATGTACAATTGGGGGGGGGGGGGGCACATGCCCCCCCTGCCCTCCCAGGAGTGTATGCAGTGGTGGGGAGCCACCCCCCCCCCCATGAGCTGCCTATAGCCCCATCTTGCTCCCTGCTGGGGCCCTGTGGTCTCTCATTCTGGCCCTGGATCCCAAGCCCCATGCACTGCCCAGGATAGGCAGTAGCCTCCGCCTTAGCCCTGCCCAATTCACTCCCTTCGTATGGAGGCTTCAATCCCCTCTCCCCCACTTGTCAGACTTACCTGCAGATTCTGCTCTCCAGGCTGCCTTGGCTC
>NW_017728949.1:84326778-84332383 GCF_001723895.1 Crocodylus porosus | reverse complement strand
TGCCCTGATTGCCCCCAATTGTTGGAATTCTGCCAGCCCACAGAGAGCTCTTTGCAAAAGTGGGAAATCCATGTTTCTCCATTATTATCAAAATCATAAATCTGCAGTTTTTTGTTTTCCTGTGGGAAACTGAACACCCAGATCCCTGTTTAAGAGTATATGCAGTTTAGAAAATACAGAAAAGAAAATGTTACTGTTTTTGAAACTACAGACCACCTCAGTCAGATGCTGTTCATGGAATAATTGTAAAAAGGCATGAAGACCTCATCACTAAGAGCACTGAACTGAGAGATTTCCCTTATTATTGGGTAGTCATAGGCTGGTAAAGAAAATATGGATCTCCTGCGGGGTTTTAATGTGGCTTGGCCCATCCCCATAAGGAGATCAAACAAAGTTATACACAGTGGTACAGTGTATTACCAGTTACAACAGCAGTACACAGTGTTACCACTATTACAGTTATAGTAGTTTCAACCAAAGAAACCACATAAAATAAATGTGGACCAAATTTCTGCTACAGACTAGACTATCACAAGGGCTCACAAGGCTGGACATATAAGCAGAACATGATTTTTCCAGACTTTTTAGGAAACAGAGTGTTAAGCTCTTGGGGACAGACAGCATCTTGTTGCATTTTTATATAGTGCCTAACTACTGCAAGATACTGGCTAATATTGATTTAAATTACATTACAAAATCAAAAGTGTAGCATGTACATAAATAACATAGTTTCATAGTCCTTTATGGCCCTGTAGGTGCAGGTGTTACATTTAAATGGACCTAACCATGGGAGACACCATGCAGTGTTGGACTGGGAAGGGCTGTGACAAGAGCAGGTGCTCCTGCCTGCTTTAGGCTTATCAGATTACCTCAATACAGACAGCAAATCTTCCCTGTCTGGCTCTGCACAAGACATATGGGGCAGTTGCACCCAATTATACTGGCAGTGGAGGCAGTGAAAGTGGTGGCAGCATCCATGCTGTGGCACTCCCTGAAAGGTTCTTGTGGCACCCGGGGTACTGCAGCATCCACACTGAAAATGACTGATCTTCTGGCAGCACAACTGAGTACTGCATGTTTACTGTGTTAATTGAAGATATCTTTAATAATCTTGGCCACTGTGGATGAGATTTATTTAATGCCTTGGAGGCTACTTTTCTAGCATTTGGTTCTACATGCAAAGTTGGAATCCAGAGCTGTTCTGATTCTTTAGAGATTCCATTTTTGACCCTTGGGTGCTATCTTCCCACTTGGCAAGATAGGGTGTTTGGCAGCCACAGAATCACTGTTTGCATCACCCCAGCAAATTTTGCTTCAGAGGAGGGGCAGCAACAGATTGATCTCTAGCAATGAAACCAGAATTCCTCAGAGCCAGCAATTCACAATGATCAACAATACATCAATCCAGCTGCAAAGCTATTAATGTTATGCTTTACACTGTATGTAAACTGCATTGTGTTTGTAAAGATTCCCTGGCTTTGTGTCTTTCTAAACTCTTTGATTATAGTGAAAAGTAGATTTTAATTCATCTGACTACTCTAGGGTGACAACATAAAATAGGGGTGTAAAAGCATAAAGCCAGGAATACTTAGACATGTTAAACTGTATAAATAGCACTCAGAGAGTGATAGCATAAGCTCTGCTGTGCCAACAAGTATCTGTGATAAGAATAAACCCCTTAAACCCAGAGTAAATTTTCTGAACACAGAGAGGCTGTACTTTTCAACTGGTTTCCACTGTACTATTATGTTTAAACATAATGTTTTAAAATATAGGTTCCACATTATAATTGAATGAAATATTTAGTATTTTATTAAATCAACCCTCTTTTTTATTAATGCACGCTTTTCATATTAACGCTTCTATCCCTTTTCTCAGGTATTGCCAGCAATATCAACATTTCAGAAAGGGGTTTTTTGTTGTTGTTTATGATTCCTTACTGAACCTTACTACATGTAACAGTTTTTAAAAAAAATTTAGCACTAGACATATATGCTTTGGAACATCATTGTGCACTCTGGGAATAGGCCAGTGCTATGGAAAGTATAGGTCCTGACCTCTGCAGTGAATTCTTGATGAGCAGACTGTTCTACTCATGTCCATCCTCACTGAAATCTTTGTCTTCACCAGAGCGCTGTGTGGGTGCAAGGGTCTCCACAGGCAAACCTCACTGTAGAACTAGGAAGGTCTAGGTGTGGGTATAATTTAATTCATGTAAGTAGTTTCACTGAAGCATCTGGCCTTGACCTTTCAAACACTGATGCATGCCTTTATCTTTAAGCATGCAAATAGTCCAAGTTACTCAAAGGTGTAAAGTTACATTTTTGTCTAAGTGTTTGTAGTACTGGAGTCTTGGATTGCTGCATTACTGTCTTTTAGTTGTTTCCAGTGAAGTTTGTGACCATTTCCAATATTGCATAAATTTATGATGCAAGTATCTAAAGAATTATTGATGATAAAGTTAATGAGCATGGAGAAAGAGGCAAAGGGGACTAAAAAACCCCCAGTGTTCTGAGATGCTGTTCTGCTTTTTTCAAATGAACTGAAATTTGGAACCTAAAAAGGATGTTAAGGCTCCTGCATTTTTTTTATTAGTGAGTCATGCAAGAAAACAAGCAGAAGAAACTAGAGTCTTATTTTTATTGTATATGTGGTAGAGTTTCAGTTTGCATATATTTTTGTTGAGAACTAAAGTTTAAATACTGACTTGGGAAAACCGGCCAAATGTTTAAGCTATGAACCTTTTTGATTTAATACTTAATCATTTTGAATGCATCAATAGGATCCTATAACAACAGCTTCCATTGAGTAAGCAAATTAAAAGAATTTCTAATACTTTTATGAAACTAGTGAAGTTTGCACTAGTAAAACTGGTTTCCTTGTGACTATTCTTACAACAGGTGAGCTATCACTACTTTTACATTTTGCTGTAGAATACAAAGTACTATCTAGTGACCTAATAATCTTTTAAACTGCTAATTGAAGCCAAACTCAGGACTTAGCTTTCCAGAACTTTATAAAGTGCCCTGTTTAAATCTTCAACAACAAATAATTCCCAATGGCTCAAACATGAATATTTTGCTAAACTTTATTTGAACACAGGAAATATGGCATAGAAATTAAGGTTCTGTATTCAAAATGTTTAAATTCCATGGCTGTGGGAACTATAAAAAGTTGAGATAGATAGATAACATCACAAAATACCAGTGTTCTGCTTTGTCTTGATGTTCTGGCACACTAAAAATTCTAAGTGAATCATTCTTTGTAGTTGTGCTAATAATAATAGATATTAGGATTTATATCACATGTTAATGGAAGAGATATATTAAATACCTGCATCACAGCTAGTAAATTTCATACTGAGTTGTCTAAATCCATTGTTTATTTCCATGTTTTTTTAAATTCTATTATCTCTAGAGTGATAATATTTGTTGTCTTAGAAATATATGAGTTTTTGATGAATAACATTAGGAGTGAAACATCTCTTTTAGTGTATCCAGACTTAAATTTTTATCCCACATTTTTCTTCAAGAACATTATTAGTAAATTTTGAGGTTAGAGAAGTACTGACCCAATCAAACATGTACAGAGCTTGGCCTCTGAGTTAATTAAATATGGGTTAATAACATATTATAAGGAAATCATTGTCCTTATTACAGTTATTAGGTAGTTAGTCAAATTATAGCTTCAAAGGAATGCAGAGCATGGAGAACTCGGGATTAAATTATGCATTTGAACCTTAGGCCAGCTTTTACTGTTGAGACAGTTTGCTACTAAGAGAAATTGTGTGTCATTGAAATTAAATGCTTTTCTGGGGATGGAAGGTTCCAGTTTTTAATGAAATTACTGAGTGTGGTGTAGTGAAATGATTAAAATCTGTATTCCGGGAATGTGGCAGTGAAAAAATCAATAAATGCTAGCAAAGCTTTGCTGCTGGATGTGAATCCTGGGAATGAAATAAACTAGTACAAAAATAATAATTAAAAACATATCAGCACATTAATTTATTTAGCATCAGTCTCTTGAGACATCATCTTCACTAATTTTTAGCATACATTTTACTGTGTAATGAGAGGAGCTTTCTTTTCACATATCCCTATTAGACAGGCAGTATTTTTGCCCTTCCCCCAATGTTCCTGCATTGCAATCATTGTGCTTGCACTTATTATGTTACAAATGACCGAGGTAAGGCTGACATTCTCATTGCATGCAAAAAGACCTAGTCTGCCAAGCTTTTTTTTTTTCTAATGAAGCAGCTTTGTGAAATCTCCCCATGTGTTAATACTAATGAAGATCCTCCAGCACAATTAAAATCACAGCCAGTGGCTGAAGAAGAAACACAAAACAATGGCATCTCTCTACATATACGTATTTCTTTATGTTTCAAGCAGCTACATTTAGATGCAATTTTGAAATGATTTTTAGAATATCAAATGATTTTCTGTAGTGTTACTTGTGAAGCAGTCAGACATATTTTTGAAATAAAAGATGCTTTATAGGAGACACCACAGTGAAAAGAATTAATTTATTTTTCTACCTTCTGCGTGGGATTTTATTATAACTTAAAATCTTTATTTTCATAGTCTGGAGGAAGCAATTCTTTGTTTTTTGTGTACTTTAACCCCGGCCTAGCTTGACTCTTTGCCAGGGAGAGAGAGAAACCACGTGTGTAGTTTAAAGGGTTAGAGTAGGGAGGTGCAAGTATTTTTGCTCTTCTTCTACAAAAGAATCTATTAACTCATTTGTTTCAGCTAGAGCAGGAATTTCCAGTAGACAAAATAAAATGCTAATGTTAACAGACATAGCGCAAAGCACTTAAAAAAAAAAAAACAACCTTAGCAAATAGTTCTTTTTGAACATATGAATATTTATACACCTTGTATTTTTTTTAGATTTTTGTTTCTATTTTGTTGAATTTGTTTCCATTTGCAGTGTTTCTCTTCAGAGACCTGGCCACCACATCCAGTGTGACTTTCTGATGCGTTTGGTCTCTCGCTGCGTGGACTCCTGGTCCTTTGGCAGCAGGCTGCCACTTGCACCCTGCGATCTTCTGGGGATGTAGGAGAGCTGCATGTTTCAGTCTCGAACAGAGCAGAAGCCATCATTCAGGACGTTTCAGGTAGCTGTGCCTTCACCTCCCCGTGTGTGTTAGCTGCCTTCAGATCCTCCCGAGCGGATATCAAAATGCGTTGGGCTTTTTAAAACACTCCAACTTTTCTGCAACTTTCCCTAGCCCAGAGCCCCTTCACCGAGCGTGCGTGCACGGGGGGGACCAGGAATGCAGCGCTTCCCCCCACTTCTTGCAGGGGCTGATAGGTCATTTATTACCGGGGCTGGAGCGAGATAAACAAGCCTCTCTCTTTTTGCCCCTCGTTAACAGCAACTTTCATTGTTGGAGCGAGAAGAGCCTTCTCGGTTGACGTCACTTTTGGTTCGCGAAGCCTTCGCCTGCAAGTGAGGCTGAATAAACCTCGAGGAGTGCAGCAGCTCCGCGCGGGCGCTGCTGGCAGGGGCGAGGGCGAGGCGGCCGCACCCGCACCCCGGCAGGGTCACGCCGCAGCCCCCAGCCCGCCCCGGCGCTTCTCGGGGCAGTGGGCAGCCCGCC
>NW_017728949.1:84297706-84326291 GCF_001723895.1 Crocodylus porosus | reverse complement strand
GGAAGGCGCAAAGTTGAGGCGGGTCCAGGGCCCGACTGTGACGTCACCTGAAGTTGGAGGGGCATTTTTCCAGGAGCCCGGCGCGGTGCCCAGGGCGGGCTCCCTCGGCGCGCGGGGCGGCCGCCCTTGACGTGCACAGGTTGGTAGTGGGTCCGACTCCGCCGTCTGCGGGGCTGCAAGAGGCGCCTCCTCCTCCACTGTGGGGTTTTTTTTTTTTTGGTAACAGGTGGAGGAATATCTTTGCGTGACTCCCACTTTTATTCCAGCCTTGGGGCCTTTCGCACAGAAATATTAATGGAGCCCTTTAAACGTCCAGAGTTGTGGCACAACATGAACTAGTACATCAAGTGGCCATGCTACCATTTACAAGCAGTTACCTGCACCTCTTACTAAAATTTGCACAAGATGTTTAGTCCAGTTTTCCCCCTAAAGTAGTGAGTGCCTGTCCTCTGGTTGGGTGTGAGATGGGGGTTGGGAAACGTGCTTTTTTTTTTTTTTAAGTGCTCATTACTCAGATATATATTTGCAACAAATTAAATTCTTTTAATGTAGTGCTGGCTAAACATTTCCTTTTGGAAAGTACCTGTAGATATTACATGTACTTCAGAGGATATTCCAGATGCTGGATTCTGTGGCTAGCAAAATGTAGTTGGTGTGCTAAATTGAATTTTTCTTAATACTGATTACCTCTGGGTCTAAGCTTTCATGTCAGCTGTTGCAAACAGGGAACCAATAAAAGGTATTGTTCTTTTAAATTACTTCTCAGTGATGCTCTCTTCATCTCATAGAAGTTCGCTTGGTCACGTGGCAAAACTTAGGCAAACCCTGACTACTTGATAAATAACAAGTACCATAAATAGCATGTTATATTTGAATTCCATTTCCCGCATCAGTTTTATTTTTTACAGAGTAAATACAGTCATGCCAACAAGAACATGAAACTGCCCGTGTTTAATTTGCATTCCTTTTGTCTTCAGGGTTGGTAAAAACATTGACTACAATTAACATGGAGACTAACAGGAACACTTCCTAGTACATCAAGACGTTTTTTAGCAAACTCAAAATTCAGTGATATATTTAACAGTTTTTATTGTTGCATAGAAAGTAGGTTTTTATGTTAATAAATGTCAGCTGCTCACCTTAGCATGTTCTTTAAAAATGCTTTAGAAAGCCTGGTTGAATTAAATGTCTGCCAGTTATGTGAATCTTAGGTAGATGAACATGTTTAAATAGTTAAAAGCACGTAGAACAGATGGTTCTAAATTATACATGCAGCAAAGGCCTGGAAGATTTGGCAGATTATAAATGGTGAGCAACAGAGGATAAGCAGTTTTAAGAAAATGGTAGTTAAGTATATTTGATGTCTCACACCTATTGTAAACTGTGCACACATTTTTGTCACAATGCTACATGAACAATTTCCAGGGAACATCAAGCAAATTGTATTTGTATTTGAAACCATTTTCAATATTGGCAGTATGTACAAATTGTAAGTATTAAAGAGGGACTTCTTTGGTGTCCAAGTAATTATAAGTCTAATTTGGCAAGCAGGAACCTTTTAAAAAATTAATAGGACTTACTGATTCTTTTAAAAAAACTATAGCCTATAAAATGAGACATTGTTAAAGTTATATGTGAATGTACATACATTGGAGAGCAAAAAATTCTTTAGAGAATCAAGTTATGGTTTCTTGCTATTTATTGACTTGCTGCTATTTTGAATTAAAGGCATGATTAAGCTTCCTGTGAGTAACTGCATTGACAATAAGCTGTTGAACTGTACTACTCATATTTCTGATTAAATTTAAATAAATACCGGTCTGTGGAGTTAGCTACATGAGAATAACCCAACAAAATGGCATTTGCTTAAGCTCACAATTAAGGTCACAGTTTATATTGCAAATTAGTATGGAAAGCTGTTTTTGGTAATAAAGTTTACTAAATATATGTCTGTTAATTTTGCTTATAATATGTAGTTTCTTAACCCTGCCATCTTTACCTCTGCAGATAACAAGAAAAAGGAACAGTGATTTTTGTATTACACAGTGTAAAAACATGGGTACATTTAGTATGCTGTCCTTATGGCAAAGTAAAATATGTTGCAAGACTAAAAATTTTGGGGGGGTTGTATAAGACCTTTATTTAAAATACACATAAGAAAGTAAGACCAATGTTAGATTTTTGGTGTGCGCTGCCCTTTTTCTCATTTCTTTGTTTGCATGTTTATTATAGAACTGCAGTGTAAAGGAGCAGATGTTTTGCCAAACATCCTGATGTGTTGCTTTTTCTTATGGGAGTGCCTAACTGTTCCTTCTGATGCATCGACTTGACAGCTGGTTGATTTCATGGAGCTGCTAAGAAGCCATTAGTGGTGTCATTGAATTGAAACAGAACAGTCACTCCCAGCTTGAACCTCAATTGTTAATGTCTTTGTTGCTACTTTTGTGTTCTACACAAGATGTGGAATATCACAGTTGCAAGAAAGTGCATGCTTTTGTGTGATCTCTCTGAATTAGTGAAAGGATGTGTTAATTTTTTACTGCTTTTAGATGTACAATATCCTTATTATGGCATATCTGGGATTAGGATATTTGAGTTACTGACCTAGACTTAGCAAAACTAGAATTGCAATTTACTGTGCAAGCTGGCATGGAAATGCTAGTCCAAAACTGAAGTTACATATCAAAATTTATTCCTAGTCCACAAGGGGTGTTAAATTCTAAAAGCACTAAAGGCAAAGTAACTACCCCCTTACCCCCAAAAAAGCCTCATAAAAACTAGGATCTTTTGTAATAAAATATGTGTTTATGGCTACATGATATTATAAGATATTATTGATTTCAGTAGAGATTTAATCCTAAAAAAACAGTATAATAGGAAAAAAGACCTGTACATATATTTGTTTCTTTTTTTAAATGCATGACTTTAATATAATAAATGCCTGACAAAGAGTAGTTTTTGTCTCACTCAGGTGAGTTGGCCAAATGAAGTCAATAGGATGACTGCCTAAAGCCAATAGGGTGTGCCCCCGAATGTAAACTGAACCTCAAATTTCATTGTACTTTTCTATAGTTAATTTCAGTCAATGATATTAAATGGTTTTATAAGCAAGTCTGTGACCTTTTTTAATACTGTGAGGGAGCAGTCAAGAGCAGCACTGGCAAAGTTAATGAGAAGAGAGACAACAGTATATTTCAGAATTATCTTGTAGAATGGAACAGTCTGAACACTGACATAACAATGTAATGCAAATAAATTACACTCTTTAAAGTGTATACAGGACAATGCAGATCCTTAAATACCAGTACAGAGCATAACTAAAACTGATTTTTCCTCTCCTCCCCCCAAAAACAATTATAGAAATGATCACAAACTTTATTCAGCATAAATTATGTTCCTAGTTTGTAAAATTCCAATTATACTAATATTTTTCCCTACATATGATTCTATTCTGGTTAATGTTGTGGTAGTTATAAATGGAAATGCTGCTTTGATGTCATTACTTAAGTGGGTTGTAGGTGTCTGGACTTCTTTCATGTTTACTTTTAAGGTTAAGTCATGGAAACAGTAATAGAAAAGCAGTCAGATCAGCTTGGAAAAATTAAATCTTTTCTATTTTGTTACCTAGTTTTTCTCATGCAATCAGGAACAGCAAAGGAGTCACCAATGGGTTGTGTGAGAAAAATTCTGTTGTAAATTAGATTTAATACTTCACACACTTTTTAGCTTGGCTTTTGAGAGCTTTATGAAGCTGTTTTACAGACAGGGAAAACTGAGGCACAGAGAAGTTAAATGACTCATCCAAGGCCATTGCAGTAAGTCAGTGGCAGAATTGAGGAAAAGAACCACTTCAGCGTGGGGGTCATGTTTCTCTTAGAAATTAAAGGCTTGCATGTTATCCAGCATGCTTGTTATGTGTAAAGTCAAGATTATGCACAAGTCTTTGAAGGATTGAGGTTATAGCCTACATAGAGTCTCTTTATAATGCCCAATGTAAGTGGGATATTTTGATTATTCTGAATATTTTTTTCTTACAGTTTTAATCTAAAATGTTCATATCCAGCATCAATGACTGTTATAAAATAATGTGCAATATATGAAATGTCGTGAAAATACTAGACAAGTCTTTTTTTTGTTAGTGGCTCTCCATATGTGTATGTGTGCAATAATTTGTTTTGGGTGTGGGTTGGGGTGATTGGTTCAGTCAAGGGCAGTTTATAATTAGTGTTGTTGGATAATGAAATATAAATTAACTTTCTGCATTACATACAAGTGTTCTCTGAGACGTCATTGTAGGCAGAGCATGAGTAGCTTCAATTTTCTTGCGTTTTCTTTAAACGGATGAGAATTCTAAAATGCCAGTCTTTTTTTATATTGCTAGTGAGACCAACAGTTTAAATGAAGTATCGCTGAAAAATCCCCTCCCCCCATATAACTATAAGAAACATGTTTAGGTACTTGTAAATGAACATTATTTCTCTAATCTCTTCTTCTTTTAACTTTATGTTTACTAAAGTAAGTCCCTTCTCTTGTTCATATGGGATTTTTCAAACAGCAGCTAGAAAAAAAAATATTTTGGCAAGAGGACTCCCAGGGAGATGTTGTTTCTGAAACTACCTTAAAAAAACTAGGTTTTGAAATTCACAAAGTTCCTTTTAATTCTCACAGAAGGTAGGTTCTAGTTTCTGTTAGTGTGTAAACTCTCGCATTGCTTGTCAAGATTTCCTGGTTCCTAGTTGGACAAGACATAAAACTCCCTATTCATCTGATTTAGGTCATACAGTGAAAACAGCTGAATGGGTTAAGCCTGAATAGCTTAGATCCATGTGCAGAAATGTTTCTGACTTCTGTGAGGGAATGGCGCTGATCATAAAACTTAAACTAAAAATCTGAGGGCACTACCCAAAATTTGGACTCAATCCAAGCCCAATGGGATTTCTCCCAGTTGTGAAGCTGATGTGGACTTCCACAGTAGTGTTTGCATGATAAAACGCTTGTGTGTGCATTTTTAAAAAACAAACAAACCTCAAATTGTTGGGCTAAAGAAATGCTTAAATGCATTCTAAAATAAAACTTTGCTTAAAAACAACTGGGTAATCTATCCATCAAACAAGTCTATATATTCTTTTTGTTTCCCCTGCCTCCCTTCCCCTGGGTTTTCCATGTTGGATATATTTCTGACCTTATTATCGCTTGATTTGTTGCAAATAGTTTTCAGTATTCAGATACTAAAATAAAATTTACTATAAAATATGTCGTTGTTAAAGTTAAACTCTAAGGAATTGTAGTTTTGTAGTATTGGATTGGGTTAGGAATATTTTTATTTTTCATTAACGATTATATAGTGACATTTAGGAAGGGAGGGCAGACTAGTTCAGTTGGTTTTGAGCTTTTGAATCATTAGACTTGGGTGTGAATATAAACCTAAAAAAAGACATTGCTTAGATAATTTAAATCACTTTGCATATGTTTAGAACAATCAGAAGTTATACACTTATTTAGATAGTGACTCTGTTATGTTGAATTTTAACATTTTGCTTTAATGCTTTTTTCAAGATGACATTTGCATTTAATAGAATACAATGTTAAGAGATTAGTATAATGGTAGAATGTATTAAATTAATATACATAATACAAAAAGCCTCATTCCTCTCTTGTAAAAGAGAAATCTTGCTTGAAGATAATTATTTCATAGGTCCAGTGGATGTGTAGAGACATAATTGTGTGTTTTTTACCCTGTTTTCTGTTCTTACACTTTTCCACAAGCATGCACTCATTAATCAAAGACGTTGCACTCCTGCTGAGGGCAGAGAGGTTCATCAAATTGGCAGCCGGTTTGGTGTAAAGAACGGTGTACTGAAGCTCTTAACGCGCTGGGACATAAATAAATCTAAGGTCTTTGTATGCAAACCCTGGAGGTTAATACTGTATAATTCAATGTCCTGTCTTTGTTTTTATGATTGATGTTTTTAAATGTTTGAAGCTTGATGCAAGCCTTCTAGTAGGTCAGGGCTGACAATCTGATTGGCTGAAGCAAAAAAGCATTAGGTTGACAGAGGGACTTTGAGTACGCTGCAGAGATTTTGATTTTTTTTCTGAGAGATCATTGTCATATTGCCTAAGCTGTTATAGGAATGTTCCAGTGATTGACATCCCCTGCTGTGATAATGGACCTAGTGCATGAAATGCCAATAGTTTGGTCTTATTTGTTCTGAAGCTTACTGCTATTTGTATCCTTAACAGAGCTAACATGTAGAACAAGCAAAAACTACTGGGATTTCTCTGTAGAAATAGCACTGGGATTTGGCTTTAACATGAATTGGTTGCATATTCATAATTTAAGAACAGCTGGTTACAGCAAGCACATAGTCATTTGCAAGCTATTATAAACCATTCCACTCACACATGGAGCCTGTGCTTGAGCTCCCTTTTTATTGATCTACCTGCATTTAAAATCTGGTCACTGCTACCATAGAGGCCTTTCATTTTAGCTGTGCTTGCAACATAGAACATCTTCAATTTTAAATATTTAACTAAATGCTGAATAAAATGATAAAGTATGGGCTTTGAAGACACAAACTGTAAGGGTCAGCAATGAGACAAATCTTAAATGCAAAATCTTACTTATGTAAAGCAGCCTGAAAAATACATCATGCGACCTTGGTAGTCCTTTGATTACTTTCCTTTGAAATAAGAAACCTTTGCTAGATTTAGTCAATGTCATGCTATTGAGAACAAGCTTGGCTTTTCAGAGGAGACTCCAAAATTATAAAATAAATTCTATTAAACTTTATCATTACTGTGTAATAAAACAGCAATAAATACCTTGTGATTTATAATAATCTTGACAAGTACAGGAGGCAACATTTGAGAGACAGGTTAGAGATTGCTTTACTGTTTTCATGTCTCAGAAGTAGGTGGTCTTGCTTTTTGTTGTGTTGACAGTATGTGTGCTTGATAATAACAGCCAGCAGTGGCATCTGAGCTGCGCCAATAAATATGAAATTCCTTTTTAGAGACAAAGGATCTTGCTTTTCCATGGTTGGGAATAAAGTGGAGATTAACATTGTGCTAGTTTTACAACTCTCCCTAATCTTTGCTTGCCTTAAAACCTAGGAGCTGGAGCTCCTAGAAATGTAAGTCTTTTCCTGTTGCTAAATAAAGGGTATTTCTTTTTTTAGGTATTGAGCATCCTGTTATAGCAAGTGAGGCACTGGTCATTATCACACAAGTTCAAATTCAGTATGACGTGAGCTAGAAGCTCCCAATATAGTGTGGAAGACTGAAAAGATTGTTAAATGCTTGCTGGATGTGAGTAGACCTAGAACAATGGGATACTTTGCGTAGGAAGGTTGTTTAATATGTTAATTGGGTACAGCACTTTTTAAAAGGTTAAGCACTACAGGACATGCAAAGTAGTATTTGTTTATTTATTTGTTTATTTATTTATTATTCACAGTTCCAGCTGCTTAAAGATTTACCTCTAGCATCCTATTGTTTCCTATTGAGCTGATGAGGGTACAACTAGTATGGTTCATAGGGATCAGTTACCGTGGTTTGGTATGAGCCTATTTTCTTTAGCAGGTGCAGAAGTGGAAGGTGTTCTCTTTCTCTCTTTTTTAATCCATCCTATAATATACCCATAGTACAAAAATAAATTAATTCTAGCACATTCATTTGGGCCTTCAATGTAAAGAGAATGATTTTACTTTTTCTTGGTGGAAATAAGAAAGAGTCCATTATGGTTCCTTTAAGAAATCTCTAAGTGTATGGGAGTTAAAAAAAAAAATTTTTTTTGGTTGATAGTTAAAATTATTGACTGGGAATAGAATATTCAGCTGCAACATTTGTTGGTATTTTTTCAGTTAGCAACAGGCCATGAGTCAAATTTTGTCAACTTCTTTTTAAGACAGATAGTGCTAAAAGGTTACTGTGTGGCTGAGGAAGGTGTCACTGCAAACATGACTGTGTCAGGAACTTGGCAGAGGTAGTCTTGTTTTCAGTTTTTGAGCCATTTTTTGTTTTTTGTTTTAACATGTTTGAACCAGAGTAGATTAGAGTCCTGTTGGGTGGGTTACAGATTAAGAATGTTATTGACTGCACAAAAGGGTATTAAATGGCGTGACTACCATTTCATTTGGTAGCAAAATTACGACAGCACATTGTTGGAAAGATATAATAATTGCCCAGGTGTGGTGAAGAAAGCATTCATGCGTATTTTCATGTCTTGAGCCTGTCAGACATTTGGAGTGGATGGTTGCCACGTGGAGTAGAGGTGAAATGATTACTTGGGACCTTGATTGGCATAGTAGAAAGGGTCTAGAGCTGCCTTGTGCTTGGCTAGAGCTCTACATGAGCTTGCCAAAAACCACTAGAGAAAAGATGTGGAGTAAAAGAACATGCAGTCTGTTTGCTACTCAGTTACATGCAGGAGGATATAGGAAAATAAATTTATGAAAAGTTTGAATATATTCCTAAAACAACAGCAAACTATTACAAGTTGCAGTTTGGTCATTTGCCTTTTGACAGTGATGTAGGCAGTCAGTTTCATTGTTTTTGTTTTTTTTTTTTGGCCTAGCTTTCTTCAGTAGCTCTTACAAGAGTTAGGTGGTATTTTTCTGCCCAAACCTTAAAAAGATAGCAGGAATCAATGTTTTCCTCACCCTTGACTAAATGTTTTCAGGATGTGCTGGGAAGAAGGAAGAAGTCGCCAGCGTTCACTTTTGGCATGTCCCAAGGTTTAGTTCTAGAATGCTATCTTTTGTGCGTGTGTGAATACATATATTCACCATTGAAACGTAAACTAGACTGAAAGCTGGGATGGGAGAAGGAAATCCAGTGGAACTGATTGATGCAAGCTTTTTGTTAGTGTACCTAATGTTCACTTCCATTTAAAATGCGCTTGCAGAAACCTTTCTGGCTGAATTCTGTAGAAAATAGCTATTCTGACAATGTCCTCCCCACCCCCCCTTTACAACTTCAGGTATATATTTAGCACATTATAACCGCCCCCCAACTCTCCCCCCATTTTGTGGCGCAATGAATTATTTTCTTGATGTAGCTTCCTGTATTTTTTTCTATGTGCCTTTTTTTTTTCTTAAGACACAACGTTTAATTTTTTTTTTACCAGTCATACACAACCGTTGGAAAGCATAATTTAAAAGAAAAGACTATAAAACTTATTTAGGGATCAGTTTAAGTGGCCCATAAATGCCAGTATTTTCATTATTACTTGGTGTGATACTTAGAACACAGCACGTTAAGTATACCTAACATTTGTCCAAGACATCTGAGGGCAAGCATAGAATCATTACTTCTCATACAAATAGTTGTTGTAGACTAGCATTCAGATATAACATCATATTATATATTTTAAATCATAGGAAGTAATAGCATAATTTAGGAAAGTACCGTGTGATCATAAAAAGACTGCACCATAAGGGAACAAATTTAATATTGTTCTTACAACCATGTCTTTGATATTTCATGATTTCTGAGTGTTCAAGTGCCAACTTTAATGTTCTCTCTGTTCACTTATACTTTTCATGCTTACAAATAATGAATTTTTCGTGAAGTATTTTTAATTATCTGTAATGATTTGTCTGGACCCCAGCATTCCATATATTATACATTTTAGGAGACAAATGGAAGGGAGCACATTTCCTGCACAGCCTTGGAGCTCTACAGCACTGCTGTTGGAGTTCTTAATATGCATTTGAGTGGGATTTTCTCGGCTGCAGTTTCAGAGGCTGTGGATCCCTTCCATATTGAGTATATCATAATTGGTCCACTTCACATGCATCTTAGACTTGTGAGGACTGAGGAAAGGCTCTCAATGAGCCCTCTCTTCAGTCATCTTCAGCAATATAGATGAAAAGGCAGTTGACCACTGGCTTATTTAGGTTAGCAGAAACAGTGTCATGTTATTTGGCTGTGCACTTTAAGCTTGGAACACCCCCTTTTAAATGACTATGCGCAGTCAATACCTTATATTCAAACTTTCATAACTTAGCACAATCAAGTTTAGTTTTCTTCAGGAGAAATTTTTTGCCACTTTTTAAGGAGGGCTATGTCAGTGCCAACGTGCAAGTGTTAACTTACTGGGTGTTTTTTGTTTTTTTTTTAAGTTACAATAACTTTTTAATAATGTGAGAGGGTATAACCTTCCCTGTATATCCATATTCTCCTCTTAGCCAAGTATGGATGGGCCATTTGTTCAAACTTCCTGCAGAGACCAAGTAGGGAGAACATAGCCCCAAAAGATAGAAATATTATTCAGTTATAAAAGTAGCTGCAAAACATCATGGTCTATAAATTGTCACCTGTTGATTAGCATGAACTGTAGTGATTAAACGTTAGGGCAGTGCAGTTTTTACACAGATCAAAATTAGTTTTTAAAAACTGAACTTCTAACTTATTAGCTCTCAATATTTAATATTTAGAAAAATGGCAGTTTGCCTTAGGGAGGCATTGATTGGTTTACAGATGTATATATGATTTTGGAGTACAGGATAAGATTTTGGCAAGTAACATTTTGGTGAATTGTCCATTGCTTAGGACGAATAAAGGAAGAAAAGGGAAAGTTGTTAAGACTTGCTTCTGTTTTCTGAGGGGTTAGATCAGGGGTGCACAAAATGGTGGATTGGCCATTTCCCAGTCTCTGCCAGCACTGCTTGGGCTGGTCTGCATGGGAACCCTAGCCCCACACAGTCATGGTCCCGTCGTTCCTGGGATCTCCATAGAAACCTGCTAGAGTGATGCAGGCAGAGGCTGCTGGTAAATGGAGTTGGTTGTGGGCCTGATGTGGCCCATGGGCTGGACTTTGCCATCCCTGGGTTAGAAGGACAGAAATAGGTTTGTATTTTTGAATATTTTAATGTTGGTTGTAAAATAGTAGAAGATTATGCTAAAGGTAGTTTGGGTGCCATGGCCTACTTATGAGATGGGTGTGACTAATTCTCACGTTATTTCACACGTCATCTAATCCCAGATATAGTAGTAGTACACTTGAGAAATTATGACAACAGGTAACCTCAGGTTTTGACCCAAATCAGGGTTGTGGGGCTCTCCTGGCAAATGGTCCACGTGGCTGTTACGTTGCTGCCCCCTGCAATCCCAGCTCAGCCCGGGCTTTGCCAGTCAGCGGCGGGGGTTGTGACCCGGATTTAGGATTGCAGCAAAAAAAGGTTGGGAGCCACTGAACTAATGCTATGTCAGAAGTCTGCTTGGGCGCTTGCTTCAGGTTCTGAGTCTATTAATCAAGACTTTCAAAGTAACACCAAAAACTAAGCTATTCTTCTAACTCAAGGGTGTCAAACAGAGTTCATGGTATGTATCCAGTTCACAGACTCATTCTGTCTGGCCTGCTGGTAGTCTGGTGGGCTACTGGAAGTTGGGTGATGTGGCCAGTGGGACATGCCGCACTGCAGAATTTTGGGGTCCTTGGATTCGGATGGGCATGGCCACTGTTGGCACGGGGCAAGCAAGGGCCTTGAAGATAAACCATTCACTTGCTCTGCTGCCATCTGATCCCCAGTCTACAGTACTCCTTGCCTCCAGACCTGTGCTGTCACCTGAATGTCCTGTGCTGTCAGCTGAATGTGGACTTCTGACCCACTGCAGCTTCTGCTGTCTCTGCATCTGGCTTGGGAAGAGCCCCCAAAGTTTAGATATGGTCTTGGGCCTGAGGTGATTTTGACATCTCTGCTCTAACTAAAGCAGGTTGTAGGGTCTCAGAAGCCTTTTCCCCTTGTGCCTCTTCCTCTGCTCCAGTGATACTCACAGGAGCCAACTTGTTTCACCTGACCTCTCCTAAGCTTTCTAGGAGCCACTTGAATCCTTTTTAGCTGATCGAGTAATCAAACAGAGCTGGTTGACCCTAAGATCCTTGGGCCCTGAAAGGGTTAGATCTCCCTGTTATGGAGTTATAGATTGAGATATTATTAGGTTCTTGACCATCTGTTTAAGAAGCTAAATGGTGGCAAGAAGTATGAAGCTATTGAGGCTAAAAAAGATGTAAAATCAACTTCACGTGGAAAGAATATTTGGTATTAGGTGTGACACAGGAACAGCATCTGACGTTATTTCACCCATATGCCACTTACACAAGTAAGAAAATTACATTTTCAGTGTGCATTTACAGAATACTGTATAGAGTTTGATTTAGTGGCCTCCTGATAAGAGATTTGTTTATGAAACTGTCATGTGGATCTTCAGTTTATGGCAGTCAAATGTGGGCTGGGAAGTTATCCAGGAATCCAAGAATAGTTAGACCTTTCAGAAAGTGTCAGAATTCACAAGTCCCGGGCTGGGTTTTGAAATCTGCCTTCTGATTTTGGGTTGGCTGTTCTTGTGATTTGTCTCTCCTGAATTTGTGCAGGTTTAGTTGTTTTTTTTTTCCCACCCCCATGCATGTAAAGTAAGTTTATTTACATGGGTGTAAGCGGCTGTGCCGTGTTTAGGTTTGCTGCTGAGGTCTAGGGCTCCAATCTGTCAAGCATCAGTTCTTGGGGCCTGACAGCTTAATCTTGCTGGCTCTATCTTGCCCACCATGTCTTGTTATTTTTTAGATGAGTAGGGAGGATCCTTGATGTTTTACATTTGCCCTCATGAGTGCCTCGCTATCTCTCGGGGCTCTGCCTCCCCATAACCTGTCCTTGCACCAACCTGGTCTTATGGTCTGGTCAGGCCAAATGCCATCGGATGGTAAAATGGCATCATCCTCACAGTTGGTCTAATCTTTCTCTCAATATTTAGTTGGCCATTTGTCTCACAGTTCTGTGGGCTTTGATGGGTATGCCCGTCAGGATTAGTTCATTACATATCCTTAATTTTCCTTGTGTGACATTGCTGCCCTCTCAACCTGACCACGGGAGACCTTGCCTCTCCAGAACAAACTCAGTTTGTCCCTCCTGTCAGTCCTGCCAAGTATCCTATGTTTGCTGTCACCTCTGTTCTGTGCCGGCAACTCCTCCACAGTGTGAAGCTGGTCCAACAGTGTTTCTTCTCCTTGTTCTTCTTGTGCTGGAGGACACTCAGGTTTGGGTTGGCTCTCCAACAGCCATGCTCCCAGGTCTGTGTTCTGGCCTCAGCCATCACGGGGTGCACCTTTATGACGTCCTTTGCAGTGCACCGGCTGACCTGGATCGAGCAGGAGCTTCTAAAGCAGGGTGGATGGGGCACCGGGAACACCCCAGACCAGCATCTTCTTAGGTAAGTTTCTGCTCCTGGAAAGAATGTCTGCCTCGGTTTCCCAGGCTCAGGGGCCAGTGGGGTGTTCCTTAGGGTTCCGTCCCCCCAACAGGAGTCGGCAAGGTACTCCCCGCTACAGCAATGGGTATTAAGACATGATCAGTATAGTTTCTTTTGATTACCTTCAAAAATAAATGTTGCCATGATTACTGCAATAATCTTTATAAAAGGGGCAGACTGAATACAAACACATTTATTAGGGGGATGCAAAATGGGCCATATTTGATTCGGACTTGGCCCGCGTTGGGGACAGTGATTCAAGTCGTTGATTCGGATCACTGTCTCCGATTCGATTCAGCTTTAAATGCTTTTTCTATGTACGTTGAGGTACCAGGTGCAGTTTGTGAATGCTGCAATGCTGGGGGGATGAAGTGTTCCACAGGACGTTTAATGATGTGTCTGTATCCAAATTGCCGAATCTCTGAATCGGTTCGGAGAGACTATAGGGTCTCTTGATTTGATTTGGATTTGGAGATTTGGCCTCTGAATTGGGCCGAATCGAATCGGGGAATGAAGCTTTGCACAGCCCTAAGATTTATGCTCTGTCTGTGGAGATTTTGGACGTAGTCTGCATAAGATGTAGGACTCTCCAGCAAAGTGGAGAAAAATGAAAAGCAGGACACTGAAGCATGGGAAGATATTCCTTGAGAGGTGGAATTGTGACTGTGTTTTGATGTACAGCTCAACCTAGTAGATCTTTCTTCCCTTGCCCATTGGTAACTGTTACCTACTGGAGTATGTTAGTTTTTAGTCTGTCCTTTAAAATTCAGATTGCTGTTGTAAACTAAAAACGAATTGTTTTTGTTGTTTAGACCTGATGTGCAACTCAAAGATCTGTTTAAACCTGTAACTGCTAGGAGATTTTAATATCTTTCCCTGAGTCAAGTGTTTCTGAAACTTTTATACAAATCCTTAGCTTTTTTTCCCCAAGCATCTTTTGAATCACTCTTGAATGGCTTCTTACCATGTTGTGGCTGCCAGGATTAGCTGACCAAATGAACTCTTATGTCCTCAAAAACACAGCCCCAAACTATAGTGTAAAATAAAGCAGAATTTTGTTTTACTTGGGTGTAAAAAATAGAAAGACCCAATACACATGTGAACAAGTAACTAAGGTAATATGCCTGTTTTATTTGTAATTAGTTGTCTTGATTGCATATTAAGATGCTACTATATTAAATAGTCACACTTCAACTAGAAAAAATCATGTCAAGGCTATAGTCAGATCAGATGCTTATGGATTTTGGTCCTTATTTTAGTTGTATGTTTATGTTTAGTCATATTTTCCTGTAACTTTATTATGAAATCCTGACCTTTTGTACTTGCTTGGTAACCTGTAATTTCTACATCAGTTTGGGCAACTGTTTTGATGTCTTCCATCTTCTGCATATCCCAACACTGAGCTAAGTGTAACCAAATACTCTTTAGTTTTGGATGCACCTGGGGCACTTTGATTGTGTTTTTTTCTCGGTGTCTGTTTCTGCAGCACAGGCAGCAGCTGTCATATAAAGGATTGGGGGGGGGGAGTGGGGGGAAGGGAATTGTCTTTGAGACAGAGATACTTTCTGTCAAAATTGCATTCAAGGCACTTTCTAGGGGCAAAGACTGTGGGGTGCCTGACTGAGAGAGTCTTCTCTGTAATATGACTTTGAGGGCCTGTGCCTTCTGATGGCCCCTCCTGCTCATGCATAGTAAAATAAGCCTGTTAAGAGTAGTTCATGAGAGATTGGGAACCAGGTGTTGGGAACAAGAACTCTGCACAATTGAGGAGAATGGGTAATGGATGGTGCATGGGTAGGGGATGTGCCCCACATCTCAAAATACAGTGAAGATTTGATTACAGTAAACCTGTCATTCTATCAGCAGCCTGTTATTGGTTGCTCCCGAGCCAATGCCTTTAACCACTACTGGATAGTGCAAAACACTAGTATTTACTTTGTTTTTTGTGTTTGGCAGCTGAAGCATAAATTTGCTTGGAAAGAACAGTGAAGGAGAGAAATGGTGTTGTTTTTAATGCTGGGACATGCTCATTTATTAATGTACCCTGGCCCACGTTAGCATCTGGATGATAAATATGTGCACAGGAGCGCATGCATGTGTGTCTCACAGGTGTATAGAAAAATATGAAAAATGTTGCTGACTAATGATGAGTCTTCTCATGCTTCTTCTATGAATTGGGGGCCCAGTACTTCAAGCCATACTTTTGGGAATATCCCTAATGAAGGACTACTTGTTTAAAGTCTGGGACCATGCCTCTAACTTAGTAACTTAAGTTTACTAACATTTAAGTACAAGGGTCATTTTTCCCAAAGTAGCCTTTTCTGCCCTCAGCTGTTGTTTATGCCTTAGATTTGTTTTTCCTGATGCTACATCAGTTGTCATGGAAACAGGAGTGGAACTGGGGAACGCAGCTAGCAACTGAAATTGAAAAGCTTCTGGCTGTTCAACCTGTTTCTGCTTCTCTTTCCATGGAAACAGATGTCTTACTGGGGAAAATAAGGTAAATGCTTAAATACTATGAAAACTTTCACTTACTTGCTTATTGTTGATCTGACCTCCAAAAGACGGTTGAGAATGAAATCAACACAAAAAAAATTCAGCAACTGGCTGTGAGTAGAGAGTCTCCAGTTGCCTGAAAATACTTAAGTAATCAAAAGGCTCCTGAAGTTTACATAATAAAAAAATGAAGTCTTGGTTTAAAAAACATTGTATATTTTTCAATTAAAGACTTAAACTGGCATTTTTCATTTAAACTTCAACTATAATGCACATCTCAAAGGGTGCTTACGTTGTGCTGGTAGCTGCGTGGATATGTGAGCAATATGCAGTGGTGCTGCCTGTTAGACTGTATGTGGAGTTTGGTTAGTGGCAGGTGACACTTCGTACAAACTACAAGATATCTTGACCAACAAGTAATGGGATGCCATGATTTCTGGCAAGCAAGAGAAAGTGACGCTAGTTTTAAGTGGAATACGAATGTATCAATATAGATGGCATGTTTTTGAAGCAGTTACTCTTCATTTAAACAGTATTCAGACAAGGAACTGGATTCACTCAGGCCTAGATCATTACATAATTTCTAGATATTGTTTTATCCACCTCAGAGCAGTGGCCATATTGTATCCTTTGTGGTTCCACCTCCCTGCCAGCTTGGCTGAAGCCACCTCCCCTGGATCAGAGCAGTTAACTGCCTTTTTGCGGTGCTCCCATTGCCTGTTCACAGATGTTTCTTGCCCTGTCTTTGCTCTTGCTGTTTTGCAGAACTGATTCCCAGGTACTGGTTTTACCTACTTGTGCTACTGAGTGTAGATCCATTTTTCGGCTGTTATCTGTTGCCAGGGCTCAGTTACCTTTCAATTAAGTTACTCTATGGCTTGGCCTATATGAGTAAAGTTTTTTAGTGTCTATGTGAAACCCCTGTTAGTGTAAGTACAGCTTCTATGAGTAAAAGAGGTGCTTTTGCTTGTGTATCTTAAAATTAGTTCCCCAAGTAAAATGAACCATGCTGACACGCATCCTTTTTTGCCAGTATAACTGTGCCTTCACTAGGACTTTTCCTGTTTATAGAAATGTCATAAAACATAACACTGCACAATAACATTTTTTGGTAGTTGCCATTGTCCAGGTTTGTACTTGATACAAGGCGATTTTAATTGGCGTTACAAGTTCCTCCACAAAAACGGTCTCCTAGACTGGGATGCTACTGTGATTAACTCTCAGCTTGCAGTTGGTGCAAACTCATTGCTGTTATTAGCCTGAATTTTAAAAAGTAAATAGGTGGGACCCAGTAGGGGCATTCAGATATTCAGCTGAAGTGTAGGACCCCTGAAAGGTAAGTATTTAATAGTACTGTACTTGTGTAGCTTTGTGAAGTATATGCTTTGTAAAAAGGATATTTCAGATGAACAGCTTTGGTTCTTAAGATTTCTATTAATCCCAGTTGCTTTGAGTACCAGTACAGAGATTTTTTTTTATTTTCCTTAATTTTAACACTATCACATTCAAATGAGCTTGGTTTTTTTTCCCCCGTTGAACTTGTAAGTCTGTATATAAATGCACTAGTTGCTGGCCAGTTCAAATTAGGAAAACAATGAACTGCAAAGTGCATGGGGGAGAGAAGCCATGTCACTTCAATGGCACATGGTATTAGTGATCTCCATAAAATTCAGGTATTGGAAAAAGTGCAGCTTACAATTTTAGTAATTTGTCATTTAAAGGTAAATACAGCAGCCAAGCTCTCTTTCTGCAATAAACTTATTTCACTAACTATATTAATTTCTTGGAAAGGTAGTTTTGCTTTTTTGTGCATACATAATAGATTGTATGCTTTTAGATGGGTTCATGATTGTCAAAATGAAGCTAGCAGACCAAAATATGTTACTTTATGTAGACAAGGAAATGCAGAAGCCTGGTAATGTTTTACAGCTGTGGGCTGAAATGGAAAAATATTTGCCTGAAGAAACTTCCTTTAACTTGGAAAGTTATTTATTATTCATAACCCTCTGCTTGTTTTTCTAAATCTAAGGCACCACTTTAAAAACATATTTTACAAGGTTAAAAAAACAGAAACTTTAGATTCCTTTTTTGAGGGATGCTGCATTTAAATGGGTATTGTAGTAGTGAAATGTTTTCCTTTCTCAGCAGGATCTTATCTTAATGGATTTGTAAGACAATTTAAAATAACCACAGTACGTTTGGACCAAAAGGTACAAAAAATAAATCTGTTACCTAGATCTATTATAGATCTATTTAAAACTATTAAATACTTTTATCCCCCAGTAAAAGAGAGTTAATTCATGGTCACTTACGCTGCAGTTTCATGCTCTTACTCCATGGATTAGCTTTCATTTACTGTGGGGTAAGGATGTTTATGGACAGTTACTGTAGAAGGGTTGATGTGTAGTGAAGTCCTGCCCTTGGTTTACTTTGTGATAAGTTTCCCATGTCTCTATGCACTGAGACATACTTTAGACGGTCAGACGCTTATGTACTAGTTTCAGGTTCAGCATGTAGTTAACAAGTGCTTTGAATTTGGGTCTTGGTCCACTGAAATGGATCTTCAACATAGTATAAACCTTTTGTGATCCCACCTTTAATCCAAATACTGTCAACCTGCCCTAAGTAGGTACATTTATTAGGCCTACAACAGAATAGCAGTAGTTTGGGGATTTTTTTTAATACAAAGGGGCTAATTATGTATGGTTCTGCAGGACCAGAGCCTTAGATTGAACTAGTCACACCAGTAAAAATTTCTTGGATAAGGATGCGAGAGGTAAGGACTTTTTTGAGGGGTGGCATATCTTACTTGACCACATGTTTAATTGGGAGGAATATAGACAAGCTTTTGGATACCAAGCACCTTTCTTGGGTCCTTTGGATAAGGATGTTTTTTTCATTATTAAGTCTTAGAGGTTAATATTTTACAACTGATTAATACATATTGTTAATACTTACTTCTTAAAAGTGTGCACTTTTGAAAGAAGATGCACACTGTTCAGGGCCTGTCAGATTCCAGTGAATCTGCAAGTTCTACTAAATACCTTGTCACAAGGATACAGAAAAGTTTTTCTTTTTGTTGCACAACCTTACTGATATCTTCTGTTGTGCATGCTTAGTAGCTTATTTTTAGTTGCTGATAAAATCATTCACATGCTTTTGTTTCTCATACTTGTTTATGGACATTGTCCTTCGTGAAAGCTACATGCAGACTAACAGTATTTTAGTTAAGTATTGCGGAGCAAAGGGTTTCTTTTTTCTTTTGTTTTTACATATGGCAAAACATAACCTTCCCCCAGAATTAAAGCAATCTGAAGGATTCTGTTCAGACTTTCAACAACAATGATTCACTTTTGGACAGATATAGAGCATGAACATATTTTCAACATTAATTAAGACTTGTGGGGTTGTTTTTTGGTTTTCGTTTAGTTTTTTAAGAAAGTTGTGGCACTTACAGCAACAACAGGGGGTTGCCATAATTGGGTACTAAGCCCATTGTGATTTAACAGTAAGATATATGTATTGCTTTTATACTTAATATCACTTTTAGATAAGTGTACTACTTTTGTAGTGTGACTTATTAAGGATGTGGACTAAAATTCCTAGTAAGCATACACTGGGCATTTGGAGTGGTTGTGCTTAAAAAAACCTAAATATACATTAGGCCATTTTGGTTCTGCCAGGCAATGTGTATTTTAAAACTTCCTTAAGCATGTATTTTCTTGAGGTTTATAGCTATATCAGTCTTCTTCAGAATCTTAAGCATGTTTATGCAATTTCTGTTTAAAAAAACAACCAGTGGATACAACTAGTTTTTATTTAAATATTACAAACCATCTTGTATGAAACCTTGTAAAGCCACAGATAAAGTAATACTTTCGTGGGAGTGCCAAGTTATGTGGCTTAGATGCTGCAGTTGGCCATTTGTTCTTAAATTATGTTGAACTATTGTTGTTCTTCCTGCACAATCTCTGTTCTCTTTTTATCTTGTCATTCTATAATAGTACTGTATTGGAATTGTAAAATGGTAAGCATGCTGTATTAACTGTTTAGCTTTTTGTACTCCCCCTACACACACACACACATGCTCCCCTTTTTATTATGTGGGTTTGTACGTAATGGGAAAGGCAATTATTGAATGCTAAAGATGCAGAGAGTGAGTTGTTTCTGTTACTTGTTTATCTTCCACCCTAAAATAAAACTTTCTATGATGTCTAAAGGAAAACAAACTTGAGTAATTCATTACCAATATCTTGCCAATTACATATTTAGGTATATGTAATATTTAATTATAATCATATACATAGTAAATCATAACTTTCCTGTTACTATTTTGCTTCTCCAGGAGAAAACTAAAGAACAAAATACACTGATGGCAGAAATTTGCCATACTGTCATGAAATTAGCAAATACAATAGGCATTTCTCTAGAACTTTAATTTTAGTTTAGACTCGAGAGTTAAAAATTGGGTTGCCTAGGAATGTCTTGTAAAACTTTGTATGCATGGCTACTATATGCACAGCTGATCATGATTTTGCTAATGAAAGTAGAATTTTTCATTTGACTCCATTGCACTTAATTCAAATGAAAACCATAGTGTTTCTTCTCTGAATCCTTTCCCTTTTATGGCTATTCGTTTTAATGCAAGTAAAGATGTTTTAAGATCTTGGCAGGATTACATTGATTAAATGGATTTTACTTTATTTACTTACTTATTTTTATCTGTGAACTAGATTAGCAAGATTCAGACTTGTCTGACAGATTTAAACAAGCTTTTAACAACTGATGCTTTATTCTCATTGAAATCATACTACTACTACTACTACTACTACTACTATTACTACTACTACTACCTACATGAACCAGTCTACTTTTGCTAACATTAGGAAAGCATCAGTATACCATTCTAACTGCTGAAAAACAGTCATGAGATAGATTAGGGCTAACTTCTACACTGGCATTTAGCCCTGTGTTGCACCCTGGCCAGGCCATGTGCTTTAGGGATGGGCCCCCAGGGATCTGTCCACGTCACACGGGCTATACCTGTAGCACAAAGGTCCTTCTGCTGTGTGGGCAGCACTGGCAGTACACAGCCCAGCTTCCCAGGCAACACTGGTGGATCCTGCTCCTTGCTGTATGGGCTGTACCAGTGGCACATTCCCCTCCTCAAGTCCTCCTCTGCTGTGCAGCAGTGGCAGCGGCAGTTGCTTCTCGTGGGCTATTAACCACTTGAAGGCTGCATATGGTTCATTGCACAGTCCTGAAATAGAATGAATTCTATTTTCACAAGAACTTTCTCATTGTTTGGCAAATCCTGTGTGCCTTTGAGAAGCAAAATTGTGAGAGTTGGACTGGTAATTCTTTGGAATTTTTATAACTTGAAAGTCTTTATACAGTAGTGTGTAAATCAGTCATTTTTGAAGTAATACGTTTTCTGTTGTTTGCACTTTCTAATGTTACATTTAACTAAGCAATGGCTTTTTCTAAATGAAATCTTTGTTTATGGGATATGTTTGTTTAAGAGCCAATAATGCATGTGCTATAAAACCAAGGGTTCGGGACAGATTTTCCCCAAATGTCTTTGGTCTTCTGAAGCCTCTACTATGTAGTCCAGTGATGCTCAACCTGTGGGCTGGACCTTGCATCCAGGATGACTGGATCCACCTCGCAATGTGGGGGGATAGGTGGCAAACAGTTTGGCCTGGCAAGTCCCTTCCCTTGCCCTTTGCTGTGCTGCAGATCCTTTCTCCCCCTCTAGGGCAAGCACTGTGTACTCTCTCCCTCCCTTTCTCCTATCTTTTCCTCCTTTATGGCAGGTACTGTTTACTAAAGGAAAGCTCTCTTCTTTTCTCCCTCTGACATTGGCAGCCATCTCCTCCTGCCCTACCAGAGGTGAGTGGTGGTGGCTGGGTTACAAGCACCTGGTTCACAGCTCTAAAAGTTTGAGCTCCATTGATTTTTTTTATCCATATCAGTACTTGGTCTAAAATGGTACATTGCATATTTTTAATCTTTAAAAATGCAATCAGTGTCAAGATAACTAATAATTATGTTACTATATAAAATACCTTTTGCAATAGATACATCTGTTATGCAAAGTTTAATTTTGCTGATGTTTCTAGAGTGTACTTGGAACCTCATGCACAAGAGGCTACAAAATGTTAAATACTGTCAACAGAAATATTTGGATATGATATTTATGCAGATGGAAATTTTAATGCTATGTGTTTAATTGACAACATTTATGACCAAGCGAGAGAATTATTTTTTGGGGGGTTTGCAGAACTTTTAAAATTATTTCCAAACTCCAGGGAATGTGTAAGAACTGTCTGAGACTACTCTGTATTAATTTTGAGGTACTGGCTTATGAGGTCATCTTTTCCTCAGATTCTTGCTTCTCTGTTCTTTTCCGTCATGGACATATTCCCAAAATGATATCAGCTATGAGTCTTCTATGATTTAATTTTTACCACTTATGGAAGTCTCTTGCATTGTTACCTTTTCTCCCCTCTGTAACTGGTTTCAGAATAATTTTCTAAAAGCCCCTAGTCTTTCTTGCTTCTGAAGTTATTTTAAATTTTACTGCCTCTTTATGCAGATGTCAGCCTTTAAATGAAGATAATTCCCAGCCCACTTCTCTCTCTGAGTAGAAGAAAACTTGTTAATAGAACCATTCCATAACATAGCAACAGATTTTATCTTCCTTTTTATTTGTTTACAAAGGAAGTGAGATCCTGTTTTAGCAGATCTTTTCATGGCTGCGGTTTTCCTATATAAAATTTTAAGGTATGAACATATATTTAGGGTAAGACTCTAAAAGTGTTCAGCCTTGCCTTTGAAGTCAACAGTAAAACTTCACTGAATTCATTGGGAACAGAATGAGTTCAAGACTGAGCAGTTTTGAAAATGATGTACTTTTATTTTGCCATTTGCATCAGGAGGTGGAGGGGAGAGGCTATTCTAACAGGTAATGCTACATATAGACTGTGTGGTCACGTCCAGATGAGTGCTCCCTGCCGTATGTGGTGCTGCAGACTTGTCACCAAAAAAAACCTGCAAGGGGGGTGGGAAAAGCAGAGCAGTGCACACGGGCAGCATGTGTTGTTCAGAACTGAAGCTGGGCTGGCCAGAGCCATGCTCTGCTGATGGCCAGGCTCTGTGCAGCAGGATTGCTGCTGCTGCAGCCCTGGGAGGTCCCCAGGACCCCAAGTGAGGCTGCTGGGCCCAACACAGTGCTGACCCCAGCCTCCCCTACATCACCAGGGTAACTTGCCACATGCCAGAGGGGACATGGCACAGGCGTTCCCCGGGGACAACTAGCCGTGGCACAAAGTGCACTGCTGCTACTTGTTCCTAAGGAATCAAACGTCCACACACATGTGGACGTGGCATATAAGTGCAAAATCTCACTTCTGAGTGAAGTTCTGCATTGACTCCTTTCTGTTTCATTTTTTTCCAGTGTGCTTTAAATTCAATTTTTAAAATACTGGTTAGTCTTTATTTTAGAAAATACTCGAGTCAAGACTGCTTGTATTCTGAATCTGGACAACTACAGATTTTTGGGTAAAAATAAGTATAAAAATAAACACAACACCCCCCCTGCACACACACGCACACACAAGCAGAGTAGAATTTTCTTTTAATAAATAGACACTGATAAAGTCTGCAAACTTTCTGTAACCCAAGCTTTTACTTGCTCGCAACCATAATCAAAGGCATATGCTAGGTAGGGCCTTTGTCATCTTGCTCAGGCAGTAAGTTAAAAATGTGTAATCAGTTTGAGGTTGAATTTCATGGTTATTACTGCTGTTTAGTTCGCTTATAGTTTGTTTCATATGTTTGTCTAGTTCACCTCTTTCTCTTCTGCCCACCTTATTAGTGAGACGTAGTATCGAAGACTTACATCATTGCTGCTCCAAGAATTAGATCCTAGGAAAGGAGGAGGTGGTACAAAACAATGTCCATCCTGGCAGCTGATAAACTCGTGCCAAATTCTTTACTTCTGATGCCTAGGGGAACTGAAGTCCTCTACTTATTTTTCAGTTTCAGTTTCTAGAGATGTTAAATGCTCTGTTCCCTGCGTGCCACAAAACTGTCAATAGTATTGTTTGCTGATAATACTGTATGATCAATTCTTCCAGTGCTGTGTGAAACATTTTACATGTTTGGTTC
Source organism: Crocodylus porosus (assembly GCF_001723895.1). NCBI lineage: Eukaryota > Metazoa > Chordata > Crocodylia > Crocodylidae > Crocodylus > Crocodylus porosus. The sequence continues at coordinate 84,302,372 of NW_017728949.1, read as the reverse complement.
GTATAACTTTGAATACATTACTAGCATAATCTTTTTATGCCTCAGGAAAATTATAAATTGCAAATAGAAATGTAATTGGTATCTTTGTCAAAGGGAAGAGGTGAATGTATCTGAAACACATAGCATTCTTTGTTCAGATATACCTTCCCAAAAAAGGCAATCTCAGACAGTTTTAATAAAGCAAAAATTATTCATCTACATAAAGTCTAAACCAGGGTCTGCATGAGGCAGCAACAGAATAAAAGTCCCACTCTGTAGATTATAAAATCCTGTATCATAGGATCACACTCTTCTGTGTTCCAAGGAAGGTAGGGTGGGCATCTTACTGAAGGCCTACACCCTATAACATTGCTTCTAAGATAGAAACATATTCATTATTGGGTAAAAGCATTCCTCTCTTGGGCATGAGCGTACTGTCTCTGATTACACTGGTAATTGGACACTGGGACCAGAAATCAAATCCAGGTCTCCGAGATGGTAGTATGAAACATATACCTCAAGCGATTTAGCTGCTATTCTCTTTCTCTCTCTCTCCCTCTTTCTCGATGCCACCTAGCTGCTCTGCCAAGGTATTTCCTCAGAGAACTTTCAAAATTGCCTCTCCTCCTGCCCATTGCACATTTGTGCTGTCTTTTGGGAACCCCTCCTGATCTAGATTATCTTCTTTTAATTTGCTTTTCTCTTCCTCCCCCTTACAGTTTTTACCCTTCTTGTCTCAGCATCCCCTATGCACACACTCTTCCTTGCTGAATCAGAACTAATGCTTTATCAGCCTCTTCTCTGTCCCAGTCTTTCCTGCTCTCCTTATTTTAGGATTTTTGTGGTTATCACATTATTTCTCTTCTCTTTTTGCCTTATCCTCTACTTTCTTTTTGCACAGACCCCCTCCCACTGAACTGTATGGCTATTCTTTAGTGGTCAGAGAGCTCTTTTGTTTAAACATTTCATTTTCCAGCTCTAACAGCCAGAGGTCTATGAATTTCTTAAGAGCCCATGGCCTGCAGCTTCTTACTTTTGACAGTCATGGAGCAGAGGAATTCAGTCCGCAGTTGGGAAGCCAGTGGGCATGTAACAACGTCATGTATACTCTCTGGGTTAACAGTGCTCATGATTTTCTTAAGCTCCCCCGGCTTTGTGGAAAAAGGGATCACGATTGGGAGTGTTTTTGTCACTGTTTTGGCTTTGTTAATTTGGCTATTAAAGTCGTACCGTCCATGTCATCTGGTGAGACAGGCAATCCAGGAAGTTTTTGGAGCGTGTTGGAGACAGTTCCCGGAGTGACTGCTGGAGCAGTCAGCTATGGGCTGTGCTCTTCTTGACCTGCTGCTCATAAACAGGGAAGAATTGGTGGGGAATGTAGTAGGGGATGGCAGCTTGGGCACCAACAACCACAAGATAATTGAGTTCAGGATCCTGAGGAAAGGAAGGAAGGAGAGCATCAGAGTAAGGATCCTGAGTTTCAGAAAAGCAGACTCCGACTTGCTCAGGAAACTCATAGACCCAATCCCCTGGGAAGCCAATCTGAGAAGGAGAGGAGTCCAGGACAGCTGGCTGTACTTTAAAGATGCCTTAATGAGAGTGCAGGAACAAACCATCCCGATGTGCAGGAAGACTAGCAAGTATGGCAGAAGATCAACTTGGCTTAGCAGGGAAATTTTCAGTGAGCTAAATCACAAAAAGGAAGCTTATAAGAAGTGGAAACTTGGACAAACAACTAGGGAGGGAGTATAAGAGTATTGCTTGGGCATGCAGGGATGAAGTCAGGAAAGCCAAAGCGCAGCTGAAATTGTAGCTAGCAAGGGACATGAAGGTTTTCTACAAGTATGACAGTAACAGGAGGAGGATCAGGGAAAGTGTGGGTCCGTTATTGAATGGGGGAGGCAACCTAGTGACAGAGGATGCAGAAAGGCTGAAGTACTCAGTGCCTTTTTCACCTCAGTCTTCACAGGCAAGGTTAGCTCCTAGGCTACTGCACCAGGCAGCACAGGTTGGGGAGGAGGCGAGCAGCCAACTGTGGCAAAAGAACAGGTTGTATACATCTAGCCTTTTTCTAAATAGTCCACAAGTCTATGGGGCTGGAGGGGATGCACTTGAGGGTGCTGAGATGTTGACAGATGTGATTGCAGAGCCACTGGCTGTCATCTTTGAAAATTCATGGTGATCAGGAGAAATCCAAGATGATTGGAAAAGGGTAAATATAGTGCTGATATTTAAGAGAGGGGGAAAAAGGAGGCTTCAGGGAACTACAGACCAGTCAGCCTCACCTCAGTCCCTGGAAAAATCCTGGAGCAGATCTTCAAGGAATCCATTTCTAAGCACTTGGAGGAGAAGGAACAGATTAGGAACAGTCAGCATAGATTCACCAAGGGCAGGCCATGCCCGACCAATCTGATTGCCTTCTGTGATGAGATAACTGGCTCTGTGGATGTAGGGATACCAGTGGATGTGGTATACCTTTATTTTATTTTAGCGAGTCTTTTGATACATTTTCCCACAATATTCTTACAGGCAAGCTAAGGATATGTGGGTTGGATGAACAGACTGTAAGGTGGATAGAAAACTGGCTGGAGCATTGGGCTCAGAGGGTAGTAGTCACTGGCTCTGTCTGGTTGGCAGCCAGTATCAAGTGAAGCAGTCCAGGGCTCAGTCCTGGGGCCAGTTTTGTTCAATATCTTCATCAGTGACTTGGAAGATGGCATAGAGTGCACCCACAACAAGTTTTACAGATAACACCAAGCTGGGAGGAATAGTAGATATGCTGGAGGGTAGGTTTAGAATCCAGAGTGACCTTGACAAGTTGGAGGACTGGACCAAAGAAATCTCATGAGGTTCATTAAGGACAAGTGCAAAGTCCTGCATTTAGGGTGGAACAGTCTCATGCCACTGGTACAGGCTGGGTACTGACTGGCTGGGCAGCAGCTCTGCAGGGAAGGGCGTGGGTGTTACAGTGGACAATAAGCTGAATATGAGCCAGCAATGTGCCCTTGTTGCCAAAAAGGCTAACTGTACTGGGTTGTATTGGTAGGAGTGTTGCCAGCAAATCAAGGGAAGTCATTCTTCCCCTCCTATTCAGCGCTGGTGAGGCCACGTCTGGAGTACTGTGTCTACTTTTGGGCCCTCCACTACAGAAAGAATGTGGACAAATTGGAGAGAGTCTAGCAGAGGGCAAAAAAGATGGTTAGGTGGCACATGACTTCTGAGGTAAGGCTGAGGGAACTGGGCCTATCTAGTCTGGGCAAGAGAAGACTTGGGTGGGGTTTAAAAGCAGCCTTCAACTACCTGAAGGATGGTTCCAAAGAAGATGGAGTTCAGCTGTTCTCAGTGGTGGCAAATGACAGAACAGGGTGTAACAGTCTCCAGTTGCAGTGAGGGAAGTTTAGGTTAGATATTATGAAAAAACTTTCTCAGTAGGAGGGTAGTAAAACACTGGAACAGCTTACCCAGAGAGGTTGTGGAATCTTCATCTGTGTAGGTTTTTATAATTCAGCTAGATCAAGCCTTGGTTGGGATGGTCCTATTTTGAGCAAGGGGTTGGACTAGATGATCCCGAGGTCCTTTTCAACCCTAATTTTCTTTGATTCTGTGTTCCCCATATCTCAGTGATGAAAAGGTAGCTGAGGATGTGGCTCACTCAGGTAAGATAACAAGCTCTCACTTGACTGTAAAGCCCCTGAGTTCAAGCATGTCCTGTCCTTCTGGAGGTGGGTGTTTACCATCCTAAAAGATAGGGGGAAATCTCTGGAAACCACCCTATGTATGATACCAGCTGGGTCAGCAGCCATACAAGTTATCGCTCTCCATGAAAGAAATGACATTTTCGGTGCGGGATTCCTGCTCACGTGGCTGGTCAGTGCTTGGTGAAGAAGCCAGGCTATGGGAAAGACAGCTTCCCCATAAGGTAGAGGTAGGACAACCCTACCCCAACCTGGGATGAGGGACAGAATGGAGGAACTGGGCCTCCCACCCAGTGGACCTGTGTCTTTTCTGGGGGATGGTCAACACCCCTTACGGTGAGGGAGGGGACAGGGGCAGGGACAGGTGCTGCCTGGGTAGGGGGTGGGGAAGGTGGCTCCTGCTGCTGCTAGCACCCTGGAAGGGCACTGGGAGTGGGGAGGCATGTGCTGCCTGGATTGTGGGGCGGGGCACGCTGCAGCTGGGGCTGTGCAAGGCTCTTCTCGGCAAGGGCTGGGCTCAGAGGAGATGCTGGCGGTACTGGGAGGGTGCTGTATCCATCCCAGATTTCGCTACCGCTCCACTCCTAGTGCTCCCAGTGCAGTCTTGGCTCAACACTGCCTCCACCTACATGCTGGGAAGAGCTGGGGCTGCTCCAGGCGACTGGTGGTGGTGGCGCTGGGAGCGGAGCAGTGGCAAATGTTGGGGTGGATGCAGCATCCTCCTAGTGCTCCTGGGGCCTGCTCTGAGCCCTGCCCCATAGTAGATCTGGGGGGCACATGCACCCTTCCCCTCCTCAACCCCCCCCATGCCTGTCCGCTCCTGGGGTGTAAGCAGTGGCGAGGGCTGCCTCCTCTCCCCCCACCCCCCATGAGCCCTGGCTCTGGCTCTGCCCTGCCTGGGCAGCCCCTGCTCCCCCCCGCATTGATTTGCCCCCCTCCACCACACTGGACTTACCAGCTGGAGGCAGCTGTATCGGCAATTCATAGAATCA
>NW_017728949.1:84285980-84296656 GCF_001723895.1 Crocodylus porosus | reverse complement strand
CATCTAAGCTTTTTGTTACCTGGTTATAGAAAGAGACCAGGTTAGGCAGGATTGGCCTGGCACGAACCCATGCTAGTTACCCCTCAACATCACTTTGCCTGCAGGGCTCTCACAAATGTGGCCCTTGATAATTTTTTCAAAGACCTTCCCCACGATAGAAGTGAGGCTAACTGGCCTGTAGTTGCCAGGCTCTTCCTTCCTCCCCTTCTTGAAAATAGGGACCACATCGGCCCTTTTCCAGTCCTCAGGGACTTGGCCTGAGCACCAGGAGTCCTTGAACAGCTGTGCCAATGGCTCTGCCATGACACCAGCCAGTTCCCTCAACACCTGCGGATGAAGGTCATCAGGTCCTGCCAACCTGAACACATCTAAGCCCTCCAGGTAATCCTTAACTAGGTCTGAACTTACAGTCGGGGGACTCGCATCCTTCCTGGGCCTCTCTACACTATCACCCGAGAGCACCCCATTGTCAGTAGACAGGAACACGGAGGCAAAGAACTTGTTAAAGTGTTCTGCCTTCTCTCACGTGTCTGTCACCAACTGCCGTGCCCTGTCTCGTAGGGGTCCAGTGTTACCCCAAGACTTCTTCTTGCTACCTATATACTTGAAAAAGGACTTTTTGTATTATCCTTAATACCAGAAGCTAATCTAAGCTCCAGTGCTGCTTTAGCCTTCCTTACCAAATCCCTACAAGCTCAGGTCAGGGAGGTGTATTCCTCCTTTGTCCCTGTCCCCTGGTTCCACCGCCAGTACGCTTTTTTTCTTTGCCCACAGGTCAGCCTGGATATCTGCGCTCAGCCATGAAGGTTTCTTGGACCCTTTTCCCACCTTCCTGTGCAGAGGAATTGCATCCTGCTGTGCCCCAAGGATAGCCTCCTTGAGGAAGGACCACCTTTCCTGGACCCCCATACTAGCTACACCCTGGGCTCCGAGTGCCTCCCTGACTACTCCCCTGAGCACATTGAAGTTGGCTTTCCTAAAGTCAAGCATTTGCACGGTGCTAGTTACCCTCCCCACCTTTCTTTGAATAGCAAACTGGATCATTTCATGATCACTATCCCCTAGCCTCCCTTGTACTGGCACCTCCACCACCAGGTTGTCCCCAGAGGCTAACACCAGATCCAGTATGGCATTTTCTGTAGTGGGGATGTGTACCTCCTGCACGAGGTGAAGGTCCTGTATGGACGTCAGGAACCTTCATGAGTGGATAGACCTGGCCGACTGCTCCTCCTAGTTGATGTCAGGGTAATTTATATCACCCATGACCACAACATCCTTTGCACGTACGGCCTCCCCCAGCTGCCTGGAGAATTCCAGATCCAGCTCTTCCTCCTGATGTGGTGGCCTGTAGTAAACCCCTGCCACCAGATCCCTCTCCCCCCACCCTCCTTGAAATTTGACCCACAGGGTCTCAGTTAAGCCTTCCTCTGGTCCCATTTGGAAGGTAGAACTGGTATGTATACTGTTCCCTAACATAGAGCACAACCCCCCCCACCTTTTTTCCCCTTCTTATGTCTTCTAAACAACCTATAGCCCTCTATGTTTACTGCCCAGTCAAAAGTTTCATCCCACCATGTCTCCACTAGGCCAGCCAGGTCGATTTTACTACTTGCAAGTAGGAGAGCAAGCTCCCTCTGCTTGTTCTCCATGCTTCTTGCATTAGTGAAGAGACACCTTAATCCCCCCGAGAGAGCCCTGGGCACCCCCCCTTCCTGAAAGACAACTGGTCCCTTGGTATATACCTGAGCTCTTACCTGGGCAGGTCCTACACCTGGTTGAGTTTTCTCTTGCTCCTGTGGATCCCCATCCCCCGACAAACTTAGTTTAAAGCCCACTGGAGGAGGTCAACTAGCCTGTAAGAAAACAAACTCTTACCTTTGGGGGAGAGATGGAGACCACCATGCCCCAGGACGTCCTCTGCTCTGAAGTGTGGGTCGTGGTCCAGGAAGCCAAATCCATTGTGACGAGACCAACTCCGGAGGCGCCAGTTCACCTCATGAATGCAGGTGCTCTGTCACTGGTGGCCTCCACTAACTGGGAGGAGGGATAAAAAGACCACCTGGGCCCCCAACTCTCTAAGCTTGGCCCCCAGAACCACATAGTCATCCATGATGTGGTCCGGACTACTCTGGGCCACATCATTGGTTCCCACATGGATGAGGACCATAGGATAGTAGTTGGAAGGCTGGATGAGGTCAGTGATCTTCCCTGTGACGTCCCCAATCTTGGCTCCTGGGAGACAGTACACTTCTCTCACATTGGGGTCCATGCGGCAGATGGTCCCATCCAGATTGGATTGGTATTGGCCAATATGCCTCCTTAAATATCAGCTATTGGTATTGGCCCCCAAAATCTCTGTTGGTGCACCCCTACTACTGGTTCCAGTGGGCTGTCCTGTACCTACCCGCCAGCAAGGGAGGTCAGGACCTAATTAAGCTAGCAAGCAGGGTGGCTGCCTTCTGCCTGCAAACCTTTTGGTGTCTGCTCTTTGGTGGGGAGTGTCTCCTTGGGCAATGGCTGGTCTTCACTTTCCTGCCTCGAGTGGAGAACCTTGACCTCAATTGGAAGCTTCCTGTTGGATCCCAGTTGCCTTGGCAGGAATACCCTGCTTTCCTTCTACCACACTTTTCTGAACCTGGAGGGCCTTCCTCCAGCTGAGACCCCAGGGCAGGTACCTGTGATTTCCAGAGTTGCTGCAGGAGTCCCGTGTCCATATCTCGGCTTTGCGGTAGGGGGCACCAGGCCTTGCCTCCTGAAGCCCCGTTGCTTCTTTGGTTTATTTGCATGCCATCTAGCTGGCCCACATCTTTGACTTGGCTTGGCCTGCTTGGCTCTCAGCCAAAGTGTGGCTGACCAGCTGAGCCTGCACCGTTGTTTATTTTGTTCAGTGTTTCTTCCTGAAGTAAAAGCTGCCTTCTCTGCAGATGTGCTTGCTGCCCTAGAAGAGCATCTCTGCACGTCACATGACCTCCCCAATGTTAGCTTGCTAGACAGACCCCCCCCCCCTTTTACTGCTAGTTTTTTGGGTGTGGACAGCAGTGAGAGTGGTGGGCCCAGCACTCTGCTATCCCTCCTCATGCCCACTGTCCCCGAGGACAATAGTGGGAATTTCCTTAAGATCCTGTCTGGGAAGGCACTGTACATGTGAACAAAATGCATCATGGCTGTGTCCTTGCTGGCTGCCCTGATATAATGTGGAGGTGCCCAGTGGCAGGATCATCAAAACAAGTCTTCCTGGCCTGGTGTACCATGTACAAACTACCTATTGCCAAGATAACCGGCAACTTACAGTGATGTCTGTTGTGTGGGGCCCTGGCCACAGGCACCTTTGTCCACTATTTTGACTTGGCAGTGCTGGTGGCCCACCTTTCCAATGAGTAGCAGGTGGAGGAGACTCTCTTCCATGCCTTCCTGGACTGCCCCTGGCTGCAGCTGTTCTTAACTGCCCTCAGCACCCTCTTCAGCACACTGGACTTTGACTCCTCTGAGACTGCGTACATCCTCTATCACATACTGAGCAGTCAAGAGGATCCTGATCTGCCTGGCCAATTTCCTGCTGGGCCAGGCCAAGATGGCAACTCTGAAAAGCTGCAGGGGCCAGGTCTGATATGGCCCTCCAAATCTTCTGCTTCCCAGTATGGGCATGTGACATTTGATTTTGGACACTTTGCCTTGCAACAAAATGTGGACCAATTTGTGTGGGTCTGGGCCAGGCTTGTCCAACATATGGTCTGCAGGCTGCCATGCGGCCCACCAAGCCATTTTCTCTGGTCAGAGGTCCCTCGCTCAGGACAGGCGAGGAGCCCTGGCGCTTGCTCCGCGCTCCACAGTGGCAGTGGGGCAGCAGTGAGGCAAGGTGGGCAGGTCCGGCCTGCAGTCCCTAGCTGGCAGTGAGGGGAGGGGAGAGGAGCTGCTTACCCCTGTGGGGCCAGGCTCATCACGTGAGCTGTGTCTGGCTGCTGCTGCCCTGAGGGCTGTACAGCGCAGGACTACCCCAGCCGCTCCTGACTGGACGAGCTGGGGACAGTGCCTGTGACTTCTCCTCTGGCTCCACCCCTTGCCCCGGCGTGCGGCCGGGGGAGCTGCAGCATGGCCCCTGCCTGCGTGCGTGGTGGACGGAAGCACCGGGTAAGGCCCCACGCGGAGCTGGGGGTGCCTCGGGGCCAGGCTGGGGCTGCAGGGCGTGCGGTTGCCAGAGCTGGGCTGGGTGGGAGGCAGGAGGAGCCCAGCCCAGAGGTGCTTTGTCCAGCTGCCTCCTTGGTGGTTCAGGTGGAGCAGTGTGTTCAAGAATGCAGGCTCAGTGTTTGCAAAGTTTCTGCCACAAGCAGAAAAGCGAAGAAATGTTTAAGGTGCTGTGGGTGGGGCGCTCCCCTGGGATCCTTTTTTTTATAACCCTTCATTGCCCTGCTCTCTCCTCCAGGAGGATGTGCTGCAGGTCTGTTTGTATTAAATAAGCCCAGACCTCTGACTAGATTTCAGTATTTTGATACCTTTGGTTGAAATCAAAATTCAGGATGTAGGTTAAGGAGTGGGTTAAGTCCTGCCCTGATTCCCCATCGGCATTTGAGGTTGCACTTGGCATATGATGGCAGCACCTTCATTTCATTCTTGCTTTTATACTGTTTTTATTTTGGATTTTAAACCAGATTTCCAAACCCACTTCATTGTCACTTCTTGCAACTTCATTGACGTCAAAGGTCACATGACCTCACTTCCTGATGTGATACCACTTCCTGTGAGGTCTTTGAATATGCCTCGCCAGCCCACTGAGTGATAAAAAGTTTGTGATTGACCCCACATTCAAAAAAGTTGGACATCCCTGCTCCAGGCCTTTGGGGTGGGGGAGCTCTGCAAGGTGGAGGATGGATAGCTGGTTCTACATCTGTAAACCTCTATGGGGCATTGGGAAGTGCAGTTTAATCCCCAGTGACATGGTATTTTTTGTTGCTAACAAGTGTTTCATGCTTGGCCCCCAGGAGGGCCACACACCTTTGCACTTTCACCATTTGTTTTTAATATACATATAATAAAGGTTTAAAAGTCACTGTCTGTCATTGTCTTACATATTCTGATTCCTCTATTGGCTTTTTCTTGAAACTTTGTTCCTAGTTTGACTAACAAAGCTGGATTTTTTTGAAAGAAACTTCCTCTTTTTCTCTTCTGTTTTTTTTTTTTTCTCCCTCACTTTTGCTTTTTTAATATCTTGCTACAGCTATTGCTTGTCTTATCATTTCTGTAGTATTGTTTTGTCATTTATTTCCCCCATGTGTCTAGGTACAGTTTTCTCTCATATAATCTGTTCCCTGTTTAATCTTTTTGTTACACATATAGGTATCTGTTCTAGGTATGTATTAATTTATATGTGTATCCCTCATACATCTTTATGTGCCCTTGAACAGTGGCTCAGCATGAGAGAGGAGGGGAAGTGTGAAGCTTACTTAGCTTGGCCTGCGAATAAAGTATGAACTGTCTTCATGTGGGTTTTATCTTGTGTTAGGGTCTGCCTTCATTAAGGAAAAGGTAGCTATCATGAAAAATATACTTTAAGTGGCCTGTTGAGTCACGTGTGGAAAGTCTTTTGCAAAGCCTGGAATTGAATTGAGCTTTTTTTGCTGGGGGAGTATTCCCATGTTAACCAGAAGAACAGACTGCTTTTCTTGCCTTTTCTCAGTTTCAGACTTGTACCTTACAGAACAAAAGAGGCATGATGTCCTGTTAGCCATATCTCAAATCCTGTATTTAAAAATTGGGCTGCTAAATTGTTTCTTAAAAGCTTGGTTTTCTGCATTAAGTTTTCAGGGTTGTACCAGACATTAAAAGAAGGCTGAAATAGTAGCTTATGATCCCTGCATTTTTTTTCAAAAGCTTGAAGACCTGTCCTGTTATCAAACATGGTGGCAGTAGGAAGATTGGTCATCTGTATTACACCATTACTGGTATTAACAGTATTCTTCCTTTCATTTTGTACTACTATGGCAATGGGAGTTGTTATTCGACAAGTCTCTTTTTGGTTTGAGGATGACTGACAGGATTCTTCTTTTCTACCCACTGTACACAAGTGACGCATGTGGAAAGTAACAGAGAACGTGATATTTCTTTTACTGTTATAAAACGTGCTTGGCAATCCCCTTGTGTGCCGAGTCAGAGAGAAATTCTATCATATCTGTGGAATTTTAAAGTCAGTGAGAACTGCGTTCAGTGATGCAAAAAGGCTTTCAACATTTGCAGGCTAGCTTTGCTGTAAGATCATTTTTCACAAGACTTGAATCCTGATCAAAATATCTAATCATGATGTAGACCTTCTTGTCATTGCTGACATCATTATTTTCATCCATCATAACAGTGAAAGGACCTGATCGGGCAAGGTTCATGGCTTGATGGTGTCTGATGTGCTGACAGAGCTTTGATGATGCACATAGCTTTTGTTCTTCCACAGGGAAATTCTTTTTTGAAAGCTGAATCTGGGAATGTTATCTGTCAAGTTTTGTGAAATGGTCAGCAAAGTGAATAAGGAACAATACTTCAGCATTTGTAACTTTTCCACTGAATGATTGTTGAGCTAGATTTTAAAAAGCATTAATACTTCACTGGTAAGATAATGGTGCTGTGTAACTGGCTTAATTTCCAGATGCTAAGTGTTTCTTCAGGTGGTTGATTCCAGCTCTGACAGTGCAAATATTCTGTAATATAACACCACATATTAGATCCATTGAGAGTTGTTCTTTTTACTGTTGAGACAAAATTCACCCCATTCTGGAAGAGACTCAGATAGACATCAACTTTAGGATCAGGGATTAGATTTTTCCTACTTATTTTTCCTGTGTAAAGCATTACCCCTAATTTGTATTCCAGCAGAATCCAAAACACCCTAAAAAGTGTTTTAAAGAGGACTGAGAGAGAAGATGAGTATTAAAACATGCTCATACTACTGAAAATACAGCTAACAGTCTAACTGTTACTTTTCATCATGGGTAATTTGCAATTCATAGATTCATAGATGCTAGGGGAGGAAGGATCCTTAACAGATCATCGAGTCTGACCCCTTATCTAGGCAGGAAAGAGTGCTGGGGTTAGATGACCCCAGCCAGATGCCTGTCCAGCCTTCTCTTAAAGACCCCCAACGTAGGGAAGAGCACCACCTCCCTTGGAAGCCCATTCCAAATTTTGGCCACCTTTACCATGAAGGATTTTTTCCTGATATCTAGCCTAAATCTGCTCTTTGTCAGTTTGTGACCATTGTTCCTTATTTGAAAGTTACTGGCACTCTATAATCTTAACATAAACTAATGGAAAAATATATCTAAAATAGTAAATGTGTATCAAAGGCTATTGTAAAAGGCATTTTAGTTGTGATGTGGTGTTGATTTGTGTAGCTGGATCTTTTGGTCCAAGTGAACTGGGCTCCGTTATAGGCAGAACAATGAGCCATCTGCATAGATTAGATTGCTAAATTCTAAATTATACTTAAATAATTGCATGTAAGAGGCCAGAATCCTGCACATAGATCTGTCACAGCATCTTCTATACAGCTACCTTAAGGCTTATGTGATTGTATGCTCTTTTCAGTTGGAGCTGCACACTTGCCCTGTAACCTTCTATATTACTTCTAATTTCTCTTGCCCATTGAAAGAATAATCTCTATATTAAGCAGATGTGTAAATGAAGTTGCTGATCAAGAAGTTTATGCACAGAAATGTGTGACTACTGATTTAGACAAAACCAGCTCAAGAACATTTTTTCTCAACACTGGCTTCTCAAATTTAGGAAGAATCTAAAAGTTTTCCACTGTTGGCTGTGGATTTATCAGCTGTATACTGTTCACCTTTTAGTCAGATCAGTAGAACTGACCCAGCTTTGTCATGGTTTTTCCTGATTTACCTTTGCCTACTTTCTCTTGATTCTTTTCCTCCTTGTCTTTCTGGGTTTTTTTTCCCTTTTCTTTGATTATTCTCTCTCCTGTTTCTTGACTCCTCTCTTATGTGGTGGTCTTTCAATATTACTAGACCAAAAATAACTGAGAACCAGAGATCTGGGTTTTCTGTTTGTTGGAGAAAAATGTGAATTTTCTCCTTTAAAGGAGAATAATGCAGGAAGCTGTGGGTTTCCCCGTACAGGCTGGCAGAGTTCCAGCCTGCAAGGGGCTGCTTGGGGCTGGAGGGAGCGGGACTCGGGGAGTGCTGTGTGCATGTGCGTGCGCACACATGCACATGGCAGCCGGGCAGCAGTACAAAGCAGCTCCTGCACCTCCCTCCAGGTAAGCCTGTGAGGGTGGGGGGCATGGATGATATGTTGGGGGCAGGGGGAGCACAGGCAACATGGCAGTTGGGGGTCACATGCCCCCTGAGATTTCTGCACTAACAGAGGGGTGAGGGGCTGCAGCTGTGCCGGACCAGCTCTGGGCAACAGCCATCTCAGTGGCCCAGTGGACAGGACCCAGTTTCAGAGGGAGCACTGGGCTGCCAGGGTGAGCACCCCTTCCTGCCTGGCAGTAGCAAGGAGTACAACTCTGCGCTGCTGCACCTCAACTTAGAGGCCATGGCAGTGTGACACTCCCTCTCATGCTGGGTCCTGCCTGCTGAGCCATGGAGGCGGCTCCTGCCCAGAGTTGGTCCAGCCTGGCTGCAGCCCAATGTCCCTCTGCATGCAGAAATCTCAGGAGGCACATGACCCCAACACGTTGCCTGTGCCCCCTCACATGGCACCTGTGCCCACACCCTCTCTTCCCCACGCACCCACCCCATTGGTCATACTAGGTGGCTGGAGGTTGGGTGGGTTGGGGGAGCGAGTTGGGAGTGAGGGGCCCTGGCAAGGCTGAGGGGGCTGTGGGACACAAGCGGGCACTGGCAGGGCTACAGGGCTACGGGTCAGAAGCGAGGGGCGCTGGCAGGGCCGGGGACTGTGGATTGGGTGCATGGGGCACTGGCAGGGCTGGTGGGTGGCTGTGGGTTGAGAGTGAGGAGAAATGAGATGGGCAGGGCACTGGCACATAAGGGCTGCTCACTGACACAAAGCAGCAGGAGAGGAGAGGGGGCAGCTGTAGCTGGACCTTCTTCCTAGTGAGTGAAGGGAGTAGGGGGATCTCTGATTTTCCATGATAAAGCAAAATCAAACACCAAAATATATAGGTATTTATAATTTATTTTATTATAATGATTGATGCATTAGGAGGCTTCCAGATTGCTTTAAAAATGTAAACATTTGTGTTTAACTGATACAAATTTATATGTCATATAAAATGTCTTTTTTGGCTTTTTAAATCAGAATTTGGGATTTTTATCAGAATTTGTAATTTTTAAACCAGGATCCCTGCTGAATAGTTACTTAAGAGCTGTGTGAAGCATGTACTGTCAGGTTGAGTGGAGCTTATAGGGGTGCTTTGCTTACATTGCATCTATCGAGGAGAATCTAATCTGATTCGTATTTCAACCCCAACGTATACATGTTGCTATCAAAATATTTGAATTAGTCAGTGGTTCCATAATATGGAGAATTAAAGGTTTTCTCCTTGATACTTTCTCACAAGTCCAATTTATTTACATCAGTGATATTTGTAGATACATAACCAAATAGTTACCCATTTTCATTTTATTTTTCATGAAGTGGTACTACTATGAAACATGTAGCACAGCTTCTCTGTTTTCAGTACCATTTCTTAAAGGTAGCATTGGCTGCATTTTTTCTTAAATCCAAGTTGTTGTATTTACATTAACAAAAATAAATCCTGTATCCAACTCTCCCCATAGTGATCTTTCATCTTTTAAGTGCTGCTTCAAAGACCTGACCAAACACTGAAACCCCACTGAAACAAAACAACCCCTGCCAACATGAATAAAGAAATCTAGTTTTTCTTTAGTAAACTGGATTGAATATAAATAACGCTTTCTTAATTTCTATTAAGCCAGAGTTTCTTAAACTGTGATTTGCGGACCACCAGTGGTCCACGAGCTCCATTCAGATGGTTACGTAATAATCAAGAATATCAATACTTGTAATGTAAGACTACTGATATTAACATATGAGTTGTGCGCTTTGTTTTGTAGAACCAAAGAAAAGTTTATCAAGTAGTCCAGTGAGACCCTCAGCAATTTTCAAGTGGTCCATGGAAAAAAAAGTTCAAGAACCACTGTATTAAGCTATAAATATGTTGCCTCACTATGTATGTATCTGTCTACTTATTCTCCTTATAGCCTTGAACTTCTTGAACAGCTCAAATAGAACCCTGATTTCACTTCTGATTTTGTAAATCCAAAAGCTATAAATGGATGATTTGTCTCCAGGTTTGACCATCTCTAGTTTTTATCCCATATAGCTCAACAGGTCTGTGCATGCCTGTACATGAACAGCAAGTCTGTTCTGACATGTAATGAAGGTTGCCAACCCTTCCGGAGTCTACCAGAATCAGCATCGCTCTCCTGGTGACTACTGAAAGTAATCGGGCAGATTGATATTGCGAACAGGTTGAACAGGCAGATCAGGGCCCCAGCGGTAACAGAGTGGGACAGGGGCAGGCGCTGCACAGCTGGGGTGGGTCACAGGACAGAGTTGTTAATGGCTTGTCTAGGGGGCATGGGGAGGAGGTGGCAGATCCTGCTGCTGCATGCGGCCCAGGAGGGAATGGGGGGGTGTGCGCCCCAGATCTGCATGTAGGGTGGGGGTGGGTTGCCACTGTGGGTTGG
>NW_017728949.1:84259720-84285807 GCF_001723895.1 Crocodylus porosus | reverse complement strand
CCCCATAGTCCCCCTTCCAGCGCCAACGCTGCCCGCCCCGAGCTCAACACAGCTTAGCTCCCCACCAGGAAAAGCTCGGCACCTCCCTGGCCCCAGCCCACAGTGGCAGCCTGTCCTTGCCCCACATGCAGTTACGAGGGCACATACCCCCACCATGCCTGCCCACCCCCTCTAGTGAGCTGTTCGTGGCTCTGTCCTGCACTCTGCTCCGGCTGTGCCACACATGCCCCAGCTCCAGCCCCACTCTGTCCCTCACCATGGGAGCTTCGATCTGCCTTCCCCCCTCGCCTCTTCCTCCACAACAGACTTAACAGCCAGATGCTGCTCTCCAAGTTGCCTGGCTGCATATTGGCAATTGCATCAAAATTAGCTGGTAAGTCTGGTGTGGGGGAATGGGCAGACCAAAAAATCTATTGTGCATGCCTATTAATAACATTATGTCATTTTGGGAAAAGAAATCTCCCAGAATAGCCTTCAGTCAGAACTGGCAACCCTAGCTATAATTAGAGTGTGTCAGAGCAGACTGTAGTCTGCTGAAGTGTGGCAATTACTATGCTCCAGCAGCCTCTAGCATCTTGGGTATCAGTGTCCCCACATTTCAAAATGGCAGTGGGGGTGCTTTGAGCTTGTTTGAGGTTTAGATAAAGCATCCCTACCACCATTTTGAAGTGCAGGGACTCTGATTCACAAGACACTCTGGGCACTTTGATCAGAATTGCTCTCAGAGCCACTGTAATTAGTGCTCTCTTCTCCCTCCCCCCTTGGCATGTGTATAAACGCCCTTAGCTTTTACAAGAACAGGTAAACTGATCCTCTCAGCCAAAGCAAATTAGGCATTTGGTAGGAGAACTTTCTCTGTTCAGAGTCAGTGGGCCCTAGGACGTGAAGTTGCAGTTGAACATATGAAATAAGAGAGAAAATGATTTTTGGGAAACTTGATCTTTTTCTAAAGATGAGATGCGCATTGAAATATGTTGGTAAAAGGGGCACCTGAGCACTTTACAGTTTGTTCACGTTTAGTTGTGACTCGGTTAGAAGGAATGATGGAATCTGTAAGGATTTACCAGTAAGTAACATTTCAAGCCAGTAACATGTGCCTGCAGGTCCTGCTATGTGTTTGAACATTCAACTAATCTTTGAATTGAAACAATTCAGTGAGGCGAATGGGGGCTGTTTGCCACTCTGGAGCTATATTGTTTTATTCTGTCTGACTACGGAACAAACGAGAAGAGATAGGGTAGTATTAATCCTATTGAACAAAGCCCTGATAAGATCTCATCTGGAATACAGTGTACATTTCTGTCACCCACATTCAAGAAAGATGAATTCAAACTGGAACAGGTGCAGAGAAGGACTCATAGGGTGATGGGGGGGAATGAAGAGTCTATTTTATGAAAGGAGACAAAGAGCTTGGTTTGTTTAGCCTGACAAAATGAATCCTGAGGGGAATAGGATTGCCTTTTTAAAAATACATCAAGAGTATAACGTGTATGGAGAACAAAGAAGTGTTTAAGCTAAAAGACAGTGTTGATACAGAACAAATGGGCATAAATTGGTTTTGTATCAATTTTAATCTGGAAATTAGAAAAGGGTTCATATGCACCAGTATTTAGAGGCTATTCCAGAAGCTCACTACAGAGGTAGTGGGGCAAAAGGCTGAGTGGTTTTAAGATAAAACTTAAGCCTTATATGAAAGGGATTGCATGGTATATTTGCCTGTTGTAGTAGTGGACTAGATTTAGTGACCTAGGATAGGGGTTTTCAACCTTTTTTTAGTGTAAGTACTCCTGGTGGACAGATGCTGAGTGTGGGAGGGGTATAGTGTGTGTGTGGCCAGACATGGAGCAGGGGGGCAGGGATGGTGGGTGGGGGGGGCAGAATGCTGCCCCCTCTCAGGGGCAGGACAGGGAAGTTCACCGGGCTGGTGTGTGGCGGTGGCGGTTGCTGCATGCGAGCTTCTGTGCCCCAGCCCTGCTCCTGCTCCGTCCCTGCCCATGCGTACCCTCTAGAACCAGTCCAGGTACCCCCAAGGGTATGCATACCCCAGGTTGACAATCCCTGACATAGGAGATCCCTTCCAATCCCATGCTTGCAAGACAGCAAAGCACTGATTTATAAGGCAAACAGTGCAGACTTCCTGTGCTAGCCAGCAGTGCCCTGGATAGATCATCCTGTTTCCCTAATCAGGACCAGCAGACCTGTGTTTGTGTAGCACTGGGGGCTTGCTAATTAGTGTAGCATAGCTGCAGTGTTAGCTAGTATCCAGTGCTTCATGAATACAGCTATATCACCTGTTAGGGAGGTAGTGTGATGTGTTTTGAGACCACCCCTGTCTGGCACAGAAGGCTTGCAGTGTAGACATGTCCCTAAAATGAGGGATTTGCAAGTAGAAAAAGGGTTTGTTCTGTTTTTTTCCTGTGTCTTGCTCTTCTAAAAAAGTTAAAAAAAAATCCCCAGCCCTAAATTTTGGAGGGTTAATACTTCCTTCACAGAATTAATTCCAGGATCATCCATACTTACTGAATTCTGATTCAGCCTTTTTCAAGAGTAGTATGCATGTTGTGGAAGTAGGTCTTCCATTGGGATGCCAAAGTGCGTTGCTGAATTCCCCTCAAGTAATTTATTTCCAGGACCACAAAGAATAGTTTTGCTTTTTTGGTGTCCTCTATGTAAAACTGGCTCCACTGTTTCCAAGAAGAAAAGTGATCCAAGAGCTCTTATAGTAATATATCATTCAAAGACCTTTTCTGTATGGAGCTGAATTAATTTACATCTGCTAAATTGCCCTTAACATTTTACCATGCCTAAGATCCTCTTCATTATCCATACTGATTTCTCATTCACCGTTTACTGTTCTGTGTTGCTTTTCACAGGGTATGGTAGTTTTTCATATATTAACAGTTTGGGGGAGTCCATTATCTTTTTCTGCGGTCTTTCCTAGTCTCTTTTTTCCACTTACTGAAGAGTTCTTTGTGTTTTTTCAGATGCAAGATGACCGAGATGTATAGTTTTAATAATGGTCTGTTATGGAAACTCTTTTCCATTATATACTATCAGATATTTCATTGTTTTATATTATTATGTGTAGCATCACTTTTCTGGTTTACTTCTGTTTTATACTGTTACTTTTCATAGCTTTTCCTAAATTACTAGTTAAGCTAACATTTCTCAGATTCTGATTCAACTCAGAAGAAAATTATGTTAACTAAATCTGAGCACTTTTCAAATAGCTGAATTATAAACTTGTAAGGTGGCAGCTTCCCCTTCCCCTGGATTGGATGACTCCTTAAATTTGTTTTGTCTGTAAACCTCAAGTTGGCATATGAATAATCATGATTGAGGGTTACTGACTTGTTTATGAAACTTAGTGACTTTTTTTGGTTCACAAATATCACTAATGTCAAGTCTGGTCTTGTCAGGACATGAGCTGTTCTGTGTTATGAAACAAAGGCACTGACATTTTTAAAGTTTTCCATGAACATCAGGCAGATGTTAACAAAATGTGTAACTGACTAAAATTTCATTCTCTCAGTCAGTTTTCAGTCCTTTATAATGCCATAATTTAATTATTTTTCCTGTCATTATATTCTTCTAGAGTTGGCAAGTCTTGAATTACTAATGTAAAAAACCCTCAAGAATGTAATTGAAAAAAACTCTGATATTATCAAGTTACCTTTATATAAGATTAAATGATAAAGGACACACTTTTTTAGGAAAAAATCTTTTGTTTGTATAAACCCACAGAACTAATTGTAGTTGTGAAAATAAATTTGCTGACCTAACAACTTAATGGAAAATCTGCAGTTTTTCCAGTTTTCTATAGTGTTTTGCAGGTTCTACTTTTTCATTTAATTGAGAAGATGCAGCTGTCACAGTATAAACAGTCGCTCAGAAACCCCCCCCAACAAAACAAAAAGCCTCCAGCCAAATGATAGCAACAACAAAGGTGGGAATTTGCCCCGCCCTTTCTTCCCACTCAAACTTCAAAGCTTAATTAGGACCATTTAAATGCTAATATTAAGCTCAGGGTATTTTTTTCTTTCTTTAGGGGAAAAAAAAAAGGAAATAAAATTCATCAAAAATGTTTACGCAACATTAAGGTTACACAGTTAACTATAAAATCAGGAAATGCAAAAATTATGGTTCCAGCCACTGCATTAACACCCTCCCACTTTTTCTGTAATCCTATCGACAGTATGAACAATTCTGTGTCTTTGTAGAATCCTGTTAAAATTAATGGGGTTTGTTTTTTTACAGGTGTTCGCTCTGGCTCTGTATTAGTGAATCTGAATGTAAAATCAGGAGTTGAGTCCATTTTTTTACACACTTATTTTTCTTCTCATGCTTTCTTTATTAAATATGAAGCTTAAGAAAAGTAGAATCCATAATGTGCTGTTTAGATTTTCAGTATTGATGGCCCTAAAGTAAAATCACTGTTAATTAATCACCATAAAAAATAATGAGCTTAGTTGAAGCTGATATTAAAAATTTCAGCTAAACTCATTATTTTTTGATCTAACTCTTAAGATTTTGAACTTCCTGTATCTGCCCCAGTAGCTGTGAAATTTCAAGAGTTTCATGTTCCTGACTTTTTCATTTTATAATTGTAACAGTACCTTTACAATATCTTTGCATTTAAGAGTCTGTTTGCTGTATAATTTATACTAATGAAACCTAAAAATAAATAATGGTAAGGCATTCTTCTCCTGAGGTTCTATATAAGTATGTATGGACATGATAGAAGGGGGAAGAAGAAACTTGGTACAAAGACATATATGATTACGCAGCTATTGGATAGATAATGAAGTTCCACAGTAAAAAAAAAAATGTATGTGTAATAGTATTCTCGAGCAGAAACTGTATTTAACTGCAAAGTCTTTGCATCTCTTACTAATATTTAATTGCATAAACATGTTGGTGTTGTGCAACTTCCTTAACTCCATGCCAGTTCACATCTTCACTGCTGAGTTTCAGTTCAGTCTCCACTAATTATAAAATCTGTCTACTGAAGTCACTGTTCAATCTGTACTTTGGACATTTGGACCAAAATCAAGCTGTTTTTTTAACCATTGCAAAAGAATAAATCATGGAACAGTAATGACCTATACTTTCCTGAAGTTAAGTTTCTATACGAGAAATTTCTTAAATGTGGTTTGCTATTTGGTAAATGATTTCTAATTGGAGTTTCAAACTGAAATATTCTTTGCTACCCTTAGTCTTTGCTTCTGTGCTGTGTCCGTGTGAACCCTTGTAGGGGAACATGCTTTATTACACACTACAGTTTGTTGGTGGGACTAGGAATGTCAGTAAAGTCAGATCAATTGTCCATTTTGCTGCCTCCTTTTTTAAATTTGTATTTGCATTTAAAAAAAAATTAAGGTTGCTCAGATATTTGATCTAACAACATATAAAAGCAATTTGGAATATGCTACATATATCTGAATCCAAGATAACTTTGAATTTAAGATGACCACCCCATAATAAATTCTATACGTGGAAAGTTATAAATTTGTTATAATTTATTATTTGTTTTCCATGTATAGAATGTGATTATTGGGAGTCTTCTGAAATTCATCCCTCCCATGCCTCTTACTGTCAGGGAAAGCAGTGGCCAGGGGTGAGTGGCCAGACCCCACCTCTTGCTCCCCTGCCCCCTTGTCCCCTCCTTGCCTGCCCCCACTTCTTTCTTTCCTTACTTCTTGCTCCCCTCTGCAGCCTGCCCTCCCCACACTTTTCCCCCCTTCCCTTCCCTTGTGCTTCAGCTCTGCTCTTCTGGGGTAATCCGCAGCAGTGCAGTGGTCCTCACCTGTCTTCAGCCCAGCCCAGCCAGGGAGAAGTGGTGGCAGCTCCTGACCTGACTTGTTGGTGTTAGAGAGATGGGAGCTGGAGTGGAACATAAGGCTGGGGGGAGGGGAGCAGTGGGTGAAGGAGGTAAGGGGTGGGAGGGTGGATGCAGGCAAGTGGGGGGCAAGGGCTTTGTGGGGGAGGCTGCAGGTTTACCCCTGCCCCTATGTACGCCATCATCTTCCCTGAGTTCCCTTGGACATGTGCTCCTTCCATTGCCAAAAGCCATTCCGACCCAGAGCAGGTAGCAGTTCAGCTCTGGCTTCAGCCCTGAGCCTGGAGACACAGCAGAGCTGAGGTGCTGCCTGCCGTGGGCTTGTACTCGATGCTCAGACAAGGTTTCCACCCCACCCACATGCTGATGATACAGGTAAATAGGGTATTAAGAAGTATGAAAATGACATAAGGTAAGGTACTTAAGGTACTTCTGTAAGGTACTTTACAGAAAATATATAGGGATGACAGTCCATGCGTTTACTCAGAACACACAGAAATAACATAACATCATGACCTTTATTCTGATGCCCAAAATGTATTTAGGGAGTTTTTAAATGTACATTTTATTGCTGATGTATGCATCTTTCATAGAACTTTGTGTTTTATCAATGTATTTTCCTTCTGGCTTCTAAAGAGCTGATAACAACATACTGGTATTCAAGTTTTTTGAATATATGAAATTGTCAGTATTAGTTTGTTTGTTTTTTTAATCTATTTTGCATGGAGAAAAAGGAACAGTAAATATGATATTTTTTTCTTTCTGTTAAAACTGGTCTGTGCACAAAATTTTTCTGCAGACTTAGGTCTTTATAAAGTTTCAAGCATTAAAAATCTGTGCTTGTTCATACTGGAAAGATGATTGCATGAATTAAATTCATTTTGGTTGTTTTTTCTGGTGTTGGAGTTGAGATAAGAGTAGGAAGGTAGATTTCATTATTATTCTTATTTATTAATTAAACCTCCCCCCAGATGCCGAGATGCTTCACTCTGTCATTTGTTAGTTCAAAAATAACTTGAATACAAAACTTAAATCTTGGCATGGACATATTTTCCTCAAG
The DNA here is from genome assembly GCF_001723895.1 of Crocodylus porosus. NCBI lineage: Eukaryota > Metazoa > Chordata > Crocodylia > Crocodylidae > Crocodylus > Crocodylus porosus. The sequence goes on along the minus strand of NW_017728949.1, from coordinate 84,278,908 downwards.
GAATCCATCTTTTGCAGAGTGTGAAACAATTGAAGTAAATGATGTCTTCTCTAATTCATCCTGTAAACAGAAGCCTGTCTGTCTGTCTGCTTGGTACTCGCTACTCATACCTTTGTTCTTACAGTTTATTTTGCCATCAGAGCCTTCAATAAATATAGTCATTTTAAATACTCTCTTGATGCTTCCTTTTCATAAAAATTCTGACTTGTATTGGTTATAACACCAGTACAAACTTTTAAGTCACCTAATACAAATTATAAGTTTTTTTGGTGGGGGGGTATATTTGAGGTGAGAGACCTTGAATAGTGCAATATTGAGAGTAAGCAGGTGAACTCTGAAGGGAGTAACAGTTACATTTACAACAGTAAAAGTGGCTTTTTACTTATCAACTAGTGCATGTTTCTGATTGTAATAGGCAGTAGTTAGAAAAGTGTAGTAAACAGGCATCAGGCAAACTGCTGTATTGCATAATAATTTGTCTCCAACTACTGAAAATTAGAAGTGCACTGATAGACTGGCCGTCTATTGGATTGGAACTGATAAAAGGAAAATTAACTTAATTGGCAATTGGCTTTTTTTGGCTGGTATAGCCAGTCACTGAAACATACAGCCGCATGCATGGATGCAGCCAAGAATGCAGCAGGGCAGCTTAGAGAGTAATGTCCTGCTGATAAGACTAGGGGGGAAAAGTTCTTGGTGGGGTGTGGAGATGGGGCAAATTGAGGCCCTCACGGTGAGAGAGGGAGTGGGCTGCCTGGTCAGGGTGGTGAATGTAACCCAGGGTCCAGGAGTAGGATGGAGCTGCAGATAGCTCATTTGGGAGTGTGGGGAGGTTGGTAGGGGGGGCAGTGTAGATCCTTGTCACAGTGCACACCCCCAAGGGAGGTATGGGAGGCACGTGCCTCCTCTAGACTCATGCGTGGGGTGAGGATGGGCTGCTTGCTGTGGGCTTGGAGTCAGGGGCTGCACCAACCTCTTTCTGGCAGGGGACCTGGGTTTGGAGCCAGTAGGAGCAGGGCAGATGGTGGTGGCAGTGCTAGGAGTGGGGGCTATGGGGAATTTTGAGGTGGCTATAGCCCCTAAACTTGCCTGGACAAACCACCTGTGACTCTGTGCCACTCCTGGCCCTGGGGTCACATTCAGCACCCTGCATGGGCAGCCCCTGCCCCACTCACTCACCTTGGGGACCTCAATCAGCACACCCCATGCCTTTCCCCCCCCATACCCATTTCCCCTCTCCCCCTATAGATTTACTGGCAAGAAGCTGCTTTACAAGCTGCTGGGCTGCATTCTTGTAAATTGATGCAACACCGGGGCTCCTGGGGCCAGTCTAATTGTTGGCCCACTCACCTGCCGCAGGGCTAACCACCCACCTGTTCACCTTCCATGCCTTTGATGAAACCTGCTGTAAGTTGTTAACCAGGTGGGAGGCTGCCCATTTAATTGCTAGGGGTGTATACACGGCTTTGAACGTCCCCATATGCTGTGTCGCATGCCTTGCAGCTGGCATCTACATCACTCCTGTGCCCTCACAGTGGGGCTTGTAATTCCCCACTCAATCCCATACACCCACACTGGAACCTCATCCCATGTGCCCCCACACTGGGGCTTCTCAATATCCCCACCCCCTTTTTGAGCCTCAGGCCTCATTGTGGACCTGGACACGGCATTGGGTCCTCTTTTACAGCCTGGGCCCTGCCTCAGGGCCCACCTAATGAACCTCGGCCCTGTGCTTTTATCTTCGGGGTGTGCTTCCCTAGCCTTTCCCTTACTCGGGGTAACCTGCAAGGCAGTGAGGGCAGGGGCTTTCTGGTGCCCCATACTCGCCCTTTGGTGGGGAGGCACAGTAGTGGCATTTCCTGAGGACTGCCATGCCACTGGCAGCCCCACCACACCATCTAGCTCCAGCAGGGTGTAGTTTTAGGTCATGTCCTGGGACCAGGAGCCTCCGCTATCTGCATAGCTCCTGCCCTGTACCCCAAGATGTTAAGAGCAGCAGCTCCAGCTGGGTGGTGTTCTCACGGTTGCTTGCAGCAAATTGCTGGCTCCACTGCTCAGGGCCTGTTTTTAACACAAACAGATGGGTCCTGTTCCCAATCAGGCAGTCTCCTGCTGGTCATATGCCTGATTGGGAGTGTAGCCACCTGCAGGCTGCTCTGCTACTTGCCCATGCCCCTTTCAGTGAAATGCATAGCTTGTGGGTGGGTATTGGCCACTATGGCTGGTTAATAATTGGCTATTGGTCTCAGCCAAGAAAATCTTTATTGGTGTGTTCCTAGTGAAAACATTAGCTGCCTGCCTTGGCCTGTTTCTGACAGCATACTACCTGTTCCTCTCATCTAATAGAGTGTAAAACAAATGTGAATGCTTACTGTTTACCTCAACTTGCTTTTTTGTTAAGAGGGCCCTGGCAGACAGGCCATACTTGTATGTGTACCTTTACTCTTTGTCTTTTGGTTGAATGGGCTGGCTTTGTGGCCATTTTTCTCTTGTAGCTCTTACTGCAGCTGCACACATGGCTACTGCAGTGTAATCAACTCCCTTCTGAACATGCAATCTGTAAGTGGGTTTCAGAGCCCTTGGTCTTCTTTATTTAGGTGCAAGGAAAGAAAGGAACTGTCTAGAACAGCAGTTCACATACTTAGGTTGTGTGCCACCAATTAAAAATGATACAACTTTAAGTACCACCAGCAAAAATTTCAGTTCAACCTTAAGTACCACCAGCATTTTTTGGTCATATAAAGTGTGACAAATATAATAAATCTGTTAACGTGTACCACTGACAGGTTGTCTGCATACCACTGGTGTTATGTGTACCATAGGTTGGGAACTGCTGGTCTAGAATAATACAACTATTACTAGATGTGGTGGGATGAAATGAAGAAAAGGAAACTGAAGTGAATATTGGGAAAAACTTCCTGACAGTTGGATCTTTAACAGCCTCAGGCTTAGATTAATCTGCTGCACCTTGTTTAGACATACTTTGAGCTAGCTTTCAACTACCTAGTTCAGATAATGCCAGTAGGGTAGCTGTGGCAGCAGACCACAATGTGGCAGGTCAGTGTGTATAACAACTCAAGTATTTAGCTTCTCATTTTGGTTTTGTACCCCATACTGAGCTGTGTGCTGTGATGTGAACAGTACCTCAGTTAGCAAATAAAGGTACTGAAGGTATTCAATACAGTGTCTACGGTGTAAATGTAACTTTTTGGGAGAATCTTATACTTGCAGAGGAGTGTATTAGAACAGTGTTCTTTAGGCTTAAGGAACACCTTGGAAAATGCTGGCTCTTTGCTATATTTTTTTCTTAAGTAAAAAAAGAGTGAAAGCTAAGATGTGAGACCACAATAGGTCAGAATGTTTTTAACACTATGGATTTTTATCTGAAACCTCTGCATTTCTTATGGCTTAGGTGTTTGCACACTTAACAGTGCTAATATTACCCACACCCTTAAATGGATCTCATAACAACCCAGGGTGCCATGGCACCCTGGTTCAGAATCAATGTGTTGGACCATTTCATGGATTCTGTCCAGAATTTAATTTCTTTTGTAATCTAGGTAAGATGTCTTTATACAATGAACCAATCTCAAAAACAGCTGACTTACAAAAATATACTTATACCCACTCAATTTGTCAGGGAGATATAGTACTACATTGTACTACATTTGAGATGCTAAGGGTACTAGTAGAACCTGTTTCATATATGGTAGAGAAAAAGGAAAATGAATCTGATTACTTGTTACCTTTACTTGACTGACTGATTAGCATTAGGAATGTTAACCTAGCAATTGTAGGTATGACATCTTCTGAATGTTGCTGCCCATTAGAGGTGAATGCAAAACTACATGTCTGGGGGCCACTATAATGTCATTAAGGGAACACAGGTGTATTGTATTACTTATTTCCAGATACAGTGGTGAACTACATGGGTTTTGCTTCTGACATACCTCAAATTCTTCTGGAGCTAGTACCACAGGTAGGTTTAATTAAAAGTATAGGGTATGAGTCTCAATATGATACCCCTTCTTCGTGTATAGTTTGTTTGACATTTGTAGATAGAAGGAAAGCTAATGCAGCTCATGGTACAGGTTTCCCTCAATTTTATGCGGGTTCTTGATATGTGAATTCATTCTTATGCGGTGAGCATATTTAGACCCATAATTTATTATATGCAAGGTAAATTCACTCTTATGCGATCAGCACAGACGTTCCCCCCGCCCAAGCAGGTAAGTCTGTGGGGGGAAGGGAAAGGGCTATGGCCCACTCATGCCTTCCCATGCTGGAGCAGCCACAGAAGTGGCTGATACCAGCTGCCTGCAGCCACTGGGCTGCACCATGCCCTGGAGCAGGCAGCTGGTATCAGCTGCTCCTGAGACCGCTCCAGCATAGTCTGGGATGAGTGTGAACAAGCAGAGCCCCAGACAGCACGGGGCATGGCACTCACCCCAGCCCTGGGAGCAGCTTGGCTGCACCATACCCCAATCCATCACGGGGCTCTGCCTGTCCCCACTCACCCTTTCCTGTGCTGGAGCAGCCCCAGGAGCAGCTGATACCACCTTCCTGTAGCAGCTGGGCTGCATCATGCCCCAACCCCCACGGGGCTCTGCCAATCCCTACTCACCCTTTTCTGTGCTAGAGGGGGCTCAGGAGCAGCTGACTGCAGCTGCCTGTAGCAGCTGGGCTCCACCATGCATTGAAGCAGGCGGCTGGTGTCAGCTGGTCCTAGGGTTACTCCAGCACAGGGTGGGGTGAGTGGAGACCAACAGAGCCCAGTGGGGGTTGGGGCATGGTGCAACCCAGCTGCTCCAGGGGCTAGTGTGAGTGCCATGCCCTGTGCTGCCTGAGGCTCCACTTGTTTGCACTCACCCCCGCCCATGCTGGAGTGGCCCCAGGCCACAATGTCACCCAGCAGCTGCAAGCAGCTGGTATCAGCTTCTCCTAGGGCTGGCTGGGGTGAGTGGGGACCAGCAGAGCCCCGGGGGGTTGGGGCATGGTGCAGCCCAGCTGCTATAGGTAGCTGGTGTTGGCTGTTCCTGGGGCCGGGGTGAGTGCCTCCCTCACCGCCATGGGAACCTATTCCTATTTGTTACATTATAAAGTGGGTTCGCCATATGCGAATTCGATTTATATGTCATTCTCTGGGAATGCATGCATCGCATAGATCGAGGGAGACCTGTATACTGTTACATAATATATATCACAATCTGTGGTTTATTTTCTGTTCTTTGAAGGCTTTTTATTGTTTGTGAAACTTTTCTCAGATATATCAGATTTGTAGTAGTGGGGGAAGGAATCCTGGTTTACTATTAACAACAGTTTAACGTTTCCAGTTGGACTTCTTAAAAAAAATTGAACAGAACGGTTTTGCTTTTTTAAAGCACAAATCCAGCTGAAGGCTAATGTAGGTTTGGTGCTTATTTCCCCTTTTCACCTTTAATACCAAAATGTTACGTTAAGGAGTGAAACAAATTTGTATAAGTATTTACACACATCTGTGAGATGAGCATTAAATATGATGTTGCTTTTTAATGTGTTTTACCTTTCTGTAAGCAGTACCAAAACAATTTAAATATCCAGCGTAACATTCTTTTTACATTAACTAAGCTTAGCATCTTCATTTGGTTTCTGTCCTGTGCCGTCTTTATCTTTGAATATTTTTAAATTACCTCTTGAAGTAAGTGATCATTTTAGGAATAAAATGAAACTTGAACAGGTCTTTAGTATCTTCTAATATACGGGCGGGCAGTTATTTTGGGCGGAGGGCTGCTGAGTTTTGGCAAGCTGTCAAGGGCCGCATATTTTAATTTAATTAAAATGTACATTTTTGTCCTGATTTGTGTGCGTTTCTGCTGTACATGTAGAAGTGATTGCATAATAGCTCAAAATGCAGTCTTACTCTTGTATAGTGTGTGGGGTGTGCAGGGTGTTGGAGGTATGGGGGGGTTTGTGGGGGTATGGTATTTGTGGGGTGTGTGATTGTGTGTGGGGGGGGGGAGGGGAAGGGTTTGAGGGTATGTGGGGTGTGCATGGGAGCCCCCTCCATGTGCCCCCCTGAGCTGGTCAGCACCTGCCCCCATCCTGCAACAGCCTGTGCCCTCCAGAATCCAAGTGCCCTACAGCACCTTCCTGCCACTGCCAACAGTGTGCAGTCCCAGCACACCCCATGCCTGCTCTGCACCGACTGGCTGCATGCAGTGGTAGCGGCAGGGACCTGTGCGTACAGCCATGACCCTGTGCTCCCTGCGTTGGCTCTTGGCTCCTCCAGTAGGGCTGAGCAGAAACTGTGCAGAAACTGCTTGGCATGGGAGGAAGCAGAACTTTCCCCTCGCCACCACCGGGCAGTTTTTGCTGTGGCTGCCTTGAGCCTGCAGCATGCTAGGCTGTGGTGTGGCTCCTTCGCTGCCACCTCTGGGGTGCCCAGCATGGCGGGAGTGATGGAGCCGCACCACAGCCTAGCACAGTGTGGTGTGGGCTCTGGGCAGCCTCAGCAAAAGCTGCCTTGCAGCAGCAAAGAAAAAACACCACTTTTCCCATGCTGAGCAGCAGTTTCTGCACAGCTGCTGCCACTGCCTCTGCTCAGCCCTAGTGGCAGTTGGTGCTGGGTCCAGGCTCAGCAGCAGCAGCAGGAGCAGCATGGGACAAACTGCTGCTCGGTGTGCGGGAAAAGTGGCCTCCCCCCTTCCACTGCTCATACTTTCTGGTGCAGCTGGCCCAAGCCCTTGCGGGGCTCCCCTGTGTTTGCTCTGTGCTGCCACTGCTGCCCCACAGGGTAGCCCAAATGTGGTGGTGGCGGCATGGTGGAGATGCAGGATGGCTGCAGTAGGAAGCGTCGGCCACTTTACCCCCATGCTGAGCAGCAGTTTGTCTCACGCCACTGCTGCTCAGTCCAAATGGGTAAGTGTGGGGTGCACAGGGTGTGGGGGCTGCATGTGCTGGTTCCTGCCTGTCACACAGGACTGGGGTGCAGAGGAGTGGGAGTGTGTGGGAGCATGGGAGCGCAGCGACAAGGGCTATGCCAGTGCTGGCAGGGCCCTGAGTCTGGTAGCAGAAATGCATGGTCCCAGCTGGCAGGAGCTCTGTGGAACCTGGTCAGTTCCCCTCTCCCTGCTGGTGCAGCCCAGCCCTGCTCCAGATGCTCTGTGCTCCTGCTGTCCCACTCTGGGACCTGCTGGTGCTGGCCCTGGGGCTGTGGTGAGGGTCCCGTGCTCCTGCTCGCTTCCAATCTACCAGCCCCCACCACTACTTTTACTACTTTCCTCCCACCCCTATGCCGCTTTGTACCACGTGGCTGCTGGTTGCATGGCCACAATGGCGGGACTCAGCAGTAGCCGGCCCAGCCCCAAGGACTGGGTAATCACCTGTGGTCCTCCCCTGGCCCCCCCAACCCCTTCTTACTTGAGTTTCCTGCTCCAGCACAGGGAGGCATGAACAACCCTACAGTTCCAGATCAGAAACCTTTGCTAGACAGGGACTTGTGGCTGGGGGGGCGAGACCAGGCAGGCCTTGCTGTTGCAAGGTCCTGCTATGGCTTCCCCTGGGTTCTACTGCTCCTGGCTCCTGTCATCTTTGACAGACAGCCAGGGGCAGATGAATATTAATTTTCTAAATTTTCTAGGGGCCCTGCGGACCAGATAAAATAGCCTGGTGGGCTGTATTTTGCACACCCCTGTTTTAATACATGACCTTACAATGTGTACTGTGTTTCTTGCAGGGGAGGGGGGATAAAGTGCAAAGAAGTTAACAGTGTTTAAGCACAATTGAAATGTTTCTTTAAAATGGAAAACATAGATGTGGTTTTAGAGGTATGAGACCATTTACTTAATACCTCTGGGTAGAAATAACAATATGGTATATTGAAGGGAGCTCTCTACAGTAACCAAATAAAGCTGTGAACAACAAAACCTATAGTCTCTGGAAAGAGAATAACAAATCCCAGTAATATGAGACCGTTAATTGGATCTGCTCTCCTTTTGTAGATAAAGAATGGACAACTGGCTTTTACTAACTAGATAACATGTTATAGATATGTGAAGCATATTATAGCATGATCCTAGGAAGTGTGTAATGTTTGAGAATAAGGAATGAATAAATCTCAAGATTTGGTCTAGTATGGATAATGAAATAACTAAGGTAAAAAAAAAACTTTGAGCTTTTACTCACCTTTGCAATAGTAAGACAGAGCTGTGTGGTTATTTCTTTTTCCCTGAAGAATGTCATCTGCTGCAGAGGATGTTCCTTGCCAGTTGCATGGTGGCCTTCTTGTGTCAAAAGAGGATGGATGACACTACAGTAGAGACCTTACTTGTTATCAGTCTCTAATTCAGGTAGCTGGAGGTCTCTAACTTTTTAATAGAGAGGTTCTGCCTCAGACGGTGGTGATGAGAGGATTTTTATATCATGCTCGTGGGGAAGCAAATTGTGTAAAATTACTGTTTTAATAAGTTTAAGAGTTACTGCTTTGTAAATATCAGAAATGACAATAAACACTACAAAAGTGTGCTTATTCTGTCTGGAGAAATGCGTGCAGCAACATAATTATATCTCTTTGTTTAGCAGGGTGTTCCCATACATAGTGCAAGTTTCTTTACCCTATCCAGAATGTGTTGTTGCTAGTGACTACATTTACCAAGCTAGGTGAATCAGTAAAATGCTAATATTAAAGGAAAATAACAGATATCCTGGTGTTTTCTGTGAGCAAGTGTACTTTTTCTGACTATTGACTATATAGTAACCAAATATCATAAGCATAGTCAATGCTTGTTTGCAGCAGTAGCTGGAAAAATCAATAATCGCTTACCGGAAACTTTCCCGTTAGAACACTTTCCATACCAAGTATTCAAAGACGCTCTCTGTAACGGCAATGGCTGTGTCTCTCAGGGTGCTATAGGATGTCAAACAATGGTAGCACAATTAGGTTTACAAGCATGATTCACAAGATTTAACCCTGAAAATTTAAATATAGTTGTGATCTTCCTGAATTTTTTGCAACAGAAAAACTGTTATTTCTGTAGTCAAAAAAAGGCTGAGAACTAATTTTCCCAGAGGTGACTCGAATCTAAAAATGTTGAGAACTACTATTTTCGAGTAACTTTTATTTATCCAAATCTTTTTTTCTAATAACATCTTATATTGGGAAAGTTGTATGCAAAGTTTGATATCAGTTTAATTTATTGATTAGTTAACTTTTTTTTAATTCCTTAACGTGCCAAAACCTCATTCTTTGCAACCTTAATGTTGCAAAGAATGCTATTGTCACCTAAAACTAGCTTTCTGTGTAGTACAGCAGCACTTAAAGTTGAGAAATGTGGTTTGTACTTTGAAGGTATTGGTTGCATGGGAAAATGGGCCAGTTAAAATTAGTTTTGGCTCCTGAGTAAATTAAAAAAAATAATTTTTTTGAAAGCGTGGCCAATCAAGTTTTCCAGTTGTTAAAGCTCCCTGGTTGTGATTTGGATTAAAATATGGATTAGGGAGGAAATATACTTTACAATTTATGTAAGGTAGCCCAACAATCCTTATGCCACCTTATACAATATTGTTTAGTAAAGACCCAATTCTTGGCTGCATTTAGAGCACTCTCTGAATCCACCATTTGTCTTGCTGGCTTTCTTGATGGTATCATACAATACTTAGAACAGCTGATATATTATGTTTTATAGGTCTTTACCCAGTACCTTACAAAATATATCAGTGGATTTGGGTTTGCATATCAAAACTGAATGAGGTTCCAAATGATTTCCTGACCATTTGAGAATTAAGTTTTATCCTTCTATCAAGGAGAGCTGAGAAGATATTGTACAATAGCTATTTCCATAACACATTTTTTATATTGTTCTCCATAGTAACTTGTTTACTATTTAAATAGTGAATAGGCTCAGACTCAAAAGTGCTCTGTTGAATTTCTAGCAGTGTCTCTTAAAACAGTTGTTCTTAACCTTTTTAGACTCAAGCCACTCATCAGAAAATGCCAGCTCTTGGTTTTCACTCATTTTGAACTAGAGAAAAATAATAGAGACATTCTTCCATTGCAAAGAGTTTGGGCCACAAGTCAGAATGTTTTTGACACTATGAATTCCTATTCGAAATGTCTGGATGTATCTTTTGAACTATATGTTTGCATACTTCAGTAGTGTTAATATTATGTGCCACTCCACAGCACCCTTAAAAGGACCTCGCGGTATTGAAGGGTGCTGCAGGACTCTGGTTAAGAATCACTGTATTCCTTTGTGTGTGTGCTGCCTCTGGAGAATTTGACTCTGAGAATCAGTTTTATTTGTGCAAAACAGAATGTAATATGCAGGCTCTAGAGTAAATTCAAGAAGGCTAGAGCAGGTTTACCTGGGTGGGACCTGAGACTATTGTCTGTCTTTATTTTCAGACTTGATGAAAAGTACTATCACTGCATGGGTTTTCTGTTGGTTTCCTGAGTGCTTGTACTAACTTATTTGAGAACCAGTTTTATGCAGCTGCCAAGGTTGTCAGGGCTGAACAGATTTTTTCCTACAGCGACTCCTTTTTGTGCACGAGAGGTAGCTGTAGTCTTGGCATCTGATGGTGGAAAGACTTCTTTTATTTTTTAATTTTATCTGCTTTCTGTGGCGGTACCCAGCACGGGCTGGAAAACACATGGAGGAGGAGGTGGCAACTAACAGAGGAGACATGCAGGAGGGAGGGAGCATCGTCTGGAATTAGGCTGGGCAGACGAGCTCCCCTGAGCCCCATCGCTCCATTTTTGTCCACCTCACTGGCCTTTCCTCTTGGAAGCCATTCGTTGGTTCCCTTTGTGTATGTGTGCCCCAGACTATACTCCAGTATGGTTTGGGTCTCCTGACATCTGGATGATTTCTTCCTCAGAACCAAGCTTCTCTGGTTCACTGAAATGAGTCAGGGTGAAGCTATTATAATGTAAGGTGTTCTGTCACTGATGGATGTATGGAAATATTATCTATAGTAGTGTTTCTCAACCCATGGGTTATGACCCAAAAGTGGGTTGCAAGAATATATAAAAGGGTTGTGCACATGGATCAACAAACTTTAAAAATGGATTCTCTTTTAAAGGAGAAAAATGTGGGAAACTGTGGCTTTTCCTTTGCAGGCTGGCAGAGTTCCAGCCTGTGAGGAGCTGCTGGGGGCCCCCTGACGCACTGCGGGGCTGGGGTGTGGGGAGGGTTGGCCAGGAGTGAAGGGTACTGGGTTAGGACTGGCCGTTGAAGTTTGGGTCCTGGTACAAGAAAAGGTTGAGAGTCACTAATGTATATAGCACATGGCAAGTAATGACTTGTGGTCACTTTCTGTTCCCTGTCAGTATCTTTCATATCTCATCTCAAATGTTTGCCCTGAGACTCTGGGTTTTGTAGGAGATCTCAGGCTAAAAGTATGCCTATCATTCAAGAAGGCTAGTGGTGTCACAAGTGCCACAACTAACTAGACCAGGAAGGCTAGAAAGGTTCTTCTGATCTTGGGGTTCATGTAATAGAGGGAAGGAACTGTTTACATCTTTAAACATAAGCACAATTTATTGTAAAATTTTGTTTCCCAAAAAATGGAGAAAACTCCAGGGTGCCAGGCAGCCAAGAGGAAAATCTCAGGCTTTTCAGTTTCCCAGAATAGTCAAGTATCTACTTCAATGTCTTCTCTTTTTGCTTTCCTTCCCCTATGTGCACCAGCTCTACTCCAATCTAGTTTATTTTCAGTAACCAGCCTGTTCCACCACTTCAGTTTTTTTCCCCTTGTTCTCACTCCAGGCTTCTCTGTTCTTTTACCTATGTTTAAGTAGAGCATGAGAAAAGGAGACCGAAAAGGGACTAATGTTTCTTAGCAGTGGTATAGAGAATGGAAGTTTTCTTGTGATGCAGGTTTTCCTCTTTAGGGTAACAAAGTGATTCCTTTCCTTCCGTGTGACTTGGCGTTTTGGGGACCAGTCAGAGCTGTATGAAACTAGGTATTATAACAACAGAGTATTAGTAAAAACAATTTTTTGGTCACCCAAGCAAAGCCTTGTTTATTCACACTGTAAGCAGGAAATCAGTCCAGTTCAAATCACTGTCCAGATTGACGGTACTTCTTAGTAAAAGAAACTCTTGACTAGATTAAGGGTTGACATTTTGACTATATGGCTGTTCCATTGCATTGGGTACATCTCCATGAGACACTAAATGCACAGTAGGCTAATTCTACTTCATGTTGGCACGGCAGGGAAAATTGTGCTAATGCATAATCTAATTAGTCTAATGTACATCAGCGTCACCTAAAACATGTGCGCTGGCACATTAAGTTAGTACATGTTATTACTGATTTAAAGTGCTGTAATTATGGTGCATTAATGAATGTGTAGATGTGCGCCCATTCTGTCCTATTTTACATCCTTGTGAGTTGGGCTAGTTATATGCTGCTACTCCTTTGTAGCCAAAATGGTGCTTCATAGGGAAAATGGGATGCAATTGCAATACTTCTTTATGCCAAATAAGGTCCATAGTATGAAAGTTAAAATTACAGGGGTTCCTTTTTCCTGAACTATGCTATGTAACACCTTTATTACTATTCACTTTTGGTCAATTTTAAATTTGACTATAGTTGTCTTTCAAAGGCATCTGAAATCTTACTGCAGTATTAAAAATAAAAAGTTTTCCACAATATTAAAGGGATCAAACTTGATCCTATATAAATGCACAGCTTCAACAAAGCAGAGACCCAATAGAAATGTTTCCATGGAATAAAAAAAAATTGAAAGCTGTGCTGCTTTAACAAGTAAGCATCCTCCCATGAAGTTTGCAACCCAGATCTTGTATCAGTTGTACCAGTGCATGAGAAATTGAAAGTGAAATCAAGTGTAAGCATAAGTGAATCCAGCCTCTTTCTATTATTCAAAATTGAAAAAAAATGCAAAAAGTAACTTAAATCTGTTAAATTCTTTTAGTTACTAATTTGGATTTTGGTCTTCAATGAGATCTGTGGGGATAGTTCCTGAGGCTCTTACAGAGCTGCCTCTCATTTTGTGAGCAGAATCTTGGGATGTTCTTGCTAAAGATTAGTATTCTGAACTATGAGGTTACATTTCTGACCCTGTTAAAGCTACTGGAATACGCCTGTTGATTTTTACTGGGGCAAGAATTTAATCCCTAGGCTTTAATGAAAGTATTCCTTTTAATAATGGACTCTATATCAAAGCTAAAACTGTTGCACTGCATGCTTCAAAATGCAGCAAAATTTTAGTAAAAGTGTGTGTTCTGTAAATTGAATACACGCAGAACAAACTTAAATTGATCATATAACACACGTATGTTACTTTTATTTCAACAACTTGCTTGAGATATTGCTGAGATATTTACAGTATCTTGTATGCCTTGCAAATATTTCATGCACCTTGTTTTTGACTATTTTTAAATATTCTATTTAATGCATTTTCATTTGTCCTTATAAAATTATTTGAGGATGAGTCAGCTGATTATTAACTCTATTTTCTGTTGCAGCTTGCAAAACAGCAATGTCACAGAACTGACCACATTTATCACAGTAAGTGAGCAATAGCAGTTTGCATTCTGATAATGTTCTGATCAGCATGAACTATACAGGGGAAAAGGAAATATTGTTTATACTTTATTTACTTTATAGATTATATATTGTATAATCATCCCAACCTAGGGCCAGTATCTGCTCATAGGCTTTGATTCAACAATATGCAGAAGCAGGTGTTTAAGCCTTTTAGACTCTTAGGGTGCCTATGCCTGTGCTCTAACGTGTTCTGATTATAATGTTGGGAGCAGACTCAATTAAGCGAGGTTGCATGATGCAGTGTCTCATGTATTCAGCACACTGTGTTTCAAAATGGCAGTAGGGGCGCTTTAATTAAGCTTGTTGAACGAGCTCTAGTTAAAGCAGTCTCATATGGCTATTTGTGAAACATGGGATGCTGAATATATGTGATGCTATGGCATTTTAATTAGAGCAGTTTTGAGCCACTTTAATTAAAATGCACACTCCTACCCTGGAGCATGTGTATAGGCACTCCTAGTCTCACTGAAAGAGTGCCTGTAAATGTAAATACTTTACTTAACAAAGCTTGAAGTCTTAAGTTATGCCATTTCACTGATGTTATTTACAGCAGAATTTGTCCTAAAGAATTGTTCATTATCATTCATATACAATAGAATCTGTACATTAATTCATCTTTTGCTCTTCTCTGTTTAATTTACATGTATAAATATTGGCCCTTGCCATTTCTCAGGAAATCTATACTCTCAGGTTTCATTGTCTTACTATTATGATTCACTTTGGGTATTTCATCATGGGTTATTCACAAATTTCAGTAATTCCATATAGTCTCTTCACACCAGTGCAAATTAGCAAGATTTTTTCCCGTTCTTCTTGCAACTAATTGGATGCTCCCTGCCATGGATTCCTTATTTATTGTGATAGGGGCTTAAAAATCAGTGTCTTGCAAATACTTACGCGGTGCAAGTAATTCTTTATCAGTTCACAGTTTTCTCAGTTTACTTAAAATTGAAAGTAAATTAAAGGGTGGTTACTCTGTGCTACAAATGTCCTAGTTATTGGTGGATTTACCATGCGTAATATTGATATACTGTTTGACTACAGAGTACTTACGGTTTTTTTCAGTTTCTGACTTTTTTTTAAATCCTTTTCAGTTCAAGCGGTTAAGAGAAGATGGTTTTAAATATAGTAAGCATATAACTAGTATTTAACTAATTTTAGTATCTTTGGAATTTATTATTTGAAAAATTAATACAATGATGTAATGACTGTTGTAATGCTTTGCTGCTTATTGCTCATAGGCTATCTTAAATTATTAATAGCACACAGTTTGTTGGAATGTTCCAAACAAGAAGTGAAGTGTGTTGTGTTTTTTTAAGTTTAATTACTTTGCAGGATAATTAGATCACATTTCTAGGGGCTGCCTATATCTTATAATAATTGTTAACTATTAAAAATTATTAATTCATGCCTTGAAATAGGTGCTGAGGAAAATAGGAAAAAAAAATCCTGTTTGGCTACAGAGCACTTAACTTTTGGAACATTTTTTGTTAATCTTCATTTTGCTTGCTACCTGTTAGGAGCACATAATTAGTTTCAGACAGATTTCAAATGATTTTATAATTTAATTTTAGTACCTTCAGATGAACCATTAGTTCATTTTCTGTCTTCAGTGTATAGAGGTAAAAGCAGACACTTTGTTTTGTACAGAAATATTTTAGCTGCGTGTCAGGCATTCTGGTCAGCAAAAGCTTCCTTTAGTGTCCAGAAAGAATATTTTACAATACAGTGCAGTCTTCTTCTATTTCAGTAGCGACCTTCATGCCTATATCCCAGGGGTGCTTTACAATCAGTAAAGTTAAAATTAGCATGGGTAGTACAAAAAATTGCTAAAACAATCATCTAAAAATGCTGACTAAAAATCATATTTAAGGTTACATTTAAAAGGCTAATAGTTGGGAGTATGTTCTGACTTCAACTGGCTCTGTGTAACTTAGCAGAAAGTGAAGCTGATAAAGGCCCTATTGTGACATCAAACAATATTTAGGAATAGTGAGACCACCAGCATCTGCTGACTTGAAAGAACGACCAGGTTCAGATGAAGAGAGCAGATCTATTAAATAGGAGGGAACAAGTGATTTAAAGGTCAAAAGAACAATTTTATAGTGAATACATTGCTTAGCAGGCAGCCAGTGATGCGATAGCAAAACAGGAGGGAGATGATAAGATAACCTACTATATGTAAGTGTGTGGGGAACAGCAATCTGAACCAACTGCAAAAAAATGCAAAAGCAGGCAACTCAGCAAGGAAGGTTGCAATAATAAATCCAGGCAAAAAGGAGGAAGAGTGTATGTAGTTTCCAACAAGGAGATTTACAGTTTTATTGCAAGCAGCAGGCACTAAAACTTGCTAGAGTATTGTAGGACTGTGTTTAAAGGTTTTGACAAAAGAACTCCTTTCCTGAACAGGCTTTCATCTGTAACCCTTTCCCTCCTTTAATAAAAGGGCTTTTTCTCTGTATTTGATATTTTGAATGGCTACTAATTCAATACCAAGAATCTCAAGTGAAAGTCTGTCTTTTACTCCATTCTTTTCTGAAGAGTGTCTTTAGATAGAGGAAGCTTCAGTTTTGGGTTTTCATTTCTTTTTTTGCTGGCATAAAATTGTCTTAAAATGGCCCTAGTTTTTGGACTGCACAAAGCTGACCTTTGGAGTCTTAAAAAGTCCACAATCTGCTGGCCCTCTTATCTGTGAAACCTATACATATCATGGCTAAGCTCAGTTTTACTTTGGAAAAATATCCTAGCTGTTTTCCTTTATAGATACTTAGATGTAGGGTCAGAGGGACCTGAGCAGATCATCAAGTCTGACCCCCTGCCCTGGGCAGGAATGAATGCTGGGCTTATATGACCCTTAGTAAGTTTAAGCTCATATGACCCCCAGCTAGGTGTTATCAAGCCTCCTTTTAAACACCCCTAAGGTAGGAGCCAGCACAACTTCCCTTGGAAGCTGGTTCCAGATCCTGGCTGCCCTGTGAAGTAGTGCCTCCTGATGTCTAGCCTGAACCTACTCTCAATCAACTTGTGGCCATTATTCCTTGTTACTCTGGGAGGCAGTCGGGGGAACAGAGTCTCACCCATTCCCCTCTGGTCCCCCTTTGGTAAGTTTATAGATGGCCTCTAGATCCCCTCTCAGCCTTCTCTTGTGAAGACTGAACAGACTGACAGGTCCCGTAGCTTCTTGTAAGGCCTGCCCTGCTGCCCCCTGATCATGCAGGTGGCCCTCCTCTGGACCGTCTTGATGCTGGCCTCATCCCTCCTGAAGTGCGGCGCCCAGAACTAGATGCAGTACTCCAACTGTGGCCTAACCAGTGTCGCATGGAGGGGGAGGATTGCTTCCTTGGACCTGCTCGTGATGCATCTGTGGATGCATGACAAGCTGGGGTTAGCCTTGCTAACTGCGTCCTCACATTGGTCCCATGCTCATTTTAGAATCAGTAATGACTCCAAGATCTCTTTCTGCCACTGTGCTTTTGAGAAGGGAGTTCCCCAGCCTATAGGTATGCTGCTGGTTCTTTCTGCCCAAGTGCAGCACTCTGCACTTATCAGTGTTGAATCCCATCCTATTCTCATTTGCCCATCCCTGTTACCTGTCCAGGTCCAGTTGTATCCTGTCCCTCCCTTCTAGTGTGCCCACCTTGCCCCAAATCTTGATGTCGTCATTGAATTTGAACATGGTGCTTTTCACCCCCTTGTCCAAGTTGCTATTAAAGAAATTGAACAGTACAGGCCAGAGGACCGAGCCCTGGGAGACTCCACTGCTTCCAGGTTGAACATGCCCCATCTACCACCGCTCTCTGGGTGTGGCCCCCTAGCCAGTTTGCAACCCATCTGACTGTGTAGGCATCAATGCCACAGTCACCTAGCTTTTTAATGAGAATGGGATGGGAGACAGTGTCAAAGTCCTTTCTGAAGTCCAGAAAGACTACATCCACTGCAGCATCTGCATCCAATGATTTTGTGATCTGATCGTAGAAGGCTATTATGTTGATCTAACAGGACCTGTCCTTAATGAGCCCATGCTGGTTTCCCTTGAGCATCCTCCCCCCTGCTGGTCCCTCACAGATGTGCTCCTGGATAATTTTCTCAAAGAGCTTCCCCAGAACCGAAGTAAGACTAACGGGCCTATAGTTGTCTGGGTCCTCCCTCCTCCCTTTTTTGAAAATGGGGACCACATTGGCCTTCTTCCAGTCTTCCGGCACCTGGCCAGAGCACCATAAGTGCTTGTAAAGCCGTGTTAGGGGCCCCGCAATGACCCCTGCCAATTCCCTCAGCACCCTAGGGTGGAGAGCATCTGGACCTGCTGATTTTGAACACATCCAACCCCTCCAGAAGTACCTTAACTCAGTCCTCCCTGACTGTAGGCGTGCCGGAGTCACTCCTGAGTCCGTCCTGAATCCTGGTGGGGGAAAAGTCCTGGTCCCATGGAGGCAAAGAATTTGTTAAAAAGGTTTGCTTTTTCATCTGGTGCAACCAGCAGCTTGCCAAGTGTATCCTACAGGGGCCCCACGTTGCCTGGTGCCTTCTTTTTATTCCCTATTGTATTTAAAAAAAAGACTTTTTATTGTCCTTGATCCTTATTGCTAGCCCTAGTTCCATCTCCACCTTAGCCTTCCTAACAGCCACCCTACAGGCTCACACTATGGAGGTATAATCCTCTGTGGTGATAGCACCCCCACTTCCACTGGATGTATGCCTCCTTTTTGGCTTTCAGACGTTCCTGAGTGCCTTTGGTGAGTCAAGGGGGCTTTTGAGCACGCTTGCCCCCTTTGACTCACATTGGGACTGTCATCCCTTAGGCTCAGAGGATCGTCTCCTTAAGGAATGACCACTTGTCTGGGACACCTAGCTGCCCTACTCTCCAGACTACAATGCCTCTCCTACCAATCTCTTCAACTCATTGAGGTTGGCCCTCCTGAAGTCAAGGGCTACTGCCTTGCCGCAGGCCCTTGACACCCTGCACTGGATGGTGAATTCCAGTAGGCGATGATAGCTATCAGCCAGGTGGTCGAGAACCTGCAGTCCCCTCAGCAGGTTATTGCCTGTGGCCTGGACCAGGTCCAACAGGGCATTCCCTCTGGTGGGACTGTGCACCTCTCGGGTTAGGTGGAGGTCTTGTATCCCAGCAAGGAACCTATGCGAGCGGTCAGACCTGGCTGACTGCTCCTCCCAGCAAATGTCTGGGTAGTTTAGATCACCCATGACAACCACATCCCTTGACTTAACTGTCTCCGAGAGCTGACCCGAGAATTCCCAGTCCAGCTCTTCCCTCTGGTTGGGTGGTCTGTAGTAGACACCCACCAGATGGATTGCAGATTGGCTGAAAGGTCGCACTCAGAGGGTGGTGGTGGATAGGTCATATTTGACCTGGGAAAAAGTGGGCAGTGGAGTCCCCCAGGCCTCGGTCCTTGGGCCCGTGCTGTTCAGCGATTTGGATGACGCGGTGAAAAGCACCCTGTTTAAATTCATAGATGATACTAAAACTCGGGGTGTGGTGAGCATGCTAGTAGGAAGGGAAAGGCTGCAGCAAGACTTGGATAGGTTACAGGGGTGGGCTAGCAAAAACAGGATGCGCTTCAACACTGACAAGTGCAGGGTGCTGCACTTGGGCAGTAGTAACCAGCAGCACACTTA
>NW_017728949.1:84257596-84258560 GCF_001723895.1 Crocodylus porosus | reverse complement strand
TGCCGTATGAGGTCAGCCAACCTGGAAGAGAAGACACACTTGCCTTTAGGGAAGAGGTGAAGCCCATCCCACCCGAGCATGCCCCCTGCATGAAAATGCGGGTCGTTGTCCAGGAACCCGAGGCCTGCTTGGTGGCACCAACTCCAAAGCCTCCGGTTGACCTCATTGATGCAGGCCTCATGACGCTGTCTGTGTCTACTTACTGGGAGAATAGAGGAGAATACCACCTGTGCCCTCATCTCCTTGAATTGGCTCCCAAGGCCTTGAAGTCCTTCGTGATGCAGTCTGGGTTGCCCCAGCCATGTCATTTGTTCCCACATGGATTAGGACCATGGGGTACTGGTCGAAAGTTCTAATGAAGGCTGGGATCCTCTGACATCCTGAATCCAAGCCCCAGGCAGGTAGCAGACCTCCTGTGCCATGGGGTCGGGTTGGCAGATAGGACCCTCCATTCCCCTCAGGATGGAATCTCCGATAACGAGGACTCGGCGTTTCTTCCTCCTGTTGCTCCCTCTCTGTGCCGTCTGTGTCATGCATGGAGTGGCACCATCCCCCCCGGAGACATCATCTTTGTCCTTCTCCAGGGCTGCCAGGGCCTCGTATCTGTTCCCGAGTCGGACCTGGGAAGCCTCCACCATGCTAGCCCGAGCAGCCCTGCATCTGGTTGGCACTTTCTGCCACTCCTCTGTTGTATGTCTCTCCTGGGGGGGCCTGTACGCAGGACAATTGGTCCTGCAGTAACAAAAATATGTGTCAATCTCGTCCTTTGCAGCCCTGATCACAGATCAGGAAAACAGAACTTACGATGACAGGCTGAGAGCCATGGGACTCTTTAGCCTGGAAAAGTGCAGGCTCAGGGGTGATCTGATGGCCACCTACAAGTTTATCAGGGGTGACCACCAGGATGTGGGGGAACATCTGTTCACCAGAGCGCCCCATGGGATGACGAGGTCGAACGGTCACA
>NW_017728949.1:84227065-84257496 GCF_001723895.1 Crocodylus porosus | reverse complement strand
CCAGTACTGTTTACCTGGTTCCTGGGTTCCTGGGGGTGTCTGAAGCCCAACAGCCCTGGGAATCCCTTCTCCTCATGAGGAAGTGCCCCCCCCCCCAGCCTGCTCCCCTGCCTGCGCGATGCCCCCTGCCCACGCATGGCTTGGGAGTGCAGCCCCCTGCCAGTTCAGATAAGAGGGATCTGGGGGGGGCTCAGATAAGAGGGATACTCTACAGCTGTGCTGGCTCCCTTCCCCCCCTGCACTCACCTGGATCAGCTGTATCGGCTGCTGTCACCGCTACCTCCTCCACTGCCGGTGAGTTGGGATGGGAGGCACATGTGTGCTGGTTGCACTGTGCTCCTGAGCCCCTTGCAAAGATATTGAAAATATCAACTCATTACTGAAGTTAAAAAATTGTCATTGACTTCTCATGAGTTCCCTTCAACGGTTAGCAGTGAGCCTACTCTTCTTTACCTTTGGACTCACTGCCTTTAGACCAGGTCCAGGGCTGTGAGGGGAAGGTGTCACCTCATTTGTTCATGGTTCTAGGCCTGCTGATGACTTTCTTGCAGCTAACTACCTGCAGCTGAGCTGCTGCTCTGTTGATCAGCCAGTTTCACCTTTGACCCTAAACAAGTACAACTCAATAGGATGAGAGGAAGACATGCTAATAAATGGTAAATTCGATGCACTGATTTCTTTCCTTTTAGCATATACCTGGAGAACATAAAAAGTCCTGTAAGTGTTTGTCATTGTTTTTGAGAGCTTTCTTTAAGATTCTTAAAAATAGAGGAAGTGTAAAAGTATCCAAAAGCTTGCTTAGGTTCATTGTTGGGAGATGCTTTGTGTGAACTCAGCACAGGTATTTATTCTGTGCATGTAGATATGGTCATAGTGGAATTATTTGATCTCTTGGCAAAGAAGAATGATTACATCTAGGAAGAATATACTCTGTCAGCAGTAGGGCTGTGTGAAGCTTCGGTCCCTAATCCGATTCGGCGGAGATTCAGCCCGATTTCGTGGCCAAATCTCTGAATCCGAATTGGATCGGGAGACCCTTTAATCTCTCCAAATTGAATCGGAACCCTTCAAATTGATTTGGAGAGATTCGGAAAGATTCAGAGATTCAGACATAGACACAGCTTTAAATGTTTTTTCTGCATACCTCAAGAAACCAGGCGGCTCGTCAATGCTGTGATGGTGGGGCGGATGGAGCATCCCACAGGAGCGTGGGGAGCTCCCCAGCACACTTGGCAGCAGACTCTTCTGGTCCACTTCCAGGTCTGCTGGGGAGTGAGCAGGGCCCCCCCCGCCGCACCCTCCTGGCTCAGCAACTGGTGCCTCCTGGGTCTGGGGGGGCACTCGGGGTCCCTGCCACAGCTGATAGCCGAGTCATGGAGGTACGGGTGGGTCCCCTGTGTTCTCAGCAGCAGATCCGGACAAAACTTCTGGGTTTGCTGCAGAGCACGCAGGGGGCGCCCCATGGTCCTGTGGGACACTCCCTCTGCCCCAACATTACAACCTTCACAAGGTGCGTCTGGTACCTTTTGAGGTATGTAGAAAAAACATTCAAAGCTATGTCTGTCTAAATTGCTGATTCTCTGAATCAGCATTGACTCTTTAGATTCAGATTCAGCCAAGTCGAATCAGAGATGGTGATCCAAATCAACTAATCGAATCACTGTCTGAGATTCGGGCCAAATCCAAATTGAATACGGCCTGTTTCACCCACCTCCCTGCCTGCCATCTGACACCTCCATGGAAGGAATTCTACTTGATCAACACATCAAAGAGCTACTCAGCACAGCTCACAAAGACACCCTCATGGACCCAGAGGGACAGCTTTCCATCTTTAGCTCCCTCTGTGCAAAAATAAACTTTATTTCCTACCTGTGGGGACTTCTTACCATCTTGTAACATCTATACTTTTCCCAGAGCCTGACGAAGGGGCTTTGATTCCGAAAGCTTGCAGAAAAGGTCAGGTTTCTTGCCATTTTCCAGTTGGGCTAATAAAAGGTATCATTTTGGAACCAAGAGTTCTAATTTTTTGTATGTAAAAGTAAGATGGCACTTAATGAATCCTTATTTCTACATACATTGTGAAAAATTCCAATGTGCTATTTTGGAGTTGAAAATGAACTTAGGTCTTGATCATACCAATTTGCACCCAGCAAAAGCAGGTATTCCTTTTATCCCTAACCACTGCCTCCAAAGATTCGTGTGTTTTAAAGCTGCAGAGGGTAGGTGATTTGAAAGTGCTCTTGACTGGGTGTGTACAAGCATTATGGCTGCTGATAGATTTGGGGGGCGGGGAACGGAGACACAGGGACAAAGTGCTTTACCAAAAGAGAAAGTGCGTTAGTTTGACCTGGCTCCCTAGCACCTGTATAGATCAGGCACTTCAGCATGGCTTTCTGGCACTTTTATCTAATAGCTGGTTAAATCAGCTCTTAGATACAAGCACCAGAAAGCCCTGCTGAAGTGCTCGAGCTATACAGATGTGGGGCAAGCAACATCAGACTAACAGGATGCCTCTGCTGGACATGTGCTGCACTTGGTGTGTGGGTGTGCTAGGTTTTTTGTTTGTTTTTGTTTCCACATCTGTAAACAGCCTATGTTTCTATCAGGAGCATCGCTGTTCTCCCAGAACATACAAGTGTTCATGCTGTTTCTCACAGATGGAAAATGGTGGCTCCAGGAGAGAAATAATCTGCTTATAACCAGTTAGAAATTGCTTCTAAGGGAGTTTTTCTCTTTAGAGAATGGATGCTTGTACACTTCCCTGCAGCTTAACTCCTTCTGGGGACCAGGTCTAAATACAGACAGTCAAAAAGCTGGAGATTGAACCAATAAGCAAGTGAACAGACGCTCTCACTTTTTGATTCCAGATATGCAGCTACATACCTGCAGTGGCCCAGACTGGAAGCCAGGGGGCACTAGGGCACATTTCCTTGTTTGCCTGGAGCAACCCACCCACCCTGCAAGGGAGAGGGGGAAGTTTCCCGGAGGTGCAAAGCATCCTGGGGGGAGGAGGGGGGACTGTGAGTTAACTTGGATCTTGAGGGTGGGGGATCTGGGATAGAAGTAATTAAACTGATTTAACTTAAATCAGTAAAGTTAGATATTACATCCATCAGGTTTATGTTAAAATGGTTTCGGCCATGTTGAAAATGATTTACGTGCACTGAACTTCTGTTGTGTTACAGATTTGAGCTGGTTTCCAGTCACTTGCACTGATTTATGTGTAATTTCTGTCCCTAGTCCAGGAGGAGTTGAGCTGTGGAGCGAGGCTCCTATGCCTTCTGGAGACATTTAAAGAAACCTGCTTGGGATGCATTGCAGCACCCAGACGTAAAGGGGGTAAAAAACCCTCAAACTGTGTCTATGTGTAGCAAACATACAGTGTCTTTGAAAAGAAGGAAGTCTTTTGTGTCTGATATGCCAGACACCTTACCATAATTCACCATAGACAAAATACCAACTGGGGGGAAGGCTGTTGCAAGCTGAGACCAGAAACAAATATAAATATCAATGGTCTAGGAATGAGAGCAGCCTTAAAGTTCAAAGGACTACTGACAATGTGTACGCACTAGGTCAGATACTCTACTGCACTCTCATCAAGAGACGAGCAGTTGTGAAGGGAAAATTTTCCCACTTTGCTTCTCTGGAAAGAATTAAAATTGATTTAGTGATAGCTGGACACATCCAGTCATTTCTTGAGCATTTAGTTTGAATGACAAGAATGTGCCCTAAAAGTTTTGTCACCAAATATTGTAAATTTGAAAGACCAGCTAAGTAGATTGTGATATAATACTTGGAGTAGATTGTTTCTAGATAATTGGTAGGCAACTGAGAGGACAGAAGAAGCTTTAGCATTCAACCACAGTTTTGAGCCCTATACACATTACCAGACAGACCTATACTGATGGGTGAATATTGCAGTCAGTATCAGATCCCATAAAGCTATTAGAGATAGAAGTTATGTATTCATTTTTTTGTTTTTTGTTTTTAAGCTTCAGAGCTATCAGATGAGATCTTGCCTGGGAATTCTAAAGTGAGGTTAAAGCTGGATTGTAAATAGATGTCTTAACTTGATTATATATTTTGGAGAAAATACTTTTTTTAACCAAAGCTCTATGGTCATGGATGGCTCTTTAGATATTAGATATTTCTGCCACCAGTCCAAATAAATTACCAAAGAAATTCCCTTTTTTCTACAGGGAAGCCATTGCTTTACCTGAGTCTATGCTGTTAACTCACTAGAGAACAGCAGAGTTACAAAAATATCTGAGGTGAATTAGATAAGCATCTCAGTATTCAACAACCAGCTATATATGGTTTCAAAATGTGCTGCAAAAATTCAGCAAAATAATGATGGGCAAATGCTGAATTAAGGCGATATTTAATATATGTGTTGGATTAGAATGAACTAGGAAGTATCTTAAAGTAGAAATGATGGATAAATGGTGGAGTAAAAAACATGAACACTAGGGAAAGAAGAGGAACCCTTTACAGCCCAGGTACTAGGAAGCTCTGCTACTGTTACCACAGCTTCTGTATAACATCCAGCCTCACAGCTACTGCACTGTCTTTCTTTTCTTAGAAGAGAGTGCAGCTATGTTGCTTTGCTTCCAGCTTCTGAATACCCCAATTAGAAGGGTGCAGAAAGTTCTTGTGAGGTTGTGCTTTGTGCTGCGGGAGGGATCTGCCTTCCTTTTGCACATTCCCAAATTGCCCCCTTCCACCTCAGGAAGGCATGGCACTGATTCCCTTAGTTTTGCAAAATATCTGTTTGCCTTTTCACAGGAAGAAAATGTACAATTTAATTAAACAAGGACATTTTGGAGACAAAAAATAGTGTTTCCAAAATAACTCATCCCAAAAGGAGCATAAGAATTCACCACCGTTGTACATGTACAGCACCTGCAGATATAATTACATCTTTACTTCAGCATAATAACAATAATTATAATTGACTGAGAAACTAAGAATAATAAGTTCTTTTAACACTGTTTTAAGTGTTTGTAATAAGCATACTTGCCTTAAATAGAAGGCAGAATGCAATTACATCTTTTAAAAATTAAGATTTTTTTCACCCTTTACCCATTCATGTTTGGTAAAACCTGCTTTGCTTTTAAAAAAAAATAAGTAAAAAGTAGTTGATTTGTCAGACTATATATTCTTTAACTGCAAAAAAAAAAAAAAAAAAAGGGAAAATATATGTACATTGTTGCTGAAAGATGCAAATTAACTTAAGAAAAAAACAGCAATGTGGGAAGAAACTGGAGAAATTCATTCATGTTTCATATGGTTTTGAGAAAATTTAAAATCTAAGTAGCTCTTTAGAGACTGCTTGGTTATCTGTGTTCCAGTGTGCTTTTTGCAATTAAGCATCTTTTTGTTGTGTTGTATGTGAAGGTGGGTGGGCATATTATTTTAAAGCAATAGTAATGTAAACATTGCTTTAAAATAGAGTAATTCCAAACTATGTTGATATCACTGTTGATAACCAGATTTAATAATGGCCATTTGCCTAAGAGGGTTAAGAACAGATTTTGATTGTGTATTGTCAGTCCATGATTAGCATCTGTTAGGAGGAATAAGTGGTTTATTAAGCTTTACTGTACAGATGGCAACTGGAAGGGTTCAGATGTAAACTGAATTTTCTGTAGTATCACTTTATTGTTAAGAACAGATGGTTTTATCTCTTAAAAAGCGGTAATAAGTTTTAGGAAAAATAGAATTTCTATTAGTTACAGTTATTTGAAATGTCTGGAGTTCAGAAATCTTTCAGTACACAAAGACAGTAGTTAACCAATGACATGCTATACATTTTTAAGGAAAAGTTGTGAAATATATAGCTGTAACATGACTTTAAAATTAATTTGCTCACTTACAGGTTGGAAGTGGAAAGCTTCCCCTATCAAATTTTGGGACCTACACAATAAGCATCTACATAATTTAAACCTCCAGGTTAAAAATATGTGTCTAGTCCTCTGTAAAGGTAATTCCAAATGCAAATTGATGCAATGATATCTTCTTGAGTCTATGCACAGAGAGTTCCAGTAATGCTCCTGCTGCTAGTTACTTTAAGTTTTTTGTGCCTAGTTCTGCTTTCTCTGTTGTTAGGGGAGAGCTGTGTGCAATAGGAATTTGCCACAGACAAGTCCTCTCAGAAATACCACTGTCTTGGCAAGGGTTAGCCTGGCAGAGATTCGGAAAGTTCTGGGAGAGGTAAGGAAATATTGTTGGTGTTTATTCAGTGCTGTCATCTTCCATACTTTATTGTATGTCTTGGAGTAGTTGATATGTTTAAAACTCTAGCTCCTGGAATCCTGCGACTAATTTCTGTTTCTAAAGCTTTTCTCTACAAGCATAAGGGTAGCAATTTATTTAAAAGGAAAAAATGTAATTTGAATGCAACCAATAAGGCTGACAAAGAAAAAGTAAATGGTTTTGGCTTGTGTTTTTTGTTGCATTTTGTTTTGTTTTAAAGTCCCGTTTAAAAGTTGTATCTTATGACTGGTAATTTTGTTCATTGGTTGCCAACTGGTACAAAAATGGAATTGTTTAAGCCATGTCTTGCAAAAGTTTGTTAAAAATCAGGAGGACTAGATTTTGCATTATAGCAGTGTTTCTCAAACTGCTTAGATTTGAGGTACCCCTTGGTAAATGTCAGATCTTAGTTTTTACTTTTGTTTGTTCATTTATTTTTACTACTACAGAAAGAGGATAGAGAATTTTTCTGTTGCAGAGAACTCAAAAAAGATCATAATGAGCTAGATTTATTTTAATACTGTGGATCTTGTGACTGGTGTTTGCACACTGTACAGTGCTAACATTGGTACCTTGCAGCATGCTTGAAAGGTTTTCAAGGCTCCATGGTTAAGTGTCACTGCATTACAGGGTTGCCTCACATAGTGCTAGCAGTAGCTCAATCCCCAGTGTTTATTGTTCACAGGTCTAGTACTCTCTTTAGTAAACACTACATGCCTGAAACACTGTGTGTGAGTAAAAAAAAAAAAAAATACAAAAATGGAAAGTTACAGTATAATAAGTATTTGTGTTTGGCTGTGTTGGTGAGCAGAGCCTGAAGCTGTCCACAAGATGGAACATGGCTCAACAAGGAGGAATGCTTGTTGGTAACTGATCCAGTATTCCCAGCCTGGCAGCAACCAGCAAACCTCTGCATGTACAAGCTACCTTCTTTTATTTATATAATTTGCAGACCCATGTTATTATCAGCTGGGCAGGTGATAATGATGAAGAGAAGAGACAAAGGGAATGGGATTTGGAACCAGTTTGGGGAAAGGAATAGGAGGTTTTTGTTGGATGAGAGATGTGGTTATTACATTCATCTGGTGCTTCTGTGGTATACTGGATTTGTGTGCATCCCATATGCAGAATCAGTAAGGGTAGTTGGGAACATACTATCTAGGCTGTCTTAGCCTGCCAGGTTAGCCTATGGCTGAATTAACATGTTTTTAGGGGAAAGCTCAAGATGAGGATGTGAAGGAAGGACATATTTCCTGGTGGGTTTGGAAAAAATGTTTACAGCTCTTTGGTATTGCATTTAGGTTGCCTTTGGTACTGCATTTAGTAGTAGTCCAGGTGAGAGAGAACAGTATGTAGAGGGCAAACGGGTAGGATAGGAACAACTTATCTACATATCAAATGTCTTTTGCCACTTTGTGTACATGCATGCATAGGTGAGAGAGTGCGACCTAGATATAAAGACATAAATTGTCTTTTAAGTTGAATGTAATTCTGTATAGTTCTGTGCTCTCAAATTTTTTAACCCACTGGAGTGATGAATTGAGGGTTCAGATGGCAACAGTTGGCCATCTAGCTACTCGATTCATGCCCTCAGACATATAATTGCTGCCCATATACCTGTAATTCACTGGAAGTCCAAACTAGCATTTTCAGGCTCAGTGATTACACCCCTGAAAAAAAGAATGAGGTTGAAACTGAATTTTGGGCTTTAAAAAGTAACTGCTGGCAAGAAATACATTCACTCAGGTGGATAGCAGGAGGGTGTAGTGGACGTGCGTTTACTATGTTATGTCTGAGATGGGGAAATCTGTTTCTGTTTGGTTTTGATACTGTTTTTATATGAGGATCCAATCCTTCAGGCCTTACTGGGGCAAGGCAAAGTTTCTTTTGATAAAGATTCCAAGATTAGGGTAGGTATTGTAAATGGGTCCAAGGATGTATACCTGGTGTAGGCAGCTATAACTCTGTTTATTTCAGTGAAGCTATACCAATTACTCTGAGGATAGGGCCCATAGGGAGGAACTCTCTTTTTAAATTTTAAAGACAAAACCAAAACAATGTACATATTTGTGTATAAACAATTTTAACGTGACAGCATTAAAATGTTAAATATAATTCTGTATTGCATTTTTTGGCTTATACATTCATTCATACTATTTGAAAGGACATGATATGCTTTTTTCCATTTTTTTTGAAGCTGTATAAATGCAACTCAAAAATGTAACAGACAAAGCAGCAAAAATTAGAGTGAATTTGCAGTTTTAAAATTATTGTTGCACAATTCAGTGAGAATAAAAAATGGTACATTAGAGGATAGCTTAAATGCCTATCAGCTGAATAAAGCATGGGCTTAGAGCTTGTAGAGGGGATGTATGTATCATCTGTTTTAGATGTATTACAGAGGTGATGTCAAGGTGAAAGCAGACTTGCAGAATGGTTGGAAATCATTGATATTCTGACTCTGAGGCTGTAAATGGCTCTGTGGCAGATGGAGTCTTTGTCAAGGAAGAAAAATGGCAGCTTTGGAGCATCATAGATGTTTTTGCTAGCAGCTCAGCTCACAGGCTGTGACCTTCTAGTGTTCAGGAGTTTTTCTTGTGCTTTAATAAATTGTCTTCCACTTTTATTCGCTAAAAGTAGATAAATAGTAGTCATCATAATTCAGTACAAATTGAGGTGTTTCATTATAAAGAAACATAAACATGTTTTATTACCCAGATTTTTTAAGTAAGCTTTTTAAGTATGCTTGCATTTCTGGATCAAGTGCCAGAAATATTTTATCTCAGTACATTTTTTTATTACATTTAAAAGGTACAAACACACGACCTACTAAAATTTGTATACGTTTTGCTTGTTTACCAGAACTTGCCTGTGAAGTGCTCAAGAGACAAGAAATAAAGAAAGAAAATATGTTGAACAGTGTGTGACTGTTTCCATTTTGTTCATACAACAGGCCTGTACCTAACTAATTAACTCAAATAAAAATACAGCATTTTGGGCTATGCAGTTCATTTCTCACTAATCAGAAAAAATATATAGAATATTATTTTAGAATTATTGGTGTATTCACATTTTTCCTTACTATCTTTGTGGCTTAAAACCCAAGGATTCTGCAATGCATTCTTTGTTGTACTGGTAAAGATTTTACACCTTAGTACCTCTGGCTGTAAACCCTACAAAATGAGGAGTTCTTAGAACTCTTTCAAATGTAGTAACTTCAACCTTGTAGGATTGAATCCTTATTCAGAAAATTAGGGGTCAAGTTTCTTTTAACTGGTAAAATAATACATTTTGTTTCCTAACTTCACACTGAATATCTTTAACATTACCATGAGATTTGGTTACCTTGTTATCTAAAGTTTGATATAATATATTTAAGATGCAAACATAAATATTTAATCATTCATGTATTTGCACAAACTGGAATTGTATAATTTATACATACTGGATAACTGGATAATTTAGAATTTTCTTTTCAGCTAATTGTTTGAATTTGTATTTTTTTGTAGCACCCTCATATATTCTAAAGATTATATTATACCCTTGATCTCTGGTAGTACTTTTGGTGGTGGTGGATTCCTTATATGGCCTCAAGAGCATAAAACATGTAAAAGATGGTCGATTGGACAGTTGACCTATACTGCAGAGTAATAAGTTATTGTTAAAATTAAAAGTGCAAGCATTTCACAACTATAACCTGCCAGTGTTACTTTTAACCCACTTGACAACTGTAAAAATTATAGAAAGCAATCACTGTTCATCACTGCAAAAAATGACCCTGTGCTTTCC
This sequence comes from Crocodylus porosus, assembly GCF_001723895.1. NCBI lineage: Eukaryota > Metazoa > Chordata > Crocodylia > Crocodylidae > Crocodylus > Crocodylus porosus. Next base: position 84,247,452 of record NW_017728949.1, on the reverse strand, counting down.
AGGGTCAAGGTTGTTGCATTAGAATATGTTCTCTTTCAACCCCTTAAGGTTGTAGTCTTTTTGCTTCAGAAGGTGAGCCTACTGAAATTAATTCTGGCTGTACCTATTCAAATCCAGTCACCCTGAAATATGATGCATCTTAAAGTTCAGTGAGGAAATACTTAGAAGTGAGATTAACAATATTTGTGATAAAAGAGTCTTCTGAGTCACTCTATACCTTATCAGCATCTAATGGAATTTCAAGTTAGACTTTATAAAACAGTAAACTTCTTATAGACTGTTACATTCCTATAATAGGAAGAAAGAAAATGGAGGGAAAGATTGGGGCTTAATGATGCATTCTGTGAACACCCAAAACTTTTGGGGACTTCAAGAGGGGAGTATCTGTTGCATAAAAATGAAGGATTGTATTAGTTGTGTATGAAGTATGTTTATAGAATTTTTTTTTAATGCTTTCAATTGTTGAACTGTTGTGCCTTGGTCATGTGTCTGCTATTTTGATTGGTCTTCATTAGCAACTAAAAGAGTGAGTTGGTAGATAAGATTCAGAAATGTCCTTTGTTTCTTTTTTCAGATCTTTCAACACATTTGTTTGATGCCCTCTGGTTTTTCCTGGTTCTTTAGAGCCAAAGCAATTTTCCTTTCTAGGATTGCAGGGTGACTAGTTTATACGTTGAAGATGAAACCAAAACTTTATTTATGAAGTACACACATATATATTTTTTTCCTATTCCCAAAATCAAGATAGTTATGTGTACAGCTTTATTGTATTGAAAACCTGATTCTGTGAGTTAATTGACTATATACCCAAAGCAGTTTCAGTTGGGAGATGGTTTCAAGAGGAATATGTGAGTATATGCTTGTGTGTGTATTAGTACTGTAATTTTAGCTGCTTTTTGTTAGTATTCAGTATGCTGCTTGATGCCAGATACTAGGGTATAATGAAAATAAAACAGGCTAACTTGATACAAATATTGCATCAACAGTGGACTATTAGTTGGTAGCACTTCAGCTACGTTAAAACATGGTTTGTGTGATCTGGCAGACAATGGTATAGATAGGTGGCATTTAGGCATCTTTACAGAAGTTTGGAGTAAATTATATACCAAAAAAGTAAAATATGGGTGGTTGTACTTTGTGATGTAAACAGTTTTTTTAAAGATTTTTGTAATACTTTGATCTTCTGTTTACAGTTGACTACAGCTGCAAAATGCATTGATCTCATTTCGTATTTTTATTTTTAGAATTCTACTTTTCAGATAAAGGTATGTGTGTAATTAATCCATAGCATATCTGCTCTCTCTAGATAATGTTTAAATTACTTTTTTTTAAAAGCTGTGACTTTAGAAATTAATCATGTAATTACTATTTCATTCATGTCATAGTTTTCAACTATGGCTATATTTAAACATTAGATAGTACAAAGCTAGTTCAAAAATTCATGTCCCCTCCCCCCCCTCGCATTAACGGTAGCCAAACACTAGTCTAGTTATGAAAGTTTCTACATGGTTTATGTTCCAAGTGACACAATTTTTGTTAGATGTATTGCTACAGTTTTCCACAGAAATAAGCCTCCTTTGTCTCCTTAGCACCCATTGATTTTTTTTTTTCCTTTCTTTTCCAAGGGTACATTAACAATGCTGATAAAACCTGTGTTGTTAGCATCTACATTTAACAAAAAATAAATGGGGTAAAATGAAATGTTGAATCTACAGTGTTAATAAAATATTATACAATATGCTGCACTTGAAGCAGTAAAAGCTGAAGGAGGACAAAACATTGAAAGGTCGAGAAAAATGAGAGAAAGAACAAACGATGCAAAAAGAAAATGACACTGAGGTCTTGGTTTAATACATATGTATTCCAGGTTGATGGCTGATTTCATTAGCAAATCTCATTGTTATGCAATGTCTGTTCTTCTGCAGCAAAATGAATATTGTATTCTCACAGGCTGTGTGTGCGTCTATTTTATGTTGCTAGAAAAATGAAAGGATATACATTTACAGATTTCTTCAGTCTTTTATATTTTTTCTAAAGAATATGCAGAGCCTTCATCATTTCTTTTGTTCTTCAAACCTTTCAGGGTGTATCTAATTTTGTGTATTAAAGGTTATCTGTTAATACAAAATAACCAAGAAAATTTACCTTAGTTTCTATAGTGAGATATTTTGTTTGTTAATCAGACCCGTTTCCATTGTCTTGAAAGGGAAGTGGTGTGGTTGCAAACCTGAAGGCTGTCAATTTGAGCATATAAATCTTAGTTAATGCTAAAAACATTATAAAAGGCACATTTTAGGCTGTGGAAATATTAGTAAAGAATCTCAAAATAAATAGTTGTGTTTTCAAGTCCAAGAGACAAGTGAAATTATATTCAACATTATGTAATTGAAAAACTAGGTATTAAATAGGTTTTCATAGCATGACTTGAATTTACTATAAAATGCTATATGCAGCAATTAGGGTATTTGGAAACTCAGAGAATTGGTACTGTATATGGCAGTTTCTGTTGTCTCTGGCTTCCAGTCCAAAATTTCAGGTCTAGATGAATTTGAAAATTTTTCCTGTTCAAAGGAGCAAAATGAGGGACATGCACCTTTGACAAGTTATTCATGGAAGAAAGTTAAAATGTTAAATATAAATATTTCTTTATGTTCTTAGTTCATAATTCTTATTTCACCAAAATTTTCAGTAGTAAAATAATAGGGGATCACTGATAACAGATTTTTTTGGGCCAATACGAATGGCCAGTTATTAACCAGCCATATCAGCCGATACCAATCCAATTGCTGATGTGCAGCCCAGCAGCTTGGAGAGCAGTGTCTGGCTGGCAAGTCTGTGGGGGGAAGGGGCATAGGGTGACACAGATTGAGGCCCCTGTGGTGAGGGAGGAAGTGGGGCTGGGACAGGAGCAGGTGCTGCCCAGCTGAGCTGGGGTGGAGTGCAGGACAGAACCATGGCTTGTCTGGAGGGAGTAGGGAGGGGTGGGTGACTTCTGTTGCTGCGCACAACCTGGGGGAGGCATGGGGGGCACATGCCCCCTGGATCTGTGTGCAGGGCAAGGGCAGGCTGTACACTCAGAGCCAGGGGCTGCTTTTGGCCGCTTCCCGGCAGGGGGACTAGACCCAGGCTGTACTTGGGGCAGACAGTGGCAGCATTAGGAGAACTATGGGGGAGCTACAGCCACCCTAAAATTCACTATAGGCTCCCTCCATAAAGCCCCTCTCTCATGGCCTGCCCCAAGTGCAGCCCCAGCCTCGAGTGTGCAGTGGTGGCCTACCCTTATCCCATGCACATATCCGGGGGGCACATGCCTGTAGGGGTGCACCGATAGAGATTTTGGGAGCCGATACTGATAGCCGATACCAATCTGATATCCGATACAGCTGCATCCAGGTGGTAAGTCTGTTGTAGTGGAAGGGAAGGGGGGAGGGAAAGGGTGTGGGGGCAGATTAATGTTCCCCCTGGTGAGGAAGGCGGCAGAGGCAGATGCTGTCCAGCCAGGGCAGGTGGGGGGAGCGCGGGGCGGAGGTGCGGCTCATGGGGAGGAGGCAGCTCCTGCTGCTGCTTGCATTCTGGGAGGAAGGGGTTGTGTGCCTCCTGGCCTTGCGCAGTGTGGGGCAAGCTGCAGCTGCGGGGTGCAGCTGGCACTGTACAGGGCTTTTCATGCTGGGGGCTGGGCTTGGAGTGAGCTCCGGCAGTGCTGCGAGGAGGCTGTAGCCACCCCAGATTTTGCCACAGCTCCACTCCCAGCCCTGTGCCACTGTCTGCTGCTGGGCACAGCCCTGGCTTTTCCCAGCACTTTGGAGGTGGGGTGTTCAGCCAGGGCTGTGGTGGGTGGCAGTGCAGGGCTGGGAGTGGAGCTGTGATGAAATCTGGGGTGGCTACAGCCTCTTCCCCATGCCACTGGAGCCCTCTCCAAGCGCAGCCCCTGGCAAGAAAGGCCCTGTGCAGCCCCACCTCCTGCTCTACCCCACAGCTGCTGTCCATGCCATGCAGGTCCAGAGGCAACCCCAACCCCCCCATCCTCCCAGGGTGTAGGCAGTGGCGGGAGCTGTCCCCTACCCCACGAGTTGTGGCTCTGTCCCATGTCTCCTCCCCCTCCTCCCTGCCCCGGCTGGGAAGGCCCTGCACCCTCCCTCACCATGGGGGGCATTGATCTGCTCCCCCACTCCTTCCCTCCCCCTTCTGACTTACCAGCTGGAGGCAGCTCTCCATGCTGTTGGCTTTGCTCCATGCTGTGCTGTGCTGCTCCATCTGTCCCTCCTTCCCCCCTGGATGAGCCATGGCTCCGTCCCAAGCCCAGCCCTGTCCTGGCTGCGCAGCCCCTGCCCCAGTCCCACTCCCTCGCTCATTGTGGGGTCCTCGATATGCCCCCCCTTGCCCTTTCCTTCCTTGCCTCCAGCAGACTTTCCCACCAGATGCTACTCTCCAAGCTGCCAGGTCGCATTCCTGGCCACGTGCATGCTGTGGCTATGCACATGCACATGGCATTTATCAGTGACATAATTGGCCAAATCAGGCAAAGAAAGCTGATTGCTGATTTTAATGTCAATTTTCCTTTTATTGGTGCCAATATCATATGGACCAATGTATCAATGCACCTGTATAGAATAACTGAAATGTAGGCAATGGATGAAAATGCATGGTGCCTCACACATGAATGAAGACTATTTGATGAGTTTGAGACTGGGTTGTAGTTACAGGGCATCGTGGAGGAATTTGCACTGATCCTATTCCTGTAGCATTGGCGATGCATAGGAGGTGCACGTGCACGCCCTGAGACTTGCAGTGTATCCTCTGCAAAAAGCACTGCTGATGCTGCTGGCAGTACCTGCGGGTAGTTGTTGTTCATTACCCCCCTCCCCCACCGCCAACACTGCTGGCAGTGTCTGTGGGTGGTTGTCAACTGCCGCTCAGCACTCACTACATTCCCCCACCACCAAGTGCTGCAGCCACTTGTGGGAGCTTCCTGCTTGGCCCACCCACAACGACACTGATGGGCTGCCTGCAGGAGCTCCCCACTTGCCTTTGGCACTGCCTGTGGGTAGTCACTGTGCCCCCCACAGGCAGGGGGCATGTGTCATTCATGCCCTGTAGAAAAATATTATGAATTTCTGGTCCCTTCTGTAAGGACTGAAATATCTTTGCACTCCTTCCCGCCCTCCCACCTTTTTTTAGTACAGTTATGCAGACAGTGTGGGCAAAGAACATTGAATTTGAGTGGTTTTTGCTAATCAGTATTTGTCATTTTAAACTTGTGTCTTCTGATTCCGAAGTACTAACTTAAGTATCAAATTAATAAGTGAAGTATCCATGCATTTAGGTTAAAAAGAGTAAGGGTTTGGGGTTTTTCAACTAAAAGCAAAGCAGTCATGAATGGTCAGAATATGCTTTTTCTAGACCTCTTCTCGGAAGCAAAACACTTTGAAGGTTGCCCTGTCTTTTTTTCTGGTTTTTGCAAGAATCTTCACTAGCTCTTGATTAGCACTAAGACCAAGGCAAGGAGAGAAAATTTCATTGTTAGACAATCTGTAGATGGTCAGTAGGAGATTTGTCAGCTGATGGGTTCTAAAAGAATGGGTTCTGAGAAACTGTCTCAGGACTAGCGGGAGCTAAACTAAGGCAACAAAAGGGAATTGTTTTTTTGTTACATGCTGTTGCTTCATGTACCACCTTTTCCGAATAGGGTCCAGATTCTGACATGCATACTTCATGAATGGCTTCATTATAGGATTTCCTGTGGAGTGAAATGGTACTCAGCATAATGAAGGGTGCAGGCTCTGATCCACTGAGGGAATGAGTAGGACTTCCTGCTGATACCAGGTTGCTTTGGAGGATGTTTGAGATTTTTGGCACAGACTGCACACTCCTTTCCATCCTCTTGTGGGTTGTGCTGGAGATGACTTGTTGTCAAGTTAAGAAGTAGTTTAAACTTCTAGTACTCCACCACGTAAAATCCAGACATCCTGTCTTTGTCAGGAAAATATATCCACGCGGTTAATGTCATAAATATGCATGGAAACTGGATTTCTGCTTAATGATAAGCAGTGAAAGTTCTAATACGGACATTTCAAGTATTGTCATTTAACTTTCTGTTTTAATAGACCTTCATCTGTTTATCTAGAGAAGTTCACAGTTCAGAGCTGTTGTGTGATGTCTGTGTGTGCACTCAGATGCTGCTGTATTAATCTGTTTATAGTCATGCGGCTATGTTCACAAGAATAGAAGCTGGAAAGATTTTGTTTTGTATTTAAATGAAAGATGGAGCATGGTATGGATTCTGCAGCAGATTTTGTGGTTAAGGAATTGTACAAAAAGCAAATCCTGGGCCTCAATACCCCTTCAGGATTACAGAGGATGCAGAGAGTGTAGCCATTTTTCTCTCAGGTGGGTCATGCTACAGAAATGGCCCATAACTTTTTACCTCTATCTTACGTACTACAGTGAACCTCAGAGCTGCTGTTAAGTCCAGCCTGAAAAGCTTATCCTAGCAGAGTTGCTTGATTTCTGATTAGTGTTGGAGAATGTCATGCTTACGTTTGGATCTCTTTTCTGGTTGGGTGTTTGCTTTTGGGTGTAATATATGATATTGATCTTGAATGTTTGGGGATTCAACTCTTGTGAGCAGCACTCTCCCTTGCCTTAGCCACCCTGGCCCTCATGAAAAGCCAGAGGGCCTGGGAAACACTTACTGGTGCAAACTTATTTTGAAGACCTCGTGTCTGCCTCTCTTAGCTGAGGAGCCCCAGCTGTGTAACTTTTTTGTGTTCACTGTACATCAAGGCTCAATATAAGACTTTTTAATCTTAATTTTTTAATATTTCTTTTAATATTTGATTTACATTACCATCTTATGCTTTGAATCTCTACTGTTAGAGGACACTTTAATTAATGTTTATACAGAAATTAGTTTAGAAATATTTTTGTAAACCAAAAAAACAAAGGGGTGTGGGCATATAGTGCGGCAGAAGGTGGTAAACTGCTCTGCTTTACGTGTGCAGCTCTGTGTGGGCCATCAAATGTGATTGCTGACAGCCAATTTTGGTAAGTAGTGAATACTTCTTTACCCTACAATATATTGCATCTTCTCTGTATTTATAAAAACAGTATATCAGTGCAACTTACCATCTACTGGAGTTCTTTGAGGGTGGTAAAACTGTATGGGCAAGGGGGATCCAGTTGACGTAATATATTTGGACTTTCAAAAAGCTTTTGACAAAGACTCTCACCAATGACTTTTAAAAATCTATGTTATCATGGGATTGGAGAGAAGGTTCTTTCAGGGATTATGAGCTATTAAAAATAATATGGTTAAATCTGACTCAGGTTGGAGTTAGAGCACAAGAGAGTTTCACAAGGATCTGTGCTGGGCCCAATTTTATTCAGCAGTTTGAATGGTGTACAATGAAATTTTAAGGTTACAAATTATTCTGAGTAGTCAAATTCCAAGATGACAGGATTTATCTTACCAAAATGAGTACCTGCCAGCTAGCCCCACACTGTAAGCACTCTCATGCCCAAGCCCACTGCAGCGTGTTGAGTTGGGGTGGAGCAGCCCCAGGCTGGCAGACTAACACCCCAGACTCCTGCCAGCCAGGGCTGCTCTGGCCCAACATAATATGCTGCAGGCTCAGGTGCATGTGTAAACTATGTGCCCAGGAACAATAAACTCTGGTGCAAACTGCACTGGAGTTTGTGCTAATTGCATGTGTAGATGTACCCACTGTGTAGTTAACTTGTGGAATTAATTGCTGAAGGAGGTGGTAGAAGCAGATAGCGTAGCCAGGATAAAAATGGGACTAGACCAGCTGTTCCCAAACTGTGGGTCGCAACCCCAAATGGAATTGCAACATCAGCAGATGGAATTGTGGGGGCGGAGCCTGTGGTTTGGGAGAGAAGAGCCATGCTGAGGAAACGGTGTTATGCTGAGGAAAAAATTGGAAGGCACTGGACTAGGCAAATTCGTGGCTGATGAATCTAGTAACAGAACAGTTGGAGATATCAGGTTTTGTGCTATCTTTGTACAGCATCCACTTCTGCCACTGTCAGAGACAGGATACTAGGCTACAAGGATAATTGATATGACCCAGTATGGCATTTCTTATGCTCTAAGTCTTTAAGGTATTGGGAATGGTTTGCTCTTGGAGGGGAGTTTTTTGACAATATTATAGCAAAAGATTTTAGCCTTGATAAAATTAGTATAACTAATCAATCCAGTTCATTGAATTTATAGGTGGGTAGGGGTTTGGAGATGAAGGACCTGTAGTTGTAAAGGCAGGAAATAACCCCCACCTTTCCCCTTGTGTTAGTTTTTTAAGGCTGGGAGTGGGGTGAAATTGGTGTTTGGAAAATGGAATCTTCTGTTTTGGTGTTGATATCAGTATTCTTATCCATGTCCTTCTTTGTTCTGCATCTCATAGCAGAAAAACTTGACAACCATTTTTACACTGTGGGTAGTGTCAAGTGATTGATATTTTTAGGATTATTTCAATACACTTGCCTGTTATTATAGAATATACAGATTTTTATCCCCCGAGTCATACAAGATACTTTCAATTCACTGGGACTCTTTTTTATAAGTGTGGGCTTCTTGAATTAATAAAACTTCCAGGGTCAGGCCCCGGAGCCTAGCACAGAAGCCTTAGTGCATGATTTAGCTTCTAGTGAGGTCAGTAGCAAACTCCCAGTGATTTTTGGTGGGAATTGTGCTCTGCTTGAAAGGCATTTGTAAACTACTATAACTGGAGTTGTATTGAAGTCCTTCTTTTCTTAGTGTAAGTGTTTGGTCCCAGGCAGATGTTAAAACTAAGGTGTGATGGGCCTGTGTGGCAGGAAGCATGATGTTCTGGGTGGAGTGTAAAATTCCTTTGATCCCAATCATACCATTGCTGAGGTGCCCACAACCTTTTCCTGCAAATTGGGCAGGGGGGTGGCTCTGTTCCCCCACCCAGGGCTGTCCCCAGGCTTCAGTAGTTTCCAGACCCAGGGCTGTTGGGGCCTGGTCTGACAAAGCATGGTCCAGCTGAGCTTTGACAGTCTCAGGTCAATTCAAGACCAGTGCTGTTGGGGCCAGGTCTGACAGTCATTGGATTATCTGCCTGGCCCTGGGATAGCCAAGCTGCATGTGTGGCTTTTAGAAGTGTTGGGGTTGGGGGAGGGGTCACAGCAGGGCCTAGGTATCAGGGAGTCTCTCCCCCATCCTGGATCATTCCTGTGAGACTGAAGACTGTGGGATAGCATAACTCCCCACAACCCAGCCTTTTGAAGTGCTTTGGAAAGGCCACCAGACTGGGGTTGCAAGGTTACAAGTAACTGAAGCTGCTGTGCTCCCCACACCAGGGAACCTTGCTACTGTCCTAGCAGCTGGTTTTTGACATTGGGATCAGTGCTGCTCTGGTCCCAATGCTAACTCCTGCCCCTTGTCACATTCATATGGGGGGCACCTTGCAAATGAGCCACAAAGATGTTCCACGTATTTTATGGAATAACTTTGTGGCTGGCTTGCCAATTCATGATGCCATTTGTTGACTGTTGCACTGTTTGTGTGATTAAGGCATTAATTGTACCATGACTGTAACGTATGCCAGAGGCTTCCTATTTGAAGGTTTATTTTTACCTTGTTTGAGAAATTGTGATACTGCATATAGAGTCTCTCTCTCTCTCTCTCTTTCTCCCCCCCCCCCTTTATTTAAATTACAAAAAACAGACTCCAGCAATATAGTTGTAGTGGAGGGATTAAGTTCTTCCTGTGTGTTATGAAAAATATGGCTTTGCAAATATTCTCAACCATCTATTGGTACATTTAGGCTGCTTGCAGACTTTGAAAAAACAAAACAAAAAAAAAGCACTTGAAACTCAGCCCGTTCCGGTGTCAAGCCCTGCAAATACCCAGAAGAGGCAGTGCCTTAGTTGCACCTGGTTCGCCCAACATCTGTAAAGATCGGGCATGTCAGTAGGGTCTTTTCGGTGCTTTCACCTAATAGTTGATTGAAGTGCCCAATCTATACAGATGCTGCAGAGTCAGATTGAAGTAATTCTCTGCTTCTTCCAATAAAACGCTGTGTTTTTTGTTTTGTTTTTTTAAATGTCTGCAAGCAGCCTTAGTCTAAAGTTAATTTTTAATATAATTTTTAAATAAACCAATTTCACTAGACACAGTTGTTCCTTTAAAATATATTTTTGCTAAGATTACTAGTAGCATGATTATTGAGATCTTATTTTTATTTACAAATTCTAAAATCATGGGCTTAGTTTTATATCTCAACAGACAGAAACTTCAGCTGTCACATTTGTCAATAAAATGATGCCTGAAAAATTTATTTTTATTCTTTAATATCCATTGTGCCATAGGCTTTTGCAATCCCTTTTCCAGCTAACTAGAGAAAGGAAACATTCTGAATGTTTTAAAACAACATCAGAACGTACCAATCCAATATCTGTGTCAGTTCTGACCAGTATCAGGCTATCAGACCACAATTGCTTTCTTGCTCTGTATTGAAGAGGTTGCAAACGGATATATTTATCTAGCTGCAGGGTTTCTCAATGAGTTAATTTTGGTTGCTAATATTTTATAATGTGATTCATTATATCTTTAGAAAGTTCAAGTTCTATATTTTTTGGTTCCTTTCTCTTCTGAAAAAGTAAGTTTTGGTATAAAAACCTTAGACTGAGTAACTTTTTAATTTTGATTAATTTAATACTTTTCTTGGAATAGTCCTGTGGTTTAGTTTTTATCTTAAGGCCTGAGCTGCTTTCCCACTTAAAGAGAACTTCAGCAGCAGTTTCTTTTTTTATATGAGTGTATTTAAACTTCAGGTAACTTGCATGGTTCTTTTTTCTTTAGCTGCGTTTAAAAACAAAAATCAAGTAATACAGTATTGCTATTTACCCAATATTGGAAAAATAGATCTCCCTTTTTGTTTCACAGTTTTTTTTATTGTTTCTGAAATGGCGTTGATTTAAGGTAGCACAATTATATGTTGGTTGCATCTGAAAACACATACTTTACCTGGGTTGGCTATGGTCACGTGAGCATGTGTTTACTAGTGATCTAAGTGCTCCACCTGCCTTTCAGTTTGTTTACCAGGAAATCAAGATGTGTAAACTGCAGGAAGTACTATTTGACCCTCTCCGACAGTATCTCATTACAATAATTGCTAATCTCTGAATAAGACAGCCATGTTTTGTGAGTAACAGAGAGAGAGGGTTTGTGTTAGATTTTAGATGTTTCCACAAATATAGCACTGTAAATGCTTGCTTGGATTATGTTTCCATGATAGCTTTTGATTACAGACATCTGGTGACCTTTGGGGTCAGCAGACAGGGGCACAATAGTATGTGTTCTTTCATTCTTCTTTAACTGAAAAAATATCCCGGCTTGTTGTTTTGGAGTGCTGTCACTGCTCTGTAGCGAAAGGATAATGGCTACTTCCTGATTAAACCACTATCCACAGTAAGCTCTTAATATTATATCTCTCATCTCCTCTAAAAGGCAAGAGTATTCGGTGCTTTTCTTCTCTGTTTCTTTTCCAAGGGATTTTTTAATCAGTTGTAAATGTTTTCATAAATATGCATTGAAGTAAAAGCCTGTAGTTAAAGGAGTAACTTCTCAGTTATTTTAATTTCCAATATAATCTTTTTTCTTGTTAAAGCAAGGAAGTTGCCTGGTCTTTTAATACTTGTTTGAAAAATGTTTAAATACAGACTTGACTGACTTGCGTTTAGATGTTAAATATTTTAATATTTTAAAATCAATTTAGGTGTTGGTCATATAATCAGTGTTTAACCTGATGGACAATTTAAATAAATATTCAAATAAAAACCCCCAAAGATATAAACAATTAAAATAAAATATCCTTCAATAATATTAGGCACTGGTAATTTGTAGTTTACCATTTTATACTGTCTACAGAACTGTTTTATATTTAACATGAATTACTCAGCATTGAAATAAAATACAATCTGGAATATTTTGTTAGATTTATTTTGTATATGAGAGATTTACCTCTCTCTTTCTGTACTTGTAAGCGTTTAACTTTAGTTATTTTTTTCCTTGAGTCACTGTACTTCTTGAACCTTCTGCTGCGGTGCAAGCAGATGCAACTCTTGTCTTTTTTTTGTTTGGGTCCACTTTTATATAGCCTTAAAACATTATTTTGAGGCATCATTTAGTCATTTAATACTAAAAAATGATGCGTTCCAAGAGACTGAGGTTCAAATTAATTTCTGTAAGTAAATCCAAAATAACACCACCAAAGTTGATAGTCATGCTAGTGTAATGGAAACAACATGTGGCACAGAGTACTGTATACCAAGATAAAGTTACTGAGCTCTGTACTAAATTAATATTAATTATTTTTCTCAACTATTTCAGGTAAATGTAGTTAGTTACCATAACAGTCTGTTTCAGCTCCAAAAAGTAAGTGTGAGGATATCAAAACAATATTGTGGTCCTGATACAGAGATCTGCTCCCTTCTTGCTCTTTCACCCTGGCATCAACTCTGTGCCAGGCTGTCAGAAATACACACTTTTTAAATGAAATGTATATATGTCTCTTTTAAAGTGCTGATATGTAATAAGAACCTATAAAGAATTCTGTATTAAAAATACCCACAAAAGAGGTTTCCAATAACATTATTTGACAATTAATGGAATCATCTTCTGTAAATCTGATTATTTTTTTCTGAGTTGTGCTTTTTAAATTTAACTGATATTAAGGCTGTCCATGTTGTTAAAAAATAGAATACCCCTCCTTTTAATGGGTGCACTTTCCACTCTTAACCAATTAGGCCAAGTATTCAGTGGGAAAATTTGTTGGCAGTCATCCCACAGTAACTCTTAGAACATGTTGTAAGAACTAGATTGCCATCAGACTGTTAAAATGGTATCCTTTGGTAATGGATACTGAGGCAGTCTGGGTAAGCTTTATGTACAATGCCCATGCGTTACCTGGCTTTTTGGAAGACATGTTGTTTAACCCGTTAATAAAACAGTAGTGATGATGTTTGCAGACCTTTGCATAGTTCTGTGAGATCGTCTAAATTAAAGCCCTGTGTAAAGCCAGGTGGCCTTGCTGTTATTTCAGTCAATTTAAAAAACTGCCAAAATGATAAACTTACTTTAAAACAAGTTCTGCTCTTTCTTACATAGTCATATTTCACTAATCTAGAAAAATCTTTGTTAAACATGTGCCTGTTAAGAGCTTTGAATCTAGATAAAAGTTCTAAAGCATGTTTTATACTTGATGCATATGAATAGTTTGCTTCCTTTCCAATGAGCAGGTGCAGAAAGAAAACTCACAGACCTTTGAGACGAAGTTTTATCTGCCTTTCACCCTCCTTTTCTGCATATGTAAATAACATTGAAATAAATGTAAGATTTGCATCTGTTTAAGATTGCAAGAATAGTATCATACTCTTCTTTTTATGTGTGTATGCATTAAATACTTTTTGTCTTCAGCAGTGGCAGTAGCTATTGTTGCTTCATATGAATTACCATGTAGTTAGGTATGGATTTCTTTGTTTCAGAAAATGGCAAACCTGTTGGGAAGGCAGGAAAAGGGGATTTTTGCAGGTTGATGGATGAAATCTTGCAGGCAAGATATATAAATCTTAACTTTAGATTATAAGGGCTTTGGGACAAGAACCATCTCTTTGCGATGTGTTTGCATATTACTTGTTCCATTCGGGTCCTGGCCCATGACAGGGGCTCCTTTGCACTATCTCCAAACAAATAGTAAAAGAAGATCTTGTCATTTATTTTCCCCTCAGATTTTCCAGTGAAACAGCCCTTCAGTGTCCTCATATGAAGAGACTCAGAACTCTGGGTGCCATGCACACAACCTGGGCTGAGCAGTTTGTGTTGTGAACTAGGTGTGTGGTGAAAATATGCCCACTCACAACTTTTGGATAGTTGATGGGACAGTTTTATTCACTTTTTGTTAGGCAGTGGTTTTCAACCTTTTCAGATTCAAGCCACCCCTTGTTAGACTCAAGGCAACCCTCAGAAAATGGCAGCTCTTTGTTTTCACTGGTTTTTTTGTTTTGTTTTGGGTTGGGTTTTTTTTTTTGTTTTCCTACAAAAATAATAGAGCAATCCTTTTGTTGGAAAGAATTGAGAAACTGTAGCATGTTACAATATTTTTGACACTGTGGATTCCTATTTGAAAACTCCAGGTTTATCTTGGGAATTATATAAGTTTTTGCACACCTAATAGAGCTAATATTACACGGCACCCTGTGGCACCCTTAAAAGGATTTCATAGCATGTCAGGGTGCTGCAGCAACCTACAATGGTGCCAGATCCTTTTATGTATGCTGCAAGGTGTGAGGGAGGTAATTGGGTTAGTGCAGGCTCTGCCTTGTCCCTGCCTGGCCCTGCTGTGAGGAGGTAAGCACTTTTAAATTAGGTTCCATTCAACTGACAAAAGTTATGGAGAGATGCCTTGTGTCCAATGAAAGGTGCCTTCCGTTCAAAAAAGATTGAGAACCACTATATTAGACCATGTGGTGACTGATTTAGTGGCCACATTGTAACTTCCCACCTGTGCATTTTTCCACCCCAATTCAGCTCTCCGGTAAGAAAGTATACATCCACTGATTCTGTTGGAGTGGCTCTTAATGCCAGTGATGATTTGGTTCTTATGAACATTTTAAGCCCTGGCAAAGAAAATATGAAGTACTGAATCTTGATATGGCAGAATACTGTCTTCTAATGTTGGTCTAGATACACTACCTGATGACTATTCAAATATACATTTACCGTCTTCCTACTGAACAACAGGGGAGGCACAGAATGAAACTACACAGGTCATAGAATCATAGAAAATTAGGGTTGGACGGGACAACCCTAATTTTCTATGATTCTATGACCTGTGTAGTTTCATTCTGCCTCAGGAGGTCATCTAGTCCAACCCCCTGCTCAAAACAGGACCACCCCCACTAGATCATCCCAGCCAAAGCTTTGTCTAGCTGAGTTTTAAAAGCTTCCAAAGATATGGAGACTTCACAGCCTTTCTGGGTAACCTGTTCCAGTGTTTTACTACCCTTCTAGCGACAGAGTTCTTCCTAATATCTAACATAAACTTCCCTCGCTGCAGCTGGAGACTGTTGCTACATGTTCTGTCATCTCTGAGAACAGTCTAGGTCCATCTTCCTTCTAACCTGGCTTCAGCCTCTCCTCAGAAGGCATGTGCCCCAGGCCCCTCACCATTTTCATTGCCCTTGGCTGGACTCTGTTCAATTTGTCCACATCCTTTCTGTAGTGGGGGCCCCAAAACTGAACACAGTACTCCAGATGTGGCCTCACCAGTGCTGGATAGAGGGGAAGTTCAACTTCCCTTGACCTGCTGGCAGCACACCTACCAATTCAACCCAGTATGCCATTAGCCTTCTTGGCAACAAGGGCACACTGCTGGCTCATACTTAGCTTATTGTCCGCTGAAAATCCCTGGTCTTTCCAGCAGAGCTGCTGCCCAGCGGGTCAGCCCCCAGCCTGTACCAGTGGATGGGATTGTTCGGTCCTAAGTGTAGGACTTTGTGCTTGTCCTGGATGAATTTCATGAAATTTCTTTTGGCCCAGTCCTCCAACTTATCTAGGTCACTCGGAATCCTAGCCCTATCCTGCAGTGTATCTACTACTCCCGCCAGGTTGGTGTCATCTGCAGACTCACTTAGGGTGTTCTCTCTGCCATCTTCCAGGTCATTGATGAAGATATTGAATAAACCAGCCCCAAGACTGACCCCTGGGGCACTCCACTTGATGCTGGCTGCCAACTAGACATCTAGCCATAGATTACTACCCCCTGAACCCAATGGCTTCAGCCAGTTTCTTATCTACCTCATAGTTCATTCTTCCAATTCATACTTTCATAGCTTGCCTGAAAAAATGTTGTGGAAGACTGTATCAAAAGCCTTGCTAACATCAAGGTATCGTGCATCCACAGAGCCAGTCATCTCATCATAGAAGGCAATCGGGGTTGGTCAGGCATGACTTGCCCTTGATGAATGCTTGCTACTGTTCCTAATCACCTTTTTCTATTCCAGGTTCTTAGAAATGGATTCCTTGAGGATCTGTTCCATGATTTTTTCCAGGGACTAAGGTGAGACTGACTGGCCTGTAGTTCCCTGGATCCTCCTTTTTCCCTCTTTTAAATATGGGCACTATGTTTGCCCTTTTCCAGTTATCTGGGACCTCTCCTGATTTGCCATGAGCTTTCAGAGATGATGGCCAGTGGCTCTGCTGTCACATCAGCCACCTCCCTCAGCACCTTAACCTGTTTTGCCACCGTTAGCTGCTTGCCTCCTCCCCAAACTGCTGCCAGTTGCAGTAGTCTGGGAGCTGACCTTGCCTGTGAAGACAAGAGGTGAAAAAAGCATCAAATACTTCAGCCTTTCTGCATCTTCTGTCACTAGGTTGCCCCCGCCCTTCAGTTAGGGACCCACACTTTCCCTCACCATCTTGTTACTGACATATCTGTAGAAACGCTTCTTGTTTCCCTTCACATCCCCTGCTAGCTGCAAACCTAATTGCACTTTGGCCTTCCTGAATTCATCCCTGCGTGCCCGAGCAATGCTCTTATATTCTTCCCTAGTTGTTTGTCCAGGTTTCCACTTATAAGCTTCCTTTTTGTGATTTAGTTTACTGAAGAGTTCCTTGCTGAGCCAAGCTGGTCTTCTGCCATACTTGCTAGTCTTCCTGCATATCGGTATGGTTTGATCCTACACTCTCAGTAAGGCTTCTTTAAAGTACAGTCGGCTCTCCTAGACTCCTCTGCTCCTCAGACTGGCTGCCCAGGGGATCCTGCCCATGAGTTCCCTGAGCAAGTCAGTCTGCTTTTATGAAGTCCAGGGTCCTTACTTTGCTCTCCATCCTTCCTTTCCTCAGGATCCTAAACTCATTGCTGTCTCACAGGGTAATTGAAAAAGTGCAGGCAGATTGCTTTATTCTGTTTTGTTATAATGTAAACAGACTGCTAACATTAGAAATAATGGGACTGAACATTCTGGGCTGTTGATAAACTAAACCAGCCTACTTCAGAGTTGGGGCAGAATGGGCTCTACTAGTATAAATATAAACAATTTGCTAATACTTAAGTATTTAACTGATTTAAGATATAAGAACTCCCTATTTCAGTTCAGCGGACATTGATTGACTTTTTGCTGTTAGAGTGATTTCCCCCTCCCCCCCCAATAACATTTTCTAGAATATTTAAAAACGGATGAAGTTATCAAAAAGCTAGCTACTGCAACCCAAGAACTGTTAAGTGAAGTTATTTGTTTGACTATTATCTCCTTTTCCAATCTTTCAGAAGACTTGTCATTTTTTTTGTGCTTAGTGGGTTGATGGAGATAGGATGCTGCGGAGAGCTGCTTTCCTTCTATTTTGGTTTGGGGCCAGCCATTGATAGTGTTCCACATTAAGCTGTGCTGTTGGGATTGTTCAGATTTGTTACAACACTTCTCAGGTCTTTTACAGGATAGGAAGACTGTTGCCTGCACATATTCTCCACATTATACTCTATCATCTGTGATTTAAGTGCTTCAGAGCTCTCTGCTTGATTTTAGTCCTTCTAGGATTTTTCAGTAATGGGTCTGATCTGAGTCCTAATAGAAATTATTTTTCTCAAAATACATCTAATTAAATGTTTTGCACTTGCCTAATATGGAGATGTAATATTCAGACCTGGTGGTTGTGGGTTTTTGGTCCTTGGGGTAAGTAGCTGATGGAGTTCTTTGATATTTTTGTTTTGACCGCAGGAAACCAAATTGGTAGGAAAAGGAAAACAGAACCAAGATGTTAGCACATCATTTTATGTTAAGATATTTCACAATTTCAGTTACAGTTAAACTGGTCTAGAATGGGTGTAGACTTCTTTTTTATTATTGGAATAACTTCTTTACTAAGCATACTTTAGTTGAAACAGCATTCCATCATGGGAAGAAATACACTAACCTTATCTTTTAGTTCTTGTTCTCATACATACACTCACATACTGTGAACATACACTCTTATTTTTTACATATACGGTTGTCCTGTCTTGTTAGAGTACAAAGATATAATTTTATTATAGTTTTATGTACAATAATCAAAACAGATTACTGTACATTTAGGTATAGCGTAAATGTTATTGCCTATATTATTACTATCACATTATAACCTTCACAGTTTACGTGGATATTTCAGGTAGCTAAATAGCAAGGTGGTTTGCAGAATGTTGTTATTATATATAAAATATATATATTTTTGTGTGTGTGTGTGTGTGTGTAAACATAAAATTATATAGAGTTTGATTCCGTGTTTTACAGTCTAGTTCTAAATGAGTGACTATGAAAACAAATAATACAACTTCCTATATCCTTTAAAAATTGGAATCTTTGTCTATCAAATCAAAATTTGGTATGGACCAATAAGCATACTTAAGTTTATATATACTACTACATTTGGTCATTTTAGTTTAGTGTTGTTTTCCCTGTTCCACCAAGGGAAGTGGCTTCTCCTAGCTTGTGTTATATTGCCAGACTCTAGAATATCTTTAAAAATGACAGCTTTGTTGACTCTTATTCTGGCTGTCAACAATGATAAGCTTGATATGGTGATTACTGTATTATATTGTTGCTAGCATACACATTGTATTGAAGTTCTACTAGTGTGTCTTGTTCTTCAAAACTTCTGGAACACCGAGGTGGCGGTGGGGGGTGGATAGGTGGAACCTAATTGTTAAGGCTCTCTGACACTGCCATTTTTAAGACCCTGGCCTATAACTGTAAAAAATTAAGCATTTGAGTCTGAAATTGTCTATGATGGGTGTTTTCTTCAGGTTAGCATTTTTGAAACATCAGTAAGGACAGTTCAGCTCTTTCAGGGAATGGGGCTCTGGCACTCTGTTGTTTTGGAGATGATGCTTGAAATTTGACAAGTTGACGTTTTGTAAGCTTTATTTAAAATTGCACCTTACAGATGTTCAAAGGAAGGCTTCTTGGATTTTATTACTAATTTCCCTGAAAATTCTGACACTGAGTAGGTCTGAAAACATGTAGGCGAGGGACAGACATTACACACAAACCAGTTTTAAGTGATCATAAACTGGTTTAAACCTGTAAAAGAACAAACATTTAGCGCATATAAGCTAGTTTGAAAATGGCTGAAACTGGGTTGAGAGAAACCTGGTTGAATGTAGTATCAGACTTAACTGATTTAGGTGAAACCTGTTTATACAGTATCTGTCCCAGACTTCTTCCTGGTATAACTTAGAGACCACTAGCATCCCAGATACTTTGTAGGTCTGGATGGGGCTCTCTGCTTTAGAGAGCTGGGCTGGCCCCTCCTTTCCGCTCCCTGGCTGGAGCTCCAGCAGAGACGGCAGGTACAGTAGTGTCTGCCTGGATTCTCTATGTGCTGCCCCCCCCACCCGCCACTCCCTCCTCAAGCAGGGATCCCCCCTTCCCCTCTCCCAGCATGGACCATAGCCAGCATGAAGTATGCTAGCTAATGCTGACAGATGTCGTAAAGCAGACAGGACAGTGTCTGCTGAGGGCTTTTTGGAGCTAATCAGCAGGTCCTTCCATTTCTTCATTTGAAAAAGTTGTTAAAGAAGAGCTTGAACTAATGAGAGAGGCTATTGTTTCCTTGATGGGGTGTTATCAACTGCCTGCTGGAGAGTTGCTAAATGCTCTGTTATCAATTCCCTGCTGGGATGCACAGGAACAGTGGTGGGGGAACACTTAAATAATCAGAGCATCCTGCCAGGGCCCAGACATGTCCCTCCACTCAGCTCAGCACTGCAGAAGGGAAGGGAGGGCTGCTCTAGCACCCCAAAACTTCTAGTCTGAGCCACTGCAGGCATGTGTCTTCATTTTCTTAGTCCAGAGGGTGATGCTTGTTCAGTTGCAAAACAGTTCAGCCGAGCCAGGTTAGATTAACCTGCAAAGATTGAATCAGTTCAGGCTCAGACCTTTGGAATGTCTGTCCCTAGCCATACTGAATGCTTGCTTTGTGAGGAAAATGTTTGTTGAAGTATTGAGAAAAAGAACCTGATTTTTGTCAGGAAAAGCAATATTATAAGGATAAAATTCACTTGTAAATATGGCAAGAGACAAAATGTAACCACTTTTAAAGACAAGATTTTGCCCTGTAGTGACTGCTAATGAGTTAAGCACATTAATACATTCACGAGAAATACTTTTTAACTAGTTCCTGAGGCATTTCAGGGATTTTTCTTAAAACCTCTGTGGTAATTGCATGACTTTCTACTTTCAAAAGTCACCAGACATTTTAAAATTTTGTTTTCCATTAGTTATAGAAGAATTCCTACTTATACCACAGAGAAAGATTCTGTATTTTTAATTAAAACAAATGTGCACTTTTAATAGTGTGAGTTTTTTTTTTT
>NW_017728949.1:84201691-84226474 GCF_001723895.1 Crocodylus porosus | reverse complement strand
GAGGCTTGATGCCTGCCTACCTGCCTGGAGTCATTTGAGTCCAGTTTTTCTCCCACCCAGGTGGGGGGTTGGACTTGAAGAACTGCAGGGTCCCTTCTGACCCTACTTCTGTGATTCTATGATTCTATGAACTGGGAATGAATTTCAGTAGGTTCAAAATAATCACAGTTGTTGGATAGTTATAAGAAAACTTTGTAGTAATTTTTTTCGTGTGAGAACTTCTTTTAGTCAGAGGAAGACAGGAATATAGAAATGGGTGAGGAAACAATAGAAAAATTGCATCATGGTCAAAATTACCAAGCACAGTAAAATCCATCATACATTATATCATGACAAAATGTAGTACAAAATAAGGTTGCAGGTGAGGTATTTAGATCTGTAAGGCAATTAATTATACCCGGTCAATATTGTCTCAATTCAGAGACCAGATTGAACTCAAGTCTGTTTCAGTTGCTTTTAGCCTCTTGCTTGTGTGAAACATTTGAATTACTTAGGCAGTTTGCTTTAATTGGTTTTTTTTCTGTTTATCTCATACTGACACACTCCTCTTAAGATTATTTAATGCTATATAGCAAAAAATACCAGATTTTTCCAATTATTTTAGAACTACTGTTGTTAGGGCTTTGTATCTGTTTTTTTTCTATAGTGACTATTTTATGCTGCTTTTATTTTTTTTTCACAATACTAATTGGTATTTTTGAGAAAAAGTAAAGCACTAGAAGCAAAGTCCCATGCTGTATCTGACAGTGTAGTTCCAACATGAAGTGTAGCATGCTAGTTCACTATATCAAAAAAGGAGTTCCTGCTCCTGTTTCCACCCTTCAATTGAGATAGACGTCATAATCTTTGTCCATGTTCAAGTTGATACAATTTTTAAA
This sequence comes from Crocodylus porosus, assembly GCF_001723895.1. Lineage (NCBI taxonomy): Eukaryota > Metazoa > Chordata > Crocodylia > Crocodylidae > Crocodylus > Crocodylus porosus. Next base: position 84,225,596 of record NW_017728949.1, on the reverse strand, counting down.
TTAATCAGGATAATATTGGTTAAATACAAGAGTAACAGAAACAATATTGTTGTGTGCTTAATATATTGGATTTGTGGTGTTTATATTGAACTTTCTCAGATAAGCTGGAAGTATAGAGACTGGTTGATAGTTGTGAGAAAACTGAAATTTCTGGGCATGGGGGTGATGGTATTGGTAATAACGGGGAGCAAAGAAAAATTAGTACATGTAGCGGGATTTTCAAATGAGAATAATGGACAAGGTTAACAAAAGCTTATCAAAGAATTACAAACTTCTGATGAACTTAGGCATCTCATTTTTAGTGCTCAAATAAAACTGACTCTGAAGAGAAAATAAAACTATGGCCTTGCAATTTTTATTTTTAAAGTGACAATTTTTTTCTCAAGCTTTGAGATAGGGCAGACTGATTTTAATATACTGGCATTAGTAACGGTTTCGAGGCTATTAACTAATTCTCTATTATGGTGTAATGATACCATCAGTGTAACTGGTGGGGTAAGAGACTTTCAGAATTGCCTGTAGGCATGACAGTTACTTTCAACTTGCTTAATTTTGGAAATCTTTGAGGTTTGATTAAATTGGATATTGTTTAATATCTACTTAGGTGACTGTAGTAAAGTAAAATTTTAGTACCCAGTTTCTACTAGGTGTGCACTGATAGAGATATTGGGGGCCGATATTGGTAGCCAATATTTAAGGAGGCATATCAGCCGATACCAATCTGATACAGCTGCCATCAGGTGGTAAGTCTGGTATGGTGGTTCGGGAGGGGGGAGTGAAGGGGCGTAGGGCAGGTCAGTGCCCCCCTGTGGTGAGGGGGAGTGGCCAGGGGCAGGCACTGTCCAGCCAAGGAGGGGTGTGGGACAGAGGCATGGCTCATAGGGTGGGCGTGGTTCCTGCTGCTGCTTGTACCCTGGAAGGGCCAGGAGGCATGTGCCTCTGGATCTGCATGGTGTGGGGTGGGCTGCAGCCACAGGGTGGACTTTTCTTGCCAGGTGCTGGGTTTGAAGCAGGTGCCAGCGCTGCTGGGAGGAGGCTGTAGCCATCCCAAATTTAGCTGCAGCTCCACTTCCAGCCCTGCTGTCTTGCACAGCCCCAGCTTTTCCTGGCTCTTGGGTGGAGGTGGGGAATTCAGCCAGAGCTACTCCAAGCGGGCGGTGGCGTGGGTTTGGGAATGGAGCTGCAGCGAAATCTGAGGTGGCTGCAGCCTTCTTCCAGTACTGCTGGAGCCTGCTTTGAGCCTAGCCCTGCACAGCACTGGCTCCAGCTCCTCCCTGCAGCTGCAGCCTGTCCCACATGGCACAGATCTGGGGGCACACCACCCATGCTCCTGGGGTGCAAGCAGCAGTGGGAGCTACCCCCACCCCATGAGCTGTGCCAATGTCTTGTGAACCCCTGGGCAGCGCCTGCCCCTGCCCCCTCCCTTACCGCATGGGGCGTTATTGGTTTACCCCCCCATGCCCCTTCTCTCCCCCCTCCTCTTCCAACTTACCAGCTAGGGCAGCTCTCCTGTTGCTCTGTGCTGCGCGCAGCATGGGCATTTGTCACCCAAATTATCAGCCCCATCAGGCCGATATTCGATATAGACAATTTTCTTTATATCATTACTGATCCAATGTTGGGCCAACTGTATCAGTGTACCTTTAGTTACTACTGGGCATGAACTTTAAAATTCACTAACTCAGAGTAATTTAGATGGTCAGTTACGAATAAATGTACTTAATACAGAGAGAGACATTTTAAAAGTTTTGCCATGGTAAAATAAAAATTAATTAGAAATGAGAAGACCAGTTTAGCACAGCAGATCAATAATCTAGTCTGTGCAATCTCTTCTTAAATGCTCAAGTTTGTATTAAGCAGCAACGTTTTTATTTATCCTTCGGTCTGCTAAATCTAAATAATTTTCAGGATTATATGTATGGACACAAGTGCATCAAGTCTATACAGTATTTATTTAAAAATAGTTTATTCTGCTAAAATGTCATTTTTAATGAAAGTGCCTCCTTCTGAGAGCAGTGCAATTACTTTAATGTTTGAATCCTTTGACAGCTGCTATATTGCTGTGTAAGAAATGTCTGATGAAAATTATTTTATGTGGTTATAGAATAAAATGTTGACAATTTTTTTCACTTAACTATTTGTCTTGAGTAGTCAAATGAAAAATTACTACTAGTAACCTTTTCAAGTGATTTCTGCAACTGTAGGAAATTAGTTTTAGGTTACCATCATCTTATTCTATCATTTTATGTTATTTATTAACAGTAATCGGCAAATCTGGAAGAGCAGTTTTAACAAGAAATAAAATTTGTTTGATTCATTTTGTAGGAACTGCATGTGGTTTGCATTTTTTGCCAATTTAGTGACTTTAAATACAAATAGGTGGTGTAAGCTATCTAAATGTGACACTAAGTTGTATCTACTAACTATTTAGAAAGAGAGCTTTTAGTAAGATGTAATATGAGAACATTTAATAAGGTTCAGAATAAGAATCCATACTAGGCTCACTCTCAGTCTTAGCTGTATAACCTCTTCAAATAAATGCAGTTCAAACTAACACTTCCCTTTGGCCTTTGATGTACCTTTAAAACAATACCAACTCCACTATTTAGAATTTTATTTATATATATATGTATAGTATGTGGTAAGTTACACTTTAGAGGTTCAATTACTATTTTCATTAATTGTCCTCTGACTATGGTTGCCACTGTTATAGAGCTAGTTGCACCTCTTTCATTTGGTTCGGTTCTCTGGATGCGGTACTCCTGGTGTTTGCTCTTGTGCTTTCATATAGTCCCGAGTAGAATTTCAGTTTTCCCACTCTTGGACCAGACCCTGAACTACATCACCCTGGGTGTGTCTACACAAGACATTTTACTGAGCAATAGACTAATCTGTTGCGCAGTAAAGCATCACCATCTACACGTCTGTAATTTACTGTGCAGTAAAATAGTCTACTGCACAGTTAGCCAGTGCCTGTGTAAATGCAAGTACTAGCTTAACTGTGTAGTAGTTTCTGTACAGTAGCACTCATGTAGATGCTGACTGGGAGCAAACTTGCTCCTGGTCAGCCACGCCAGCAGGGAGCCACAGGAGGTCAGGGAGTTTTCTGTGCCCAGTCCTGGTGCTGCTCAGCTCCCAGCTCCCCCCAGGAGCTGGGAGCCCTTCAGTCCTGGGACAGGGTTGCTTTTTGCACCCCTCTGTCCAGTGCTACTTGGCTTCTGGCTCCCCAGAGGAACTGGGAACTGAGCAGCACCAGGACTGGGGAGCTGTCTACTTTCCCGCTCAGCCAGGGGCTTGCTGGCAGCTGTCCTGTTTGTGGGGAGCTGCTGGCAAGCCCCTTGCCAGGTGGGGATTCCCTCTCCAGCAGGGGACTGGCCAGGACCTGTCCTGCTCCTGGGGTGGGAGCTGCCAGTGGCCCCCTGCTGGGCAGGGAAGCCCTGCTGGGCATGGGGCTTGCTGGCAGCTGTGTATCCTGATGTGCAAGGGGCCAGGAGAGCTTGGCTGGCTGCAGTGACAGCTGTCCGTCTCCTGTCCCCATGCACATCAGGACCCCTCCTAATGTGCACAGGGCCAGGAGACAGCTGCAGTTGGCTGCTGAAGGGGGGCAGAGCAGGGCAGGAGCAGCCCTGCATTGGAGGAGATTTCTTCCCAATAGGGTGCATGTGTAGATGAGTTCCTGGGGAAGGCTTATTGTCGTGCGCAGTAAGTCCACAGTATTTAACCAAGCAGTAAACGTATTCACATTAATAGCACATGTAGACACACCCCCTATGTATGAACTATTTTTAGTTAGCAGGTCTGAATGGATATAAAGATCTGCAAGTCTTCTGTTTAATAGTATGTACCTAGTGCTTTATAGCAGTCAGCAATCTTAAAACCAAAGTATTGTTATGTTAGGAACAAAATATTTATCGAAAAAATTGTTTAAAACACTAGTCTGTGTACAAGTCCTTACCAGGGATCCAGGTTTTCATTTTCCCATAGAAAAACACTGATTTCCCCCTTTACTGGAGGAAAACAGAGATTTTTCATTTTGATGGGAAAACCCATGGATTTTGCACTTTTGCAAAGAGTTCTCTTCAGGCTGGCAGAGTTCCAGCCTGCAAGGGGCTGGGGTTGGGGGAGCGGAAGGAGGGCAGTCGGGCAGGGGGCACCATGTGCATGTATATGTACATGGCCGCCAGGCAGCTTGGAGAGCAGCTCCTGAAGGTAAGTGGAGGGGGGGAAATTGAGGCCCCCATAGGGATGGAGTTGGGCAGGGCTGGGGTTCTGCCCAGCTGGAGTGGGTGTGTAGGATTTGGGGGCCAGAATGGGTGGCTTCAGGGACCCAGTGGGAAGTTGGTTGGAGCTGCAAAAATTCATCCGGAGGGTTGGGCCAGCTCCCTACCACTGCATATTCTCCCTGGGGGGCAGAGGGGGACCCATGTCCCCCAGATCTATGCATGGGGTGGGAATGGGTGTGGGCTTGGGCTCTTCACCCTGCTGCCCTCTCTTGGGGCCTCTGCAGCCCAGCAGGTTGTGCCTGGCACTGCTAGACAATGAGGCTGTGCGGAGAAGTTCCTTGCCACTGTGAACTCTGCACTGCCCTGGCAAGGCATCCCCTGCCTATACAGCAGCCATGTAGGCACCAGCGCAGGATTCTGCCTTTCGCTGCTGCTGTGCAGGCAGGGATGCCTCACCAGAGCAGGATGGAGCTCTCAGTGGCAAGGAGTTTTCTCACGTGGCCCTGCTGTGCCCCACAGCACTGGATCGCACCTGCTAAGTTGCAGAGGTCCCAGGGGAGGGCAGCAGGATGGGGAGCCTGAGTCCATAGTGGGCAGCCTACCCTCACCCTGCACACAGATCTGGGGGGCATGGGTCCCCCCTGCTCCCCTGGAAGTGCGCGCAGTGGCAGGGAGCTGGCCCCACCTGCTACCTAAGCCTGCAGCAGGCAGGCAGAGGGGGGATGGGGAGTTAGGCTCCACTGCAGCAGCCAGGTCTTGGGTGCTCCTGTGGGGTTCAGAGGGCTGTGGACCTGAGTCCCTGGCCCTGTAGCTCTGGCAGCTGGGGACCCCCTCTGGGAGGGCTGGGGGGGAAGGGGTTTTTTTGGGGTGGGGGAGAGTGAGGAGTACTGGCAGAGCTGGGGGGATTGTGGCTTGGGAATGAGGGGCCTGGACCTGTGCTATGTGAGCTAAAGGGGCAGGGGGAGCTCTGATTTTCCACCATAACCCAAAATCAGATACCAGAATTTATAGGAGGATGTGTGTGTATCTGTGGTTTTCTCTTTTAAAGGAGAAAATCTGTTTTCTATGGCAAATGGAAAAATCTGTTTTCTATGGCAGATTGTGGTGACAGAATCAGTAATTTAGTCTTAAACTGGGAGGTTACACTTAAGAATGATTCAAAATGATGTCCTATGACTGAAACAGCTGAGTTGATTGGTCAGTATTTTCTAGAGATATAAAGAAAATTGAGTGCATCAGAAATCAGCCTGATGTGGCCGATAAATGCCTGTGCATGCGTGAAGCCACAGTGCAGCACTAGGGAGTGAGGAGCACAGCTTGGCAGTATGGAGAGTAGCCAGGTCTAGCTGGTAAATCTGTTGTGAAGGAAGGGGTAATGGGGGGCAGATCAAGGCCTCCACAGTGGGGGAGGGAGTGGGGAGGAGCTGGGGCTGGAGCAGGCACAGGCATAGGATGGAACCGTGGTTTGTCCGGGGAGGAATGGCTCCCACTGCTGCGCACACCCTGGGAGGGCATGGAGGGGCATGTGCCCCCAGATCTGCATGAGGGCAGGGTGGGCTGCAACTATAGGCTGGGACTGGGCTCTTCCTGGTGCAAGGAGGAGGGCTGGGTCAGGTTGCGCTTAGGGTGGGTGGTGGTGGTGCTGGGGGGGCGCTGTGGGGGAGCTAAGGCAAATTTTGGGGTGGCTGCAGCTCCCCCCATAACCCCTTTCCCAGTGCCACCGCCACTTGCCCCAAGTGCAGCCTGGCCCAGTCCATGCTGGGAAGAGCCCTGTGCAGTTCTGGCCACAGCTCACAGCAGCAGCAGCCTGCCCTGCCCTGCCCTGCCCTGCCCTGCTGTGCGCAGATCTGGGGGCACATGCCCCCCTCCACATGCCCTCCCAGGGTGTGTGCAATAGTGGGAGCCACCTCCCCATGTCCCCCAGACAAGCCACAGCTCCATCCCATGTCCTAACTCAGCTGGGCAGCGCCTACCCCAGCCCCACTCTCCCTCACCGCAGGGTCCTTGATCTGCCCTGCCATACTTCTTCCCTCCCCTTCCCTGCTATGGGTTCCAGAAAGAAATTGAACCTCACTATCTCAAATAACATCTGATTTAACATTAGAGTTGATTTCTGATGCCCCTTCTATGAGAGAGGCTGAGGGACCTGGGTTTATTTAGTCTGGAGAAGAGAAGACTAAGGTGGGGGGATTTCATAGACATCAGGGCTGGAAGGGACCTCGAAAGATTATCAAGTCCAGCCCCCTGCCCTAGGGGCAGGAAGTCAGCAGGGGTCATGGTAGCCTTAAACTCCCAGAAGGGTAGTTCCAAAGAGGGTGGAGCTAGACCATTCTCAGTGGTGGCAGATGCTAGAACAAGGAGTAACGGTCTCAAGTTGCAGCAAGGGGCATTTAGGTTAGATATTAAGAAAAACTTTCTCAGTAGGAGGGTAATAAAGCACTGGGACAGGCTACCCAGACAGGCTGTTGAATCTCTGCGGAGGTTTTTAAGACCCAGCTAAACAAAGCCTTGGCTGGGATGATCTAGGTGGGGATGGTCCTCCTTTGAGTAGGCGGGTTGGACTAGATGACCTCTGTTTTCCAACCCTAATTTTCTATGATTCTGTGATCCTATATGCTTTTACCATCGAGTATGATTTCTTTTCCCCTTGGAAGCTTCTAATAACTAGCACAATCTTGCTGTACCTCTCTTACTAGTAATTTTTTCTCATTGCAGATTTCTGCTGACATCTCTTCTCCTTTGCCAGACTTCTCTTAATTTTACTCTATTATTACCAGACTCAGGAGGTACCAGTTGCCCATGATTGGTTGCAGGAGACCCTCGCCATTCGTGGGTGATTACGTTCTGGAGATCTCTGTGAATGGTGAAATCTGCAAATACTGACAGGGCTCCCCGTCAGGCTGACGGGGCTCCCTGTCAGACTCCATAGCTGCCCCCAGCTCCCCTGCATTGTTTGCGGGGCTCCCCTGCAGCACCTGAGAACTGACCCCTTTCCCTGCCAAGCGATGCCACCACCACCACCCTCCCTGTCCCTGGGGCTCCCCCACAGCTCTTGGGGACTGACCCCTTCCCCCCCGAGCAATGCCATGGCGGCCACCAGGGGAGAGGATGCTGCTGCCGTCACTGTCCACATCCCCAGCACTCGTTCTCTGCCCGCCTCCCAGCTCTGCCTCCCGTGCAAATGTTTGAATCGCGAATCTGAAGTTTGTGAATAGTGAGGGTTTCCTGCGTATGGAAAATGTTCTGTGTTAAATGCATTTGTTTGCAATGTATACTCCTAACTGAAATAACAAAGGTAGTTCTTTATATATATTTTAATTGCTAAATAAATTTGCCTGTAAGCTGAAAATGCATATGAATCTGTTTAGAGCAAAGTTAATATTTATTGCTAAATTAGAAGTAAGGCCATAATTTTTGCAGGATAAACTTGCATAAATTTCATATAGCAGTGTGTGGAGGGGGAAATGTGTTTTTATGGGAGGGTTACCAAACACGCTTGCAGCCAATGCAAAGAACGTGAATGATAACCTTTTACCATTAATGTAGCCTTACTGTTTCGCACTACCTCCTGAAAGTTGCTTTTGGAGGACAAGTTCCACTTGTTCTTTTCTAAAGAGCTCTAATTCCTCACCAAGTATATTTCCCTAATGGGAGCTGTAGTTTGGAAAACAAACACACTCCATTTGTAGTCCAGCATCCCTAGCTGTAGTCCATTTCCAATGAATTCAATACATTATATGATTGAGTGACATGGTGCTTCCCAAGAGACTTCCTTCAGTTTCTGTCTCTGACAAAATTAATAATAAGATCTTAATAAACGATGTTTATATTGCTTGTATTTACTGTAGTTTAATTTCTAACATTGTGTTTGCACTACATTATCACTCTTACCATTTGTAGAACATTTTTATGGCTGGTTTCAATGTGTTGAATATTAGGGCTGTGCGAAGCTTCGAGCGATGATTCAGTTAGGAGAAGATTTGGCCCAATTTGGTGGCCAGATCTCTGAATCAGAATCAAATCGGGGACCAATTGAAGGTCCGAATCAATTCGAAGCTCTCCGAATCTATTAAGAGAGCTTTGGTGATTTTGAGCAGTGCTTTCCCGCTGCAGCAGGGAGCTGGACCCGGATTCTGAGCTGGTAGGTAGGGTTGGGGGAGGTCGGAGGGAGGACCATGGGGAGACCCCTACCATGCCTCATTCCCTGCCTGCTCCCCCAGACCCCTCATGGCTGCCCTGCCCACTCCAGCTCCCAGTGCTTTAAAAAAAGCCCCCACTCACTGGGTGCTGCTCGGTGGAGGGGCAATCCCAGTTGCCCCCCACTGCCCTGCATTGTATGGGGTTCTCTGTCATGAGCTCCCCTCCCCACCCTTCCAGCCCTCCCCATAGATGACCCGCCCACCTCAGCTCTGGCCCTTTAAGAAATAAATACCAAAAAAGGCTGTACTCACTAGCTCCTGCAGTGGCCTCAGGGTTTTGAGGGGCTAGTGGAGAGCCCCCCACATGCCATGGGGCGGTAGGGGGCAGCAGGGATTGCCCCCCCCACTGAGCAGGAGCTGGTGAGTCTGGGTTGTTTTTTTTAAAGGGCCGGGATCCAGGGCGGGCAGGGTAGTCATGGGGGTGTCTGGAAGAGCGGGCATGGGTCTGGGGACTTGTGACAGAGCCTCCTATGCAGCATGGGGCAGTGGGGATCACCCTCTGTCTGGCAGCACCCAGTGAGTAGGAGCTTTTTTTTTTTCCCCAAAGTGCTGGGAGCTGGGCTGGGTGGGGAGCCATTGCTGGGGCTGAGGGACTGGGCAGGGGATGGGGCCTGTGAGATTCAGAGACTTGGCTTATTCGGTAGCATCCAGACCTTCAAATCAGATTTGGCTGAATCGATTCAGGACAGTGATTCGAATCACCAGATCAAATTACTGTCCCCTGAATTGACCAGATCTGAGTGTGAATACTAGGCACTTTGCACAGGCATATTGAATGTAGGTGTGCAGAAACCAATAAATATATAATGGATGTCCTGGCTAAGGCAGGTGGCTTTCTGGCTTTATAATCCTACCTTCATAATTCAGTGTTTACTTCTCTGCCTGAAGTGCACTTTAGTGACATATCAGGCAGAAGAATATTTTGTTTTGAATTTATAGTAGCAAAATAACTCCTCTGTCAATAATCAGAAAAGGTGCACTGACATTTTTGTTCTAGTAAACCATGACTTTTCTAAGACCCTTTAAAAGCAGAGCTGTTAAGTCTTTCTTGATGCAGAGAAACTTTAATATTTAATTATATTAATTCTGTCATGCTTACTGTTGTCCTCCAGTATTAGTTAGGTGTGAAAATATAAAATGTAAATAAAATATTTTAGTAGAGAATAAAACATAAACTTTTAGAATATATAAAGTGATAGGTTGTTTGTAGCTTGCTGATGAGGCCAGCATTCATTTTTACTTATGGTCTAATTTGGTCCTTATAGATTTCAGACTCTCTTATTTAAAAATTAATAAATCCAGATTTTTGGGGGGTTTAATGTGTATTCAGCTACTAATACTAAAGTGAATGTAACTTCATTTTGTCATTAATGTATCTTTAAAGCTTGATTCTGAGATGCTAAGCTCTCCTGCTGTCAGCTGGACATGCTTTTTGGTCTAAGGGTATGTACAAGTGATACATTTAGACTGACTAAAAACAAGGTTAGGTTGGTCTGAATGCCCAGTTGTGCAGGCATTCACAGGGCTTGAATCGCCCAAAAATAGTTTGCCCAATCTAAGTTAGGAGGTGAGCTAACTTAAAAATTGACTTGGGTTGGCCCAATCTAAAATGGGTTAACCAGGTCTAGTGAATACTTGCATATGGGTTTGTACAGTGCAGTCCTGGGGCTAGGAAAACTAACCATTCATCCCTGCCCTGGGACTGTGTTCTTCCCAAAATGCCGCAAACCTGACTGGGCCTTTTTTTAACCTCCCAAACTATCTCCTCCCCAACTCTCCAGACCAGGACTTCCCTCTCATGAGTTACTTAACTTAGGCTACCCACTCTGGTTCTGGAAGTGGCCAGTGCCTGTGTGCACTGCTACCTGTTTAGGTAACTTTCTTTAAACTGTCTAAATGTAAACCAGCTGCATCAAATGCTTGTTTGCACCCCAAGAGTACAATTTGCAAGACCTGTGTGAGGTCTGTCACAGTGGATGTATCTCCATGTTCATTAATGTTGTATAATTGTGCACATGAGCACAAATGAATGCTTGTGTGACATTAATGCACATTAGACTAAGTCTACTGCTCTTTAGTATATTAGCATACTTTTTGTCAGCCACACTGATGCGCAGTAGACTTAGTCTAATGTGCATTAAGCGTCTCATGTAGTCGTGTCTGATATCTCTTAAATCTTGCTTAGGGCCAGAGTTTAGGCTTAGATTGTTTTGTGAACCTGCTGTATGGGAGTATTACATTCAGCTCAAACACACACTTAGTTGCCTATCAAAATCTCTGGTTCTAAAACTTCAGTAAAGAAGCAGAAATTTGCATGTGCTACTTAGGGTTTTAAGCCACTGTTTACCACTATAAGACTGGGTATTAAGTTTAAGGTGTACCTGGAGAATAATATCTCTCAAAGCAAGTATAGAGTGCTCCTCAGTAAATGAATGATAAATTATTACAATGTATTTGCATAAATTAAAATGAGAAATTAGTGATTGTAAATAATAAAAGTTAATCAATTAAAAATAATTTGAACATGAAAGAATATATGCATCTTCCAGGGGACTTTTTGGTACCTTGCCCATTATAATTATGGAGGCAGCTGAGATTTCCATCGGTACTGCTATAGGCTGTAACTTGCCCCACCTTTTACCCTTTAAGGCTCTAGTCCATCAAAACAATTCTACATGTCAATGGGACTACTTATATGCTTAAATGCTTTACTGTACCTGGAGTCTATTTAAAGATGTAGCTAGGAAGATCAAAATAGACTATGTTTCTGCAATACTAACTTCTTGATAGTAGCTTTGTCAACTCTCCCTATCCCGGCAAAATAACGTTTTCCAGGAACCTATTAATCTTGGAGTTTGTGCCAGGCTTATTGCTGTGGAATTTGTGTAAGATGCTAGATGTAATAACCGTTTAAGGTATATAAAGCCTTATGCTTTATTGACATTGAAGAAGAACTTTCCATTATATTTATTTCCATAATTGTCATCTTTGATTCTGTGTACCTTCTTGGAAACGTCTGATGTGGGCCACTGTCACAGATATGGGTAAGAGGGCCACTTGTTTGTCAGTTCCTAGTTCTGACCTAAATACGGTAAGATCTCTATGCCTCTATTGCCCAAATTGAGTGGATTTTTTTTGTTTATGTTGCTTTGATAACACTTTATTAAAAGGAAATGGGCATTAAATTTTTATTTGAAGATGACTCCGTTGTGGTTCCCAGTTAATCTAGATCGGGGTGGGTAAAATATGGCCCATGTATTGGATTCGGCCCACCAGGCCATTCGGTCTGGCCCACGGGGCCCCTAAAAATTTTAGAAAATGAATATTTATCTGCTCCTGACTGCCTATCAAACATGATAGGAGCAGGGGGAGCCAGCAACAAGGCCAGCCCAGCCCCATCCCCATCCCTCAACCCAAAAGTCTCTACCTGCCCAGGCTTTCACTGCTTCTCTTCCCGCCTGCTTCAGCACCACATGGCCCTGGGCTGCATCGCTGGACCACAGGAGCACAGGGCCACACCAATACCCTAGGGCAAGGAGCAGAAGGGAGGGTGTGTGTGTGTGTGTGTGTGCATGCAATAAGGGAGGGAGGGAGATAGACTGTAGTGAGGGAGGCACAGAGAGAGAGTGTGTGTGTGTGTGTGCGCACGAGTGTGTGGGCAATGAGGGAGGGAGACAGCAATGAGGGGGACTGTGCATGTGTGTGTGTAGTTTGGGAGGCACAGAGTGTAAGTGTGTAGGGTGAGTCCCACAAGTACACCTGCCATGCATGCAGACCCCCACACCTCATCACACCCTAGCCACTCTTACACCCCACAAGTCCCATATCCACACACACATCCACATGTTCTTTCACCCTACACCCCACATACCCACACATCCACAGCCCTCCACAAACTTATACCCACCCCACCATTCTCCCCACTCCCCCACAGAATACAAGAGATTTCATTTTAAGCTATTGTGTGATCACTTCTATGTACACTACACAAACGCACGTAAATCAGGACAAAAATATTTTTTGAAATCAAATTAATGAATGTTGTAGATGTTTGACTTTTAGAATATAATTTGGTATTTTTCTGGTTCTGAGATGGCAAAACCCCTTGCTGAAAGGAGTACTCCCGGAGGCAAGGGGAGGGACTTCTGGTGGCAAAGGTTAGGGGGTGGGACTTCCAGTCCCAAGATGGCAACCAGGGGGCAGGACACCTGTCGGGCACCAGGGCTGCTCATGTGGCCCTTGACATCTTGCCAAAACTTGGTAAGCGGCCCTCCACCTGAAATAATTGCCTGCCCTGATCTAGATCATATTGAAGTTGAAGAAAGATTCCACCTCCAGGCTGGTGAAGGAACAAGTGCAGAAGAAGCTGGTGATTTGTCCTACCTGAAAATTTCTTTTCATAGTGTTTTCATCCACCATTTGATGATATTACCTCTTGTAATTTTGTGACGTTTGTAGATAACCAAGTTCTCTTCTATTGGTCTTGGAATAGTCGTCTGGGGATAAGCAGCACATGTCTCTCTCATACAAGACAGATTTTAATGCCAATGCTAAAAATGGAATGGAGCTACCTTTTTATAATTTCAGTAGTTGTTCCTGGTAGTCCCTCTAGATTTCTGAACATATGCAGAGACTTTGATAAATTTTAACATACAAAATGTGGTACATTGAGTGCCTGGAAAAAGCACACAAATGGATTTCTCACTAGAATAGAAAGGCATTTATATACATGCTTTGAGAGCCGCTTTAATTGAAGCACCCAGAGCATCTTGTGTAACAATGTTGAGAGAGAGTTAGATAAAGTTCCCCCACCACTATTTTTAAGTGCGGGGATGCTGATATACGAGTCACTGGAGTCTGCCAGAGCATGGTAATTATCATGCTTCAGTGGACCTGATTAATCAAGTTCCTAAATTAGCTTGGTTTCTTTGGAAGAAAAAAACTGGGTATTATTCTGTTCTGTTTAATGTACAGCAGTAGTCAAAACAAAGTATTAACACGTGTAATAAATTAGGTGGAAAATATTACCATTATTATAAAATGGTATATTACGGTATTATATAGCGGTACCATTACTACTAATAATTATAATGGTATTATATAATGGTACTATTATATAAATCAATAGCATGTGCTTACCTAGAATGCTGGGTTTGAGTCGAGCCTACTCCTGAGAAACTAGAGGTTCACTAATACATTGGTCCATATCATATTGGCACTAATAAAAGGAAAATTGTCATTAATCAGCAGTCAGCTTTTTTTGCCCAATGTGGCTGATAATGTTGCCAATAAATGCTGTGTGAATGTGCACAGTTGTAGCATCCACACAGGCAGTTCTGCAGCTTGGAGAGCAGTGTCCAGCTGGGGAGAGCAGCATGAGGCAAGGTGGCGCTGCGAATGGCTTATCCGGGGTCACAGCCCCAGCCCAACCCCCCATGCTGGGAAGAGCCCAACATCGCCCCTCGGCCCCATCCCGCAGCAGCAGCCTGCCCTTGCTCTGCACACAGATCAGGGGGGCATGTGCCCCCCCCATGGTTCCCCCAGGGGTGTGCACAGCCTCCCCACGCTCTCTGAACAAGCCTCTCACGGCTCTGTCCTGCACCCCATCCCAGCTGTGCAGTGCCTGCCTCTGCCTCAGTCCCACTCCCTCCCTCATTGCAGGGGCCTCCATCTGCCTCCCCCTCACATCCATTCTCTCTCCCCACCCCTTCCCCCCAACAGACTTACCCTCTGGACGCTGTTCTCCAAGTTGCCAGGCTGCATATCAGCAATAGGATTGCTATCGGCCTATATGGCTCATTAATAATCAGCCATTGGTGTTGGCCCAAAAAAATCTTAGTCGGTGCACCCCTATGAGAAAGGAGATGATAATGAAAGTTCAGAGATGGACAGTGAAATTAGGTATGTGTCAAAATCCTCATATGAGGAGAGATCAAAGCAATTTGACTGTTTACTTTGGAGAGGAGAATGTGAGGAACTTATGATAAAGTATACAAGAGAATGAATGTACTGAGAAGGATAAACAGTATCCTGAGATGACCTGAGCTAAATAAAATTCTTTTACCACACAGTGCAAAATTAGGGCATGAAACTAATTGGCACATTATGTTGTTGATTTTAGGAGGATTCAAAATAGGGGCTGGATGTTCATGGCTTTAAAAGAAAAAAGAAAGGTATGTGCTACATAGTAAATAAATACATGAGGTTTGGGGTAAATACAAAACTTTTCTATCAAGCTATATACTGAGCTCAGAACTTTTACTGTGAGCAGACTTTTCCAAAGTTATCTACTGCAGTGTTTCTTTTTACCTTCCTCTGCAGAAGCTGGTAGATGGCTGCTTTCGGAGACAAGATACTGGGGTAGATAGATGGTAGTTTTGATATTCCTATCTCTCGCTAGGCACCATATCCAAGCAGGATGTTGGTGACTATGGTCTTGCACAGATCTCTTCTCTTTGAGGCATACAGAATTTCCAGTGTTGATACATTCATCCATTTAGACTCTTGACTTTAGTCAACTTCTGTCTTGCATGATCTCTTCTTCCTTCAGTCTTTCCAGTTATGGTCAGATTTTCAATGTCCTCTTTCTTCATAACTTGTCTGAGAAACTCTACCTGTTCTCTTTCTGATGTTAATCAGCAACTTCCTCCTGCAGCCTGCTCTTAAAATATCTTCAGTTGAAGTGTGACTTATCCAACCTACCTCCAAGATGTGCCTTAAGAACCACATCCCATTTGCTTCAGTTCTCTTTTCTGTACTTGGTGTTATTGTCCAGCATTCTGATGCATACATGAGGCTTGGTATAACATAGCATTCCAAAACACTTAACTTCATCCCCATAGAAATGTTACTATTTGTCATTATCTTTTTCATTTTCAGAAATGTGCATATGGGAAATCCAGATATTCCTGTTTAATACAGGTTTTTTTTATTCTGGTCCTAACACAGATAGTACCAAGAAGCTTTAGATTGTTAACATATGATTGCACGTATTGAAAAATCCAATGCAGATTGTAGCTTTTTCAGTACTCCAAGATGAACCAAAATATCAAGTTAAAAATATATGCACTGGGCTTGGACAGATGTTCAGTTTCTCCAGGGAGAGTCCCTGCTCTCTTGGGACAAATCATGAGCATACATAAGTTTGTAATTTTTCTTCCAGAGTAAAAATGGCCACTATGGGAGAAATATAACTCAGGAACAACCTGAGTGAAGTGGCTCCCCAGAGAATCTTTCTCAGGAGACAGGCAACCGATGTGCTTTTTTGCTTCTCTATCCCCATTCCCATTGCGGGGGAGAGAGTGTGTGTCAGTCCCACTCAAGCAGTGAGCAGATCACTCGCGCTGAGATCTGTGGGCTGAAAATGCCTAGGGCTGTAGCATTTAGAGGGCAGGTTCTGCTCCTGGCTTGTTTCCTGCCTGAACGGCACTGCAGCGTGTGGGTGCAGTGAAACATACAACCATATGCCCTGCCCAATCTTAGCTGCGTTCTGGCACAGCACTGGGGAGGGGAAAGGCTGGAAGACTTCTGTGCATGGCATAGATGCCAGCTTCACCTTCCCTCACCCTTATGATCCCTTTCTACATTCACTTCAAACAAACAAACAAACCTAACCCCCTCCCCCCCAAAAATCAAAACAAAACAAAATTTGCAAAGCTCTCTGGGCTGAGTGCTCTAGGGAGCCCTGGTAGCCCAGTGTCTGCACTGCAGGCTCTTTGCTTCTCTGTTTGAACTTCTGTATAGGTCAGTTTTTCTCTTAGGAAAACAAGCCTGGGAGAATTGTCCTGAGTGATTTGAATGTATGTACATAGCCATTGTCAGCATCCTCTTAGTAAGTTCATCTATAGGGCTTCTTACATGAAGGCCATACTTCTACCAACATAATTTTTATGTAAGCAGTCTTTTGAATTGTAATATATAAAGGGGCTTTGATAACCTCTTTGTGGTGTTTAGAAGGTATTTGGCAACGTGGGACAACATACTGGTTAATTAGAACTGTGTAATCTTAAAAATATCCTTCAAAACTATCCAGTGCTGTTTGATACCAATCTAATATGTAATTTAAAAATAGGAAACAAATAGAAAATTTTACACAACTATTTTTGCAATATAAACACTGTTCTGAAGAACATAAGATGTACATTGAAAGTTTGGACTTTGAATCTCTGAAATGTAGAAGGATAGAGATTATTCATAATATCTTCTGATTCTGATTGCAGTTCTAATTATAATAACCTGTAGAAACACAAGTTTTTATTGGTTAGTTTTATTGGTAAGGGAAAATGCTGAAAAAGCATGCTTTCGCAATTGCTTACTCTTTATTTCTTGTTCTGTTAACCTTCAATACTTTAATTTTGCTTTCCACATGAATTTTGGTACATAAGATTTTGGTTTGGGTTCCCTCTAGCAGTGTTTACTTTCAGTGTTAGCCTGTGATAGAATTTCTGTTATATAGCTAGTACAATTGAGTATGTCAGCAGAAAACTGAGAATCCAAAACACATCAAGTACTTTCAAAGTTTTGATATAGCTAGCATTTGTACGCTCCCTGCCCAAACCTCATTAATAGACCAAGTAGTTACAGGAAAGCAGGGGCATGAATAACAGGCTAGATACTATCATCCTTTTTCATGATAAGAAGGCATGATGTCAAAATTGGCCATGGTACCAGTTCCAAAAGTGCCTTCCCCAGCATCTGAAGAGAATTCCTTGGAAAGGACATGGTAGCTTTTTTCTGTAGAGCCTGGAAATGCCTTTTCATGCTGTTTAGGACTGAGTAGATAATCAGGCCTGTATAAGTCTACTACATTTGTACTTAACCTGTAATAGCAGGAAAAACAGAATTAGTTTTTGAATTACAAGTCCTGGAAAAAAATATTCTGATGTGCTGAGAGATTTAATTTTAGCTCTGTGACAGAATCAAGTACTCAGGCTATTGTCAGGGTTTCCAACCTTCCCAGATTGGCTGGTAGTCTACTGGAATCAGCATCAATCTCCTGGTGACTACTGAAAGCAATCTGGGAGATTGATACTGTGAATGGGTTGAACAGTCCAGTTAATAACTAGAGGTGCACCAATACATCGATCACGCGATCACATATCGGATCAACACCAATATAAGGAAAACTGACAGTATCAGCAATTGGCTCAGCACTGCTCCAGCCCTCAGTGGCAGTCTGCCCTCTCCCTGTGTCCAGATCCAGGATCACATGCCCCCCATGCCCTCCTGGGGTGCACATAGTAGTGGGACCTGCCCCCCCATGCCTCCGGACAAGCCACTTGAAGCTCCATCCTGTGCTCTGCACCTGCCCCAGCCCCACTCCCTTCCTCACTGTGCAGGCCTTGATCTGGCCCCCCGATACCCCTTCCCTTCCCCCCACACTCCTTGTTTCACAACAGACTTACCAGCTGGATGCTGCTGTCCAGCTGCATATTTGTAATTGGATCGGTATCGGCAGATATGGCTTGTTAACAGTTGGCCCTCAGCATCAGCCCAAAAATCTCTTACCAGTGCACCCCTATTTATGACATTGTCATGGGGGGGGGTGGAAATTTGGAATAGCTCCAGCCAGAATGGGCAACCCTACTGTCAGGGGATCCAGCTGCTTAAGTCTGAACAGGATCCAGGCAGTCCCCCTGTTTTGGGGTGTAGATCTTTACTTTTCCCCCTTAATCTCTTCCCTGACACAAGTTGAACTATCCCCAAGTGTCTTTACATTTAAGCTTAAACTCCCCAGGCTTTCCTTGGGCTTAAGTATGCCCTTTCTCAGAATCCCATAGAAGATATAAGCTGTCCCTGTTGCATTTTAGCTTTTTAATTAACTCCGTTACATTTTAATTCTTCTGCCACACACAGGTTTTGCACACCAAAGTTTCTAAACACACCATTAATATTTAATCAACAAGAAATGCATCATTTAGGAAACAGCAATCATCCTGAAAATAGTGTCCCTCACTATATTTTAACTTTCCTCGTAAGTCCCTAGAAGGGGGTTGGTCTGTGTTTTAGTCTGTGTTGCCTGTGTAGCAGCCCTTCTCATCTTTAACTGAAGAAAATGGCTCTGTAAGAACAGATCTGCTCTCTTACAAAAATTCGTTTCCTCTTGCCAGGTTGCTGTGGTCAGTCCTAGTAGGTGATTACCAGGTAACTTCAGTGCCTAAGGAACATGTCCTTGACAAACCAGTTCTCTTTTTTCTTTTTTCAGCTTATTGTCTGTGGGATTCACATTTGGATAGAGGACTATAATTATTCAGCAGCCCTGTATTGTTAGGTCTGTGCCACACCACCCTTTTGGAATTCCAGCCTAATATAAGGGTGAAAAACAGAGGAAGTAAAGGATGACACATCCACTCAACAGCAGTTTGCTAAAGCATGCACTCACCTATTTGCATGGTCTCTCTCATAAATAGAAAGTCCATAATTCCACATGGAATTTGTAAGTTTCCCCAAATCACTGCAGGCATTTTTGATCAATCTGAAGAGTTTGTTTGTTTTTTTTCCAATTTTCTTGAGTCAAAATGTGTCATCTTGGTTTGTTAAATTGACTAAATGGTGAGTCAGTTTGACATTAAATGGCATCTTTTTTCATGGCCACATTACTTTATGGGAGTTCAGAGCTGGCTGCTGCTGTTCTCTCCTTTGGATGGATTCCTTGAAGGGAGTACATCTCCATCCCCCTGTGTACTCTGATGCACCATGTGGTTTGGTCTGAGGAAAGACTGTGTTAGGTCTGTAGGAGAGAAGAGCTTGAGGTACTGTCGCAGAGCAGTTAGGTGCCCTGTGCCTGGGAACAGAAACAGCTCAAGAGAGACCACTAGTGGTGAGAAGGGGGAGGTGCAGCTGCCAGTCACCAGGGCAGCACAGATGCTGGTTGCTGGGGCAACCAACGAAACCTGCTGACAGGAAGGGGCAGGGCTTTGCCCTTTTAAAACCCAGGCAGGAGACCAGGGTGGCAGTTCCCCTCTGGCAGCCAAGGAGGGGGGAGCTCGGCCAGTGTGGGGAGAGGGGCAAGGTTTGTTTGCATGAGTATCCACTGGTTCGCTGCCACGGGCTGGAGTATTTTCCTGGTAGGGATCAAATGTTGTTCAACTGGACGGTTTAGTTTTATGTTATAGCCCAGGGGCTTTGTGCTTTGTGTTTACTGTTTAACTGGAGCACCGGGTGAGGCTATCAGGGGTTGGAGGAGGCCTCATAGGGACTCCCCAGTAGCGTGGGGGTTCCTGGCACCAGAGAGGGTGCAGCATTTGTGGGGTGCATTGGCCCCGGCCCCAGAGCGAGGGGGGGACCCAGACATTATAGGGCTCAGGGCAAACCATGTCAGTACCATCCGCAAGGCTTGGGCTGTGGTATAGGGGAGGAAAAGGAGCCGCAGGTAGTATCCCCGTCATCGGGGCACGTAAAATGGGCAGCCTCCCGCTGATTACAACAACTTATTAATCAAATAAGATCAAGGCATGGCAGGCGAGTAAGCAGGTGGTTGGCCCATTACAGGATGGCGGAGCCACTCCCGGAAAGGCTCCGATAGTGATACTCCTGTCACAGGTACCCGTAGCATATGTCTCCTGGAGCAGAGCAGCACTGTAAGAGGAAGCAGTTGAATAACGAACTGTACAAGAAACTAGTATTTCTGTTTGGGTCTGACTAACTTGTATTTTTTCATACTGGGTTTTCCCCAGTGGAAAATGAGAAACTTAAATGGGATTTCTGGTGGAAAATCATTTTGGCAAAAAAATCCTGATCATCTCTTAATATGCATCTCTCATGACATTTATTGTTAAAAAGGCTATTCGTTGTCTAGATCTGGGTAACATGTTCTTTTAGATCAATCTAGAAATGATCCTTATTTTAATTACTCTTTAGCACTAAGATTTCATAAAGTAGCGTGTCCCTCTCAGGAGTCTTTTATATTCGAACCCTTACAGTTAATGCTCTATTTAGGTTTCTGAGGTATATGTGTGCCTAGTTCAGGTAGTTTTATTTCTCAAATAAATAAAAGTACTTATTCCATTGACTTCCATAGATACAAAATTATATTTTTGAAGCACTGTACAAACATTAAACATCTTTCTTAATCCTAGTCCACCAAATTAATAATTTCAGTTTGCTATAACTTTGGGTAATAAGCAAGTCTGTGATCTGGTAAAAGTCTAGGGAATTGGGGAGGGTGTTGGAGGTATTGAATGAGATATATGGGATGACCTGTGTAGAGAAACTGTCTCAGCATCTGTCCACAATATTCTTGACTTTCATCAATTATAAGCAGAAAATTTAAAGAACATAATAAAAATGTAAGCTTATGGATGCACAGAAGTCTGAATTTAAGCCGATTTCTAGTTAAAACATTAAAATAACTCCGCTAATTACCGTCCTGTTTGTAAAATACATTTTTTTGTTGACACAAAAAAAGCTTGAGCTGAGATTCCATTTTTAAATGTCTTCCCCACGAATGTTTTCTCTGACCACATTCTGAACTTATGCAAGAGATGCAGTGCTCATAAGATGCACTTAAAAAATGATATTGTGATTTTGTGCTTCATTATTTATTACCAAAATACTATAGCAGCTAATTCCTTATTCAGTCAGTATTCCCACTAGATGTGCTGATGTCAAATTTATAAGCAAGTTCTGATTTCTTATGTGGCATTGGTGACTACATTGATAAGGATGACTCAATTGAATGATTCAGCCTATAGTGTTTGTGATATGATGGCTGCTTCCACTGATATGAGTTGATGCAACAAACAATGAATTATTTCATCACTGATTAAATCATATATGATGATTAGAAAGAAGAAACCTCTAGAAAAATATGAGTTGTGTCACTATATACCTGTCCTCTTGCACAGGAGATCCCTGGCTCTTAGGCTCATGTTGCTGTCTTTCGAGAGCAAAGATTACAGGTAATTAACATGTTCCTTGACACAAGTTATCTTGGTGATTGGTATGGTAGGAAAGTAATTGCAGAAACCAACAGGAAAATTTTGATGAAGTTTACTGAAATATTTTATTGTTCAAACTTTCCTAAGTTTTAGTATTTTTTCCTACAAATGTTTTTATTGGAAGTACTGATGCTATGTAAATTGCGAAAGGTGATATTACTACACTTTAGCCCTGTGATGGTAACACTTACATAGTGCTTATATTTTTGAAGCACTGTACAAACATTAAACATTAACACTAATTAAAAGTAGCAACATTTTTACTCAGCTGAGTTTATACAATCTCATTAGGCAGAAAAAGAACTAATCTGTCACTAGTATAAAAACCTAGAAACAGGATTTGTACAGTGTAACTGAAGGAGTCTTTGATAAGGCAGTCTGCTGAAGGACCAAGGCTGCAAAGGATTACTGAGAGCAACTGATCAGTAGCTGCAGTCCTGTGTGGCTATTTCAGTCCTCACCTGTAATGGGGTTTTGGCCGGTATCATTGTGTCCACGGACTGAGTTGCTGTTTCTTTTACGTGTTTCCTTCCAAAGCTGTCAAAACAGCATGGTATCTTTACTCATTGCCAGGTATTCGGTCCCCTGAATGGACTCTGCTGCTTACCTGTACTTACCTGCCTACCTTTTTGAGCTGGAGAAAGTGCAAGGAGGATTTTGGACTTGACTTCATAAAATAAGCCTACACTCCATATCAATACTGTCATTTAAACTTATTCACTCATTGCTGTTGTGTGAATTAATAGTACTTCACAGTATGTGTGTATTTTGGAGCTCTGTCCTGTAAGGAAGCGAGTTTTTGGACTGCTGTAACCAAGTATACATGTAAGTGAGTCATGTAGGCATCAGCTGGGATGGTCACATTTCAGAAGGTAACACAATGGGCTTAAATACTTTGCCATGTGGGGGTACAAGTCACAGAAACTTGTGAAACAGAGCCCTGGTTAATTGTCAAGTAGTTACGTGTTATAAATATAGTCAGTATAAATTTGACTAGGAAAAAATTAAGCCACTGAACGGCAAAAAAAAAGGTGTAGTTTATTAACCACCACATTCTGGACTCTTGTTTCCACTGGCTTAAGGCTGGTTATTTAAGATACAGAAACATCTGTACCGTGGCCATGTTTAAATGGAAGATCAGTAATAATCTCTCTCCCAGCTCAGGCACATACACGTCCAAACCAGCTTAGGCACATGCATACCTATCACCAATTCAAGCACATACACTATACACCCAAAAAGTTAGACACGGATCACTAATTCATTTGTCATGCACACAATGCCATATATATGTGCACACACACACACTCACCAGTTCACACACATACAACCCACCTACACATACACTTTCTTAACTTGGATGGTACAGTGTGTATGTGTGTGCTTGGGATACTTGAGGGAAGGTTCAGGTGAGAGAGAGAGAGAGAGTTAAAGTATAGGGAGTGAAAGTTGCCAGAACCAGGATTAGAACCAGTGGACTACAGAGAAGCTGGCTGAACTGAGATTTGGGGTTACTTAAGGTAGATTGGGGTTGGAAATTGAGGCACACAGCTGAGATATTGGGGGGTGGGGCAGATGAGTGGTGGCAAGGAGGAAACAGTCAGGAAAGAAACTGAGGTAGAAACCTGGTTGCAGGGGAAAAGGAAAAGGCAGTGGGAATAAGACAGTGGCAAAGAAACGGGGGTTGGAGGCAGAGAGGAGCTCAGGACAGGTGTTGGAGGTGGTGGCGAGCCAGAAGCAGAAGAGGGAGAAATGAGACAGAAGTTAGAGGGGCGAGGAGCAGAGATTGGAGCAGGGCCAAATCATAGTAAAGCAAAACCGAACTTAGGGGGTCCAAATAACAGTTTTATTAGACAGACAGACAGACAGACGCAGCACTGGCAGCACAAGAAAGAGACTCAGTAGAAGGGCTGGAGTCCAGGTAGGGAAGAGAAGCAGAGTCCAAGTCCTTGGTTGAAGAGGGGGTGGGGGTGATGGCTACCTATCCAGGCTGGAAAGGGGTACTTGTC
The DNA here is from genome assembly GCF_001723895.1 of Crocodylus porosus. Taxonomy (NCBI): domain Eukaryota; kingdom Metazoa; phylum Chordata; order Crocodylia; family Crocodylidae; genus Crocodylus; species Crocodylus porosus. The sequence continues at coordinate 84,202,227 of NW_017728949.1, read as the reverse complement.
CAGTAAGTGTTGTCCAGAGGGGGGTTGTCGGCAGGGCCTCTGGGTGGATAGGTGGTGTGGCATGATGCTGGTCCAGGTGGAAAAGGTGTCCCACTGGATCTCTCTTCACTGCCCCTTTTTATAGGGGCAGACCTTGCGTGACCCTAGTGACAAGAGGCATGCCCAGGCAAGGGACAGCCCCTGGCGAACTGAGCTTGTGTGCTCCATGCAAGGGTGTGCACTTTTGGGTGTCTGTAGTGGTGGGGTACAATGGTAGAGTTGCTGGTTCTGCAGGGTCTTTTGTCTTTCAAATGCTGGTTTCCTGTCTCTGTTCTGGATGAATCAATGCAAGATGATTGTGTAGAAGTACAGGGCCCTTGGCATGGCTTTACGAGTGCTCGTGATGCTTGGACCAGGTGCCAGATGATTGGAAGATAGCTAACGTGGTCCCCATCTTCAAAAAAGGGAAGAGAGAGGACCCGGGCAACTATAGGCCCGTCAGTCTTACCTCAATCCTAGGGAAATTCTTTGAGAAGATCATTATGGAGCACATCTGC
>NW_017728949.1:84199628-84200810 GCF_001723895.1 Crocodylus porosus | reverse complement strand
ATCTACAAGGTCCTTTCCAACCCTACTTCTATGATTCTATGATGACCCAGTCATTACAGGCCATTCAGTAGAGGCCTGCTACCATTGTATTTCAATCATTCCCAATCACTCTCATTCATCTGGGAACCAATTTACATGGGAGGGGTATGTGACTCATACAGTTGCAACACAGGGGATGCCTGGGCAGAGAACACAAAATGGAAACTTGACATTGCTTTGGTTCACTTACAAACACAGGTCTAAACCATACAATATCCATATGAAACAAAAATCAGTATGAAAATGATAATAATACAATATACAACAGTAAGAATCAATGCAAACATAATAATAATACAGTATAAAACAGTGGATATCCAAGACCAGAAAGTTGCTACCAAAATAAAAACGTTAAAGCTTATCCTAAGTCTGAGCTCGTTTATGCTTGTCTATAGGGAATAGAGAAGGAGAGAAAGAAAAGCCAGAAATAATTGGGCAAGGGAAGGGAAGGGAATGCATATTTATTTTATATGTGTATATGTGTGTGTGTGTGTGTGTGTGTGTGTGTGTGTATTAAAAAAAGAAAAGTGGTTTTGCTACACTGGGAAACAAAAAAATAACTATTCTCGATTTAACTTCTTTGGTACAAGTTTACATTGTCTAAAGTATGTTATTTTTCATAGGATAATTTTAACAAGTATAAATGTTAGCTGGCAACATCTGATGGAGAAGAACAAAAGTTAAATGTACACTTGTTGAACGTTGCAAAGAGAATAGTAAAGTTCATTGCAGACTTTTTAGTCAAGGAAGACATTAGGGCTAAAGTCTAATTATTGTTGATCCCCTCTAATGACTGTTTCAGGGATTATCTCTTACAGTGTCAGCCATCTGCTGTGGTTTAGAGTAATAAACTAACTAAACATAATTAAGGTTTTCCTTAATTTAAAAGCAAAATTATACATGTCTCTTTGAACAGAGTGTTATTATCTAAGTTCAAAATTTATCAGCAGGGATCCTGGTTTTCTTTGATAAAACTTGCAAGTTCTCTGATTTTAAAACCCCTAAAATCCACATTTTTCCATGATTAAAATGTAGTGCCACTCTGTAGATTATCTATCTAGCTATCTATCTATCAGTTGAACACAATATTTTATTGATACATTTACAATTTTAAAGCAACTTGGAAGCCTATCAGTGCCTCAA
>NW_017728949.1:84191902-84199163 GCF_001723895.1 Crocodylus porosus | reverse complement strand
TGCCTGTCCCCTCCATCCCTCCCATCGTTCTTGACAGGCAATCCACTAGTCACTATAATAAAATCTAAATACCTATAAATTTTGGTGTAAGGTTTTTTGTTGTTGTTTTTTTATCATGGAAAATCAGAGCTTCCCCTGCCCCCTTCATGGGGCATGTGAGTCCAGCTGTAGCTGCTTTCTGCCCTGTTTCCCACCCCCACTGCTCTGTGGCACTGAGCAGCCCTCAGCCCTGATATGCTAGTGCCTTCCCCATGCCCTTGTCTCTCACTCCCCACCCCCAGCCCTGCTGGAGGGTCCCCAAGCTCCCAAGGCTATGGAGCCAGGGACCTGGGTCTGCAGCCCTTTGCCCCCCCAAGCAGCACATGAGCCCTGGTTCCCATCTGTGGGAGGTGGCAGCTGCTGTGGCAGAGCAGAACGTATAGCCCAGCCCCCCCCCCCCCCACACACACAGGTGGCATGGCCAGAGTGGAACCCATTGGGTGTGGGGAGCAGATACGGTCTGCTTGCTGTGGGCTCAGGGCTTCCTGCCCTGCTGCCCTCCCCCCGGGGCCTCCACAGTCCAGTAGGTAGGACCTAGTGTGGCAGGGCAGAGCAGGACCAGGCAGTGAAGTGGTGTTGCCACTGGGAGCTCTGTGCTGCCAGGGCAAGGTGTCCCCTGCCCTCCCAGCAGCAGCGAAGAGCACAACTTCATGCTGCCACCCTTGCTGCTACCAGGCTGGTGGGGGGGCACCTTGCCATGGCAGAGCAGGGCTTGCATTGGTGGCACTGAGCTTCCTCACCCAGTCCCACTCTGCCACGCCAGGTCCCACCCACTGGGCTGTGGAGGTCCCAGGGGGAGAGCAGGAGGGCAGGGAGCTGCTAGCCCACAGCAGGCAGACAGTATCTGCTCCCACTACTGGATGGGCTTCATTCTGGCCATGCCACCTGTGGGGTAGGGGGAGGGGGAGCTGGACTCCACACACTGCTCCACTGCAGCAGCTGCCACCTCCCACAGGCAGCAGCCAGGGCTCAGATGGGAGGTGGCCCACAGCAGGCAGCCCGCCTTTGCCTCCCAGGTTTGTGTGCTATGTTTCTCCTATGGGAGTGAATCCTGCTCCCTGTCCATTCCAGCTTTGGAACTCTGCCAGCCTGCACTAGGAAACCTACCGTCTCCCATAAAACCCAGATCCTTTTTTATCAGAAATGTCAGTACTTGGATCAAACTCAGGATTGCTTGCAAGGTTGTTAGTTTTTTTTCTTGGGGGGTGGGGGAGAGGGTTAGTTCATATTTTTAAAATTTATCAGCTTGAATAAGCAGTATTTTAAATACTATTTTTATTATATTCAAGAAGACTGAGGAAGAGGAGCAGAGTTTTCTTTATAAGAATTGAAGAGCACAAAATGTTTTAACCAATAATAAAAATAAACTAAGATTGGCAGTACACATGAATGTTTAATTTTGTCTTTCTTTTTGTCAATGAGCAATGTCATAACTAAAAATTCTAATTAGGAAAAATTCCCTCATGGCATCTAATATTAGAAGTCTGAAAAAACTTTAATGATAACATAAGGATAGCCTTAAATATTACTTGAAGAATTCATTTAGTCTAGGAGGTATCAAACTTATCAGGCCCCATGGGTTGGTTGTGGTGTGCAGCTGGTCTGTGGCCTGGATTGGGCCCGCCCACAGGTTAGCTGTGTGTGCCTGATTCAGCATGCAGGGTGGTTCAGAATGGGTGGTGCAAGCAGTGTGCGTGCCCGCTACAATGCCATGTGCATTGCATGGCAGCCCTGTTTACTGTGTGCCATGAACCCCTGGGCTCCAGCCCTGGCCCTGAATACTGTGTGCAGCACATATGCTGGATCTGGCCCTGCATACTGAGTGTGGGTCCAGTCCAAGACCCATGGCCAGTACTGTGGGCTGGATGATAGGGCTCTGCAGGGTAGCTCTTTGACACTCCTGATTTAGTCAATATATGGATACTTTGCATTTACTCCATAATTTATGGAAGTTTTGTTTGCATTTTGTTCATCTGGTATGTTTTAAATTAAATTAGGGTAGGTTCAGACTTAGTTGTTCCATCTGTAATATGGACTTTGTTGGTAGTCAGATGAAGAGTAATGTTTTTGCCCATAGTAGTGGACGTTTGTAGACTTAAATAAACACCATAGAGTTGGACACATAGGACAATTGCAGAATGTGCATGGGGTGTCAGTTGTCAGTGTAGAACAAGGAAAGATGGAACAGCAGCTCAAGTATGTGTGTGTAATGGCAAGTTCATAGAAGGGCATTTGGCTATAGAAATAGGAGCTTATTTGGATTAGATCTTCATCTGTTCTTCCTCAGTTGACTTTTCCCTTCAGTAACTCCGTCTGGAAGGTGTCTTGTATATTGGTACATACAGGAATCCTGAGAAGGTGTATTGTATTTAAAATGGGAGCTTTTAAAATTTTAGTAATGCTACATGTTCATAAAGTCTGAGTTCAGTAGTTGATTGCCATGTTTACCTCCTGCATCTTTTAAAGTTGTCTTTTTCCTATCCTGGAGGAAAAATATGTGTCCTAAGTAAAGCAGTTGAAAACTTGTGTCGTCATCACATCAGCAACACTAGTTTCCTTTTTCCATATTTGTAGACAGGCTGTTGCCATCTTGCTGTGCAAACAAAGTTTCTATGTAATAAATCAGGCTGTAAAGAGTCAAAGCAATAAGTTCATTCAGTGCTTTTCTGTGTGAAGATGATGTTTTGAGTTTCTGTAAAAAATAAAAACTTTTTCAGACGCATCAAATTATAGTTTCCTTGTTAGAGAATTTCCATTTGTGGAAGTTAATATATTGGGTTCTCTTCTGCTGTGTAACTCAAGCTTCCATAGGTTTCTTTTTTGTGCCCTTAAATATAGCTACATAGTCTGTATAATTCCTTTTTATACCAGTAGGTTAAAATCAGTTTGATTCAGCTATAATAGTAAGTTATGATGTCTTCAAACCCCTTTAAGGGTTGCAAATTTAACCCTGTTTAGCTAAAGTAGATACAGCTTGCATCTAAAGCATTTTATTAGTTGTTCTGCTTCTGCACCTCACTTTTTAAAAACATCAGCATTCTAGCTCCTTGGGGTGCACGTTAACCATTTTGCTACCTCCTTATTTTGAAACATTGAAGTGTTGGTCTCTTCTTGGACGTATAAAGAGTGAATAAAATTCTCACTCTAATTGTGGAGCTTTCTTACGCGGAGATAAGGTAGTGCTGTATCTTCATCCACAACTTTTACCTAAAGTAGCCATATTTCTATCGACTCAAATCCTATTTGATCAAGAATTCGGTCCCTCAGAGTCAGATAGCTAGCATTCTCAGGCATGCTATCAGTAGCTGTCAGTAGGGCCCTGCATTACTTAGAAAGGATCAAGACCTTCCTGAGGTAATGTGGTTGGTTTGTTGCCACAGAGAGAAACTTTAAACAAAAAAGACATGACTTTGCCTAGAGCTTACCCAGATGGCCTATTTTGAGCAGTGCTTACGAGAAAAGGGCTTTGGTTGGGATTTTTGAAGCAGAAGAGAGGATTTGGTCACAAAACTCCCACTAAACTTAATAAGACTGTCAGGTTGCAACCTTTAGAAGGAGGAAATATAGGTTGCTTATCTGGAATCAAATGTGTTCCAAATACATTGAGTCTATAGAGTCATGTTGATCCTCCTTTATGCTCTGCTTCTTTTGGGGTATTACAGTTTGTTTATAGGAAACAGAAAATGAGCAGGGTCAGGGAAGAGGTGGCTTTTTTATACCTCTGGACCGTCACATTCACAGGTCAGTGCATGTGAACCTACTAATGATTAAACAGCTATAAGAACTATTGATTGAATAGCCTAGTGTATTACATCTATATTGCACCTATACTTGCAATTTGGGGTTAGTAGCTAATTACCTCTCTTTTTCCTTTGGATAAAGTAGTCTGTATCTTTGTGCATACTAAGCTATTAGAAACACAAACAAGCTTCTAAGAACTGGTTTTCTGAATATTATGTACTGGCAGTGCACACATGCTCACTCATTAATATAATATTTATTTGTAAAGGCTAGTCCGCTAGCGCATGGCTTAATTTCTTACAAAAACAGCACTGAATCATTTATCTTCATTTAAAAAATCAAGGCAAAATTAAAATAATTCTGTGGACTTTGAAAAAATATAATCTGCAATTAGACACAGCTGTACTTACAGTTAGTTTAAATAATTGAAATTTGACACTTCAAGATTAAGCAATTTGTTTAATATAGCTAGCGTTTAATTAATCCCATCTACTCTAAACCCCGTACTTCTGGGCTAAATCCTGAAGAAATCATGTGGAGGTTTTAATGCCAGGGTATTCCCAGGGTTCTGTGTATCTAGGTATGGCTTTTTCCCTCTGATATTGTCATATGCTTACCAACTGCTTGTTTTCAGCATAATCCTTAGCCGTTACTGCCTGAGTAGCACAAAATACCGTAGCAGGATGGACCTATGTTAAGTTTCGGGTTCAGGTACTCCATGTGCTAGGCTTCCAGATTTGGTATTTAAGTACTACAGGGTATCAAGAACCTCTGTGTAGATTCACAGAAAGTCCCAGAATTGCTGGAGCTAATGTGGTGTCCCTGAGTCCTGCTGACCACTCTATTTTTGCCTTTGATTAGCTGTAGCAGTTTATATTTTAGATGTTTCATATCAAAAGGCCATTATTTTGTTGGTTTTCTAAATATTTCTTTATATACTTTATTTCATTGCTTGAGACAGTTTGTGATACAAAGTGCCATATTAAAAGACCTCAACAAACTTATTTTAGGATCAGCAGCATAATGGAAGGGGGCTGACTGGGGCAGCGTCCATAGGTGCCACTTTTTGTTTGGGGGGGAGGGGTGGCTGAAGGTGTGAAAAAATAGCTGCCACAACAGCTGGCCAGGCCACCACCATCAATACCTTGGTAGTTAATGCTGCCCCATGTGCAGCTGCTACCCATGACACAGAGCCACCCTGTTAATGTCTCGGTTGAAGATCTTTACATTTGCAATCTTCTAGAATTATCTCTGTTGCTTACAAATCAGTTTTGTAACATACCCTAGAAATTTTGTCTCATCTGAAACAGAATGAGTCCTAAAACATAAAAGCTCTTCTGGAGTTAACACTGTGCATCCTCCAACTCTGTAAGGTGCTTCTAATGGTTACATATGTTGGAAATGTGGCACAGTGGGAGGAGGGGAAGAATAAATGGCCAGTGTAAGCCAAAAGCATGGCAGTCACATCCACTGAGAATGATAGAAGCAACCAACCAGTTGCTCCAGTTTATGGAGGAATTGAAGATGTAGCTGCATTTATAAGGGCTGTGTGAAGCTTTGGTTGCTGATTCGATTTCGCCCAGTTTGGTGACCAAATCTCTGAATCGAATTGAATCGAATCAAATTGGAACCCTCTGAATCAATTTGGAGAGATTTGATGATTCAGACAGACACAGCTTTAAACGATTTTTCTACATACCTCAGGGTACCAGGCAGCTTGTAAACGCTGAGATGGTGGGGCGGATACAGCGTCCCACAGGAGTGCATGGGGGGGTTCCCAGCACACTCGGCGGCAGACCCAGAAGTGGACTAGAAGCACTTCCGGACCACTTCCAGGTCCTTGGCAGGGGACCCACCCCCCAGCTCAGTGACTGCTGCCTCCTGGGTCTGCCTCCTGGTTCCTTCATAGTGAATCGCTGGGTGAGGGGGCCTGTGTGCTCCACAGAAGACCTGGAAATGGCCTGGAAGTACTTGGTCTGCTGTCAAGTGTGCTCGGGGCCCCACACTTCTGTGGGATGCTCCATCCGCCACACCATCTCGGTGTTCACAAGCCGCACCTGGTACCGTGAGGTAATTAGATAAAAAGTTTAAAGCTGTGTCTGACTGAATCACTGATTCTCCGAATCAGCATTGAATTTTTAGATTCTGATTTGGCTGAATCGAATTGGAACAGTGATCCAAATCAATGAATCAAATCACTGTCCCCCGAATCAGGCTGAACCCGAATCGAATACGGCCCACTTCGCACACTCCTAGCATTTATAGTACGCTGCATCAGCCCTGCCATGCCTAAAGGACCAGGGAAAGAAAATAAGCAAATTATCTACAGTAGCCACAGTTCTCAGAAGTCCCATAAACTGTACTAGTATCATTTGATAATGTGTAAAAGTGATATGTTTCAGTTACTTTTAATCCAATATACGGGGCAGCTGCAAATTGCTGTGTAGCTACATATTAATTTAAGTAAAGTAAAAAAAAAAAAAAAAAGAGAGAGAGAAAACCGAATATAAAAATCAGTTGGATTGTATAGGAGTATCAGAAATGTATATTGCCTCTGCATCTTCTGCAGGATGTTTCATAGTTTGTAGGGTCGGAAGGGACCTGAGCAGATCATCAAGTCCAACCCCCTGCCATGGCAGGAAAGAGTACTGGAATCAAACGACCCCAGCAAGGTGATTGTCTAGCCTCCTCTTAAAGACTCCCAGGGTGGGAGCCAGCATCGCTTCACTTGGAAGTTGGTTCCAGATCTTAGCCACCCTGACAGTGAAGTAGCGCCTCCTGATGTCTAATCTAAGTTTACCCTTTCCCAGCTTGTTAACATTATTTCTAGTCACTCCTGGGAGTACTCAGGGGAACAGGGACTTCCCCAATGCCTGCTGGTCCCCTCTGACTAGCTTGTAACAGGCCACTAGATCCCCCTCAGCCTTCCCTTGTGGAGGCTGAATAGGTTCAGGTCCCATAGCCTCTCTTTGTAGGGCCTGCCCTGCTGCCTCCTGATCATGCGAGTGTCTCTCCTCTGGACCCTCTCCATGTTGTCCACCTCCCTCTTGAAGTATGGCGCCCAGAACTGGACGCAGTACTCCAACTGTGGCCTGACCAGTGCTGCATAGAGGGGGGAGTATCACCTCCTTGGACCTGCTTGAGATGCATCTTTGGATGCATGACAAGGTGTGGTTGGCCTTCCTGACTGCGTCCCCACACTGCCGGCCCATGTTCATTTTAGCATCAATGATGACTTCAAGAACCTTTTCTGCCTCTATACTGATGAGAAGGGAGTTCCCCAGCCTGTAGGTATACTGCTGGTTCTTCCTCCCCAGGTGCATCACCTTGTACTTGTCAGTGTTGAATCCCATCCTAGTCTCGTCTGCCCACCCCTGTAACCTGTCTGGGTCTGATTTGCAGCCTGTTCCTCCCTTCTAGCATGCCCACATCTCCCCACCTCTTAGTGTCATCAGCAAATTTGAACAGGGTGCTTTTTACC
>NW_017728949.1:84148996-84191449 GCF_001723895.1 Crocodylus porosus | reverse complement strand
CTCCTTCCTCCTTTTTTTGAAGATGGGAACCACATTGGCCCTCTTCCAGTCCTCTGGCACCACACCAGAGCACCATGAGTGCTCATAAAGCTGTGCCAGGGATCCTGCAATGACCTCTGCTAGTTCCCTCAGTACTCTGGGGTGGAGATCGTCCAGACCAGCTGACGGCTGATTTAAATACATCCAGTCCCTCCAGAAGTTCCCTGACTAGATACTCATTGACCCTTGGCCTAGGTGCGCCTCCCCTGGGGCCTGAGGGGGCCCAGTGTGGGGGCTGTTCTGGTCCCTGCTCAGGAAAATGGAGGCAAAGAAGTTGTTAAATGTGATTCCTTAATTTGTATTTAATTTTTGACAAACTAGAAGTTTGTGTTTTAATAACTGTATTCCTTTGTTAATTCTCTTAAATGTATGCGTATTTACCTTCTCAGAGGTGGTATCACCATAATTCCTATGTCATTTACATTCTGTTTAGAGAGAATTTAATATTTAATGTTATGTTTTGGGTTTTTTTTAATAGACATGGAGTCTGGAGAGCGGTTAACATCATCTGTCTCTTCTACCACAGCGACTTCATCTCCTGCATCTTCTACACCTTCTGTCACTTCAGCAGTTTCAAAAAGTAGCCTTTCCACTGGAGCTGCATCGCTTAGCTCCGCAATCAACACGTGCGGTAAATATTCTTTGTAGTATGATTTACATGCATGTAGTATCCTTCATGACCTTGTTTGTAAAGTCTGTATTTTCTACATGACCAAGCAAAATAATAGGTAAAACTGATGCATCCTATAAAAGCCTTTGTTTAAAAATATACAAAATAAATTACATATGAGGCTAGAGTTGCTTCTTTATGCTTCTCATAGTTGAAGGTTGTTATCCCCCAAATTTTATAAATTATGTTTTGAAAACTTTAAAAGTCCCTTGTTAGCATTGCAGAGACCATCATGAAAATACCCATATAGTAAACAAATAGGGATAGGATGTTTAGGTTTATTCACAATAGTATTCAGCGAATTTACATCTAGTATGAATTAAATCCAGCCTCTACCCCAATTCTGCACCTTCTAACAAAAATTTGTCAATGCTTTTTGGAAAGGGCTTTGTTTCAACAAAACCTTCTGGCATAATCTGAAATTATTTTCGCTAAAACATCCAGCTGCAACTGGCAAGTCGTATAGGAGAGTTGTACAACCAGAATTCTGATTTGTGTTCTGTCTTGTCTGCATCCATGAATGATCTATGGAGCATGAAAGGGTGGATAAACTAGCTCTTCCCTGAATAGGAAGACCCTGAAGAGCGTGAATGAGGAGACTCTTGTTATCTGTATATGAAAATCTTGCTGTATCTGCAAGTATTTTTTCACTCGTCTCCAAGTTTATGTAACCGCATTGATTGTTAATTTCAGTAGTGTTAACTGTCCTAATGATGCCTAACAAATTCAAAGTCCTCCAAACAGAATTTCATGGTTCAAAGCTTGATTTCATAACTCACCATTTTCCAGGCATATTGGCTATATTTTATAGCAGTAGTTTTCAACCTCTTTCAATTTGAGGATCCCAAAAAAATTTCAAATTAAGTGTGTGTATTCACATATTTTTTATCTATCATAGGCATCTTTCACAGGCCCCTTAGACATCTGCAGACCCCCCTCCCCGGTTAAAAACCATTGTTTATACGATTAAACTGAAGAACTCCTGTACTCCTAATTTAGGAATGGTGCTTTTTTTCCTCCTTCTCAGACTGACATTACTCTGTTACAGCCTGAGATGCAATGTTTCTAAACAATATTTATTTTTAATAGCTCAAAAAGAATGCCCTAGATGACTCCTAACTACAAATGTTTGAATAAAAAATACAAAGGTGTTCTTTTCCCACTCTTTGTTGTGAAAGTCACCCCAAAATATGGAAGTCTATGTTCATTTTCATAGCTTCCTTGAATAAGTAGTTAACTTAAATGTGACATACATGAAAGCCATGGGCCCCTGGAGGCTGGGAGTTTACGACAACTGCCCACAGGTGGTGGCAGCAGTGTTGGTGACGGGGGCGTGGTGGCAGCAACCAGGGAGGTTCCCGCAGGCGGCCACAGTGGTGGCAGCAGCAAGGGGGGTAGGTGGTGAGTGGCAAACAACGGTTGGCAACCACCCGCAGACCTCGGCGACAGCCAGCGGCAGTTGCTTGCAGACACCACTGACATGGCGGTGAGGGGGATGGTGGCGAGTGGTGACTGCTCGCAGATGCTGCCAGCAGCATTGGTAGTGCTTTTTGCAGGGGATGCACTGCCAAGCTCACAGAGTGCACCCGCGTGTATCTCCTGCGCATCGCCAATGGTGACATAAATCTGTTTATGTCACATTGAGGGTTGACCATTTGTTTAACTTCCCTTGTTTTGTTTGTTTACTAGGTAGGGAGGCATCTTTCTGTGGTGTGTGTCCTGTAATATACTGCGGCTGTAAACAGATGTCTCATATAAGGAGGTTCTGGCTGTCTCAGGTTTTAACCCAGATCACAACAAGGAGCAGCCCAGGTGTTTATTCAGATAGCCCTCCAAGCTGCATTGGTATTCCTCTGTCAGTAGGTGGCCAGTGAGAGTACCCAGCCTGACAGGCCTGACCCTGCAAGAACTTGCATTGAACTTGAATGACCCACACTTAATTTATAGATGTCCCAACTGTTTTGGGGGTTGGGATGTTAGCATGTTTTATCTTGCATACTTCACAATCACTTGAAGTACAATGGACTTGTATGTCTGTAGGACCCCAGGCCAGAAGGCTTTCTCCATTAAGAAATATGCTGTCTCTTTACTTCCCTATATATTCAGAGTAGAATTTTTTCATGATAAGGAAAGAGTTTGTATAGTTTAGTAAAATGACAATGGCTTTTTTTTTAAAACAAGAAAAAAAATTGTACTTGTGTTTAGGATAACAAAGCGTCCAAGTTTTTGTTATCTTTAGGCAATCCAGTATTCCTCTATCCATTGAGGCAGCATGTACTTTAGGTTCAGCTGTGAATGTTTTATAGTCTTCTCATATGATTCCTGACACTCTTATGTGCATCAGTTCCTTGTTTCATAGATGTTAGGGGAGGAAGGGACCTCAACAGATCATCGAGTCTGACCCCCTGCATAGGCAGGAAAGTGTGCTGGGTTCAGATGACCCCAGCCAGATGCCTATCTAACCTCCTCTTGAAGACCCCCAGGGTAGGGGAGAAAACCACCTCCCTTGGGAGCCCATTCCAGATTTTGGCCACTCTAACTGTGAAGAAGTTCTTCCTAATGTCCAGTCTAAATCTGCTCTCTGCTAGCTTCTGGCCATTATTTCTTGTAACCCCCAGGGGTGCCTTGGTGAATAGAGCCTTACCAATTCCCTTCTGCGCGCTCATGATGAATTTATAGGCAGCCACAAGGTCACCTCTCAGCCTTCTCTTGTGGAGGCTGAAGAGGTCCAGATGCCCTAGTCTCTCCTTGTAGGGCTTGGCCTGCAAGCCCTTGACCATACGAGTGGCCCTACTCTGGACCCTCTCCAGGTTAACCACATCCTTCTTGAAGTGTGGCGCCCAAAACTGGATGCAGTATTCCAACTGCAGTCTGACCAGTGCCTGATAGAGGGGAAGTATCACCTCCTTGGTTCTGTTTGTCATGCATCTGCTGATGCATGATAAAGTGCAGTTAGTTTTGCTGATGACTTTGTCACACTGACAACTCATGTTCCTCTTGGAGTCCGCTAGGACTCCTAGATCCCTTTCCACTTCTGTGCTGCTGAGCAGGTCATTTCCTAGGCAGTAGCTGTTCTGGACATTTTTCCTCCCTAGGTGCAGCACTTTGCATTTCTCTTTGCTAAATTGCATTCTGTTCTGCCCTTTTGTCCAACTTGTCCAGGTCTGTCTGTAGTTGTTCCCTGCCCTCCGGTGTGTCCACTTCTCCCCACAGTTTTGTATCATCCACAAACTTGGACAGAGTACACTTCACTCCCTCATCCAAATCACTGATGAAGGCATTGAAGAGTATTGGTCCTGAGGACTGAGCCCTGCGGGACCCTCCTGCCCACATCCTGCCAGGTCGATACCGACCCATCCACCGCCACTCTCTGGGTACGACCCTCTAGCCAGTTTGCCACCCACCGGACTGTGACATCATCCAAGTCACAGCCTCTTAACTTGTTCACCAGTATGGGGTGGGATACCGTATCGAAGGCTTTCCTGACGTCTAAGTAGATGATATCTACTCCTTCTCTTGCGTACAGGTGTTTTGTAACTTGGTCATAAAAAGAGACTAGATTAGTCAGGCATGATCTACATGTTTTGAACCTGTGCTGGTTTCCCCTCAGCATAATATTTCCTGCTGGGCTCTCACATATGCGAGCCTTAATAATCTTTTCAAAGACTTTACCAAGGATGGAGGTGAGACTGACTGGCCTGCAGTTGCCTGGATCCTCCTTCCTCCCCTTCTTGAAAATAGGGACTACATTGGCCCTTTTCCAGTCCTCCGGGACCTGGCCTGTGCACCATGAGTGCTCAAATATTCTTGCCAGTGGCTGTGCAGTGATATCAGCCAGTGCCTTCAGTACCCTCGGATAGAGCTCATCCGGGCCTGCCGACTTAAATCCATCCAGTCCTTCCAAGTGACTCTGCACCATTTCAGGGTTAACACTTGGTAGTCTGGCGCCCAGCTGTTGTCTCTGTATGAACTCATTGTGAGACTTGTTTTGCTCCTCGTTTAGGAACACTGAGGCAAAGAACTCCTTGAGGAGTTCAGCCTTGTCCCTCCTGTCTGTCACCGATTGCTTTTGTCCTTTCAGTAGTGGTCCTATGCCGCCCTGGGCCTTCCTTTTACTTCCTATACGTGTGCGTGTGTGTGTGTGTGTGTGTGTATAAAAATATCTGAAAAACAATTTTTTGTTATCCTTAACTTGGGATGCCATCCTCAGCTCCATGGTAGCTTTGGCCTTTCTAACTGCTTCCCTACAACTGCAAGCTGAGGAGGCATACTCCTTGAGTAATTTCTCCCTGTTTCCACTGCTTATATGCTCCGCTTTTTGCCCTTAGGCTGCTCTGGATTTCTCTGGTCAGCCAAGGAAGCCTCTTGGCCCCTTCCCCCTTTTCTTCTGCATTGGGATTGTCTCGCTCTGTGCCCAAAAGATCGCCTCCTTAAGGCCCAGCCACCCTTCCTATGCTCCCATTTCGCCAAATCTCTTACCCTGCAGTGTGTCATTGACTAAACGCCTGAGCTTGCTGAAATCAGCCTTCCTAAAGTCTAGCACTTCCACCCTACTAGTTACCTTTCCTACTCTGTGCCTTATGGTGAATTCTGTTATTCGGTGGTCACTGTCCCCCAGGTTTCCTTCTTGTCTGACAGCTCGTGAGCTGGTTTATTGTGGTTTGTTTAAAAGACCATTTTCGTCTCTTACATTCTTTCAATTAAAGTATTTTTTTTTTCCTAAAGGCACATTGTATTCTTAGAAGCTGGCTGAAACTATCTGATGTAGGCTTCCCCCACCTTACCCATAAATGCTATTGATATGTATAGGTAATTTATCCATCAGTCAGTCATAATCTACTATGGTTTAACTTTCGTAAGGCCTCTTAGGTCCTTAGTTGAAAGTTACAACTTCCTAGAGAAATGTTGCAAATAAAATTTAGTGTTCTCTCTGAACAGCAGTGAAGGGTTAAATATTTCTAATCACAAAAGTAATTAGTATATTTTTGCCACAGCATACATCCCGTTCGAGTCATGGTTTAATTTAACATTGATATATTTAATTGTCAAGGTATTCATTACCAAGATAGAGTATAATCATAACCTCCCTTCTCAGTTTCCAACCTAAGATCTTATATGCCCATGTGACTTTTTAAAAATATGTGGTGATTGTGGGTTCATCAGCCCCAGTGTGTTAATTACAATATCATCTCTCTAAAAATATATAGTTCTCCCAGGTCCAATAAAATTGCTCCAGACTTTTCAGTGTAAGCAGTTATTGTTTCCAAGGGTATAAAGTCAAAAACACTTTAATCTCTGCATAGAGTTAGAGAGGTTCAGGTTTCTTCCAGTTCAGTATAATTATTTCCTTGCTGTAATCAATAGTCTGTTAAGTAGACTGTAATAAACTTCTGTGCCTGTACCATACAAATCCCCAAGACATATCCTGAGCCAAAACTGGAACTCTAAACTTGGTGCTAAAGATATTGTACGACAAATAAATTATTTTGGGGTACTCCCGGTCAAATAGGGAAAGCATCTATGTGAAAATATGTAGGAATAATATCACTACCACATGGATACAATTGAGTTAAAATTCAGTAATACTGAAACAAAAGTTTACAGTGTTATTTTTTTCCATAATTGAAAGCTGTTCTACTTAATTAAAGTGTTCAGAAAAAGCAACGAAAAAGATAAAAGGCTTAACCTAATCTGTCTGTTGATCAGAAATAATAAAGACTAGTTAAAGCAGAACAAAGTTCTAGAAAGATTTTAAAAATTTACTCTGGTAAAAATACAGCACTTTTTTGCACAAGTCCAGTCTTGCAATCTGTGATCACATGAGTAAATATTGTCATAATGAAATGATTATAATTTTGTGTTTGGTACTGTACTGGACCCCAGCTTGGTATTTTGATGACATCATGAGTGAAGTAACTTGAGAAAAATCCTAACATGGCCAGATTATTTTAACCCTCAAAAAAGTGAAGTTCAGTAACTTCTAATAAAACATCAATAAAAAAAAGCTCTTTCTTATAACCAAGAGCTTCTGCCAAAACTGGATTCACTTATTCCTTGTAGTCCAGGATTTTTACCTAATTGAATAATTAGGAAATGAATCCTTTAGCATTGTGAATTTGATGTCTAAACTCAGAGAGGTTTAATTGAAGAATTAGACGATTTCCTATTTACATTTTTAAAGTTAAAGTAAAAAAGAACTTTTTAAGTCTAATGCCAAATACTTTTATAACCCTCAGTTTCAGTCCCAAACTATCCTTCAGCAGCTTGAGAAAATGTTGAGTAAGAGCATGTGTTTTATATACAGGGATCCTGATTTTCCTTGATTTAAAAAAAAAAATTACAAATTCTCTGATAACCCTAAAATCCGTGATTAAAATGAAAGCCCTCCCCATGCCCCACCAGCCCTACTGGTGCCCCTCACTCCCCCCGCCCCTCCCTGCCCCTGGCCCTGCTCATGCTCCTCACTCCCCCTCCCACAACCCCTCCAGCCCTGCTTGTGCCCCTTGCCCCCTCACCCACAGCTCCTGCACCTCCAGCCCTGATGGAAGGGGCCCCAAGCTGCCAGGCCTACGGGGCAAGGTACCTTGGTCTGCTGCATCCCCCTGCCCCGGGCAGGAGGTGGTAGCTGCTGTAGCAGAGTTGAACCTGGCTCTCCCCGCACTGCCTGCCTGCTCTGGGCTTGGGCTGGGGGCCCTAGATCCCCATCATGGCATGCAGTCCCAAGGAGCAGGAGAGACCCATGCCCCTCAGATCTGTGCATAAGATGAGGCCTGTGCAGTGCCTACTGTGGGCTTGGGCTCCTGCCCTGCTCTCCTCCCCCAGGGCTTCTGCAGCCTAGTGGGTGCAACCCAGTGCTGCAGCACTGAGCGGGGCTGTGCAAGAAAGCTGCTTGCCACTGTGAGCTCCACACTGCCCTGGCAGCATGTCTGTTGCAGGTGCAGTGGTGTGGAGTTGTGCAGAGGGGACACATCACCAAGACAGCATGGAGCTTGCAGTGGCAAGCAGCTTCCTGCGCAGCCCCGCTGTTCTTTGCAGCACTGGGTCACACATGCTTGCCCAGCAGGCGGGCAGCCCACCTTGCCCTAACCCCAGCACGGATCTGGGGGGGATGGGTCCCCTCCAGGAGTGCATGCAGCAGCGAGGAGCCAGCCTCACCCCCACTTCTCCCCAGATGAGCCACCTGCGGTCCTGTCCTGAGCCCCAAACCTGAAGTACTGTCCGGCTGGACAGCAGCCCCTGCTCAGCCCAGCTCCCTCCTTCCCTTCCTATGGGAGCCTCAATTCCCATCTTTTCCTCCCCCCACAATGTGCCTGTGGGAGTTGCTCTTTCCAGGCTACCTAGTGGCCACGTGTGCATGGCACCCCCTGTTTCATTGTCCTCCTCCTGTTCCCTCTCAGCCCCCTGCAGGCTGGCCCTCTTTGCAAAATCTGCATGCACTATCTGCAGGTTTCTCTGGTAAGATGAGAAATCTGCGTTTGCATCTGGTAAAAGGTAGAATCTGTGGTTTTCTTCATTTTTCCATGGGAAACAGAAAACCCAGATCCCTGGTTATATAATATGTAAACTGTATTACTGCATTGTCTTTGACTTCAGTGTTTTTCTCATCCTCACATCTGCTAAACCATTAGGGCTCAGCCCCCAGTTGTTTGCAGACAGTCATTGATTTTTACTTGTCCTCCTGAATTCTGAGTGGCTGCTGGCTATGTTTTGTATAAAAGTATGATTTCTCCCCCTTCCCCCATCCCCAAACATTTGTGAACGTGGAGGGAGGATATGGTGAGCGGCCATTATGGGCGCATCCACACATGCAAGCACATGCGCTTGCAGCAGGTTAAATAGAAATGGTGCAGATTTGAGCCTGGGCTTTTTGCCTCAGTGCACGTGCCCAGACATGCACATAGTTATGGAGCAAATTGTGCCACCTGGGGCAAAATAATCCTGCCAACCCACTAGTTACCCGGCACAAAGCTGGGTCCAGGTCCCTGTAGCTTGCACTGCTGCCTTCCCCACATGGGCATGCAGCATGCTTCAGCACTGGGGAAAGGTCATCTGGACATGCCCTATAGTGTTAGGGCTTGAAGTAATAAAAGATATCTGTACCTAAAAGTTAAATACCGTAGAATGTAACTTATAGGTACCCAATACACAGAGTGGAATCCACAATACAGGCTGCTCTTGCCTCCACATAAAGCATAGGTTGAGTTAGGTACCTAAGGATATGGTCAAATGATAAAATTAAAGCAATCTGATAAGCAGGGATTTCCCACAGAACAGCTGATGCATGGTAACTGTGTATTTGCAGCTACCCCTCAGTAAGTGAAAGCAAGTCTAAAATAGCTTAACCCTGTTTAATTTATTAATTCATTGAATGCATTCATTCAGGGTTTAGCTTTCTAGGTACTTGCCCCAGGAAGTGGGAGACCTGTTTCAGCTCTCTTAAGCTTCTTGGGAATTCAAACTCTCATACCCCGTTCCAGCCTAGAGGGTAGGCTGCGAGACTAGCACTCTCCATAGATTGTTTTGAAGCTCTGCGACACTGTAGATGGGAATGAAGATTTATAAGGTCTAGTGGAGAGAACACAGAGACCCAGCTGCTGCTTTTTTCCACCACCCTGCTGTGGCGTGGCATGGGCAAAGTGGTACTGGCTAACTGCAGACTACTCCTTGCTCAGTGCCTAGGTCAGGGGTTGGTAACCCCCAGCACAGGTGCCAGAGCATAGCATGCAAAGGTATTTTGCTTGGCATGTGTGCCATGGGTTGGACAATGGAGAAGGAGCACTGCCACAACAAGTATTGGGCCCCTTGTGGCTCCCCACCTCTCTGTTCGGAGGCACATGTGCACCTGCTGCCAGCAGCTAGCCAGACTGAGGTTCCACAGACCTCTCTGCAACTGCTTGCCACGTCCTTGCTGTGAGTAGTCCAGGCTCTGGTGGGTGGCAGGGACCTGCCCAGAGCCTGGGCTGGCTGACTCTGGCAGGCAACTGGGAGATATAAGCTGCTGCATCAAGGTCTGTGGAGGTCTGGTCCAACTCGTCCCTGGCTGTAGGTGCATGCATACCTCAGGGCAGAGCTGTGGGACCAAGGGACCAACTTCTTATGGCAGCACATCCCTGGTTCCTTCCCCGCCATCTGCTGTGAGGCCAATGTGCACCTGCCTCCAGCAACAAGCTGCGCCGGGGCCCCGTGGACCTCAGTGCAGCGGTTTGCATCTCCTCGCTGCCTGCCACAGCTGATCTGGCCTCTGGGCAGGTCCCTGCCAGCTGCTGGAGCCTGGGCTGCTCACAGCAGGCAGCAGGAAGACTGCAAGCAGCTGCACTGAGGTCTGTGGTGGCCCAGCCTAGTTCGTTGCTAGTGGCAGGTATGTGCATGTCTCTGGGCAGATGGTGGAGAAGGGGCCTGGGTTGGGCTCCGCAACACAGAATCGGGCCCTAGGTGATCTGGATTGCTCTGGGAAGGCACCTTAGTCTCCATTCACTGAGCCTAGTTATTTGAATCACCTTGTGGATCAAGGTTTATATTTTAGGCTTTGCAGAGGCTATGGGAAGGGGCCTTATAATGTCCATTTTGATCTGAGATTTATTCTCTAAGTACAGGCTCCTTTAGGCTAAAATTATATGCAGTCTATAAAAATGAATACATGCGTTGAGTATATTTTGGTACTGTAATTTTATCTGATTGTATGAGCATAATATCAATAAAATCTACATGTAAAGGATAGCAGACCTCAAGACAAGGATTTTGAAGTAGAGAAGCCTAAAAGTAGGCTTTTTAGACACCTAAATAATTAGCCAGATTTTTTTTTAGATGTGTGAAGCAATTATTAATTCCTTTTTGTGTTGCTGTAGAATTAGCACTTGGAATATCTGGTCAAGTTCCTGTCATCTGTATACTATTGAATGTGGTTAAAGGTAGTAAAAGTACTGCTGACTTTTGCCTTTAAGACTAGAGACAGAAATTACACACACATAGGTACAAGTGACTGGAAACTGGTTCAAATTCGTAACACAAATGGAAATTCAGTGAACATAAACCACTTTCAAAATGGCCAAAACTGGTTTAAGATAAACATGGATGGATGTAGTATCAGACTTAACTGATTTAGGCTAAATTGGTTTTTTGAACTTCTGTGCCAGATCCCCTCCAGATCCAAGTGAACTCTCATTTTCTCAGTATCCCAGAACACTTTACACCTCCCCAAAAACACCCCCCCCCCCATGGTGGTTGGGTTAACCTTGACCCAAACCATCTGCTCCAGCCAAGCAGGGAGGTGTGCTCTAGCACCCCCTGGCTTCTGGCCTGAGCCCCTGTAGGCATGTGGTTGCATTTCCAGAATCAAAAGTGAATATCTGCTCACATATAGATTGAACCAATAAAAATAGCTTAGACCAGGACTGGGCAAAATGTGGCCCATGGGCCAAAGCTGGCCTACACCTGTTTGGATCTGGCCCACAGGTGGGCATCCACTAGTTAATTGCATCAGGCTTGGCTGGCAGCTGCCTCTGCTGTGCTCTGCATGGGGCTGAGTCCTGCCCACTTCCACCTGGGGCAGTGTACTCTGGGTGGGGGAATGTGTGGATGCAGGGGGGTGGTGTGAAAGAGCTCAGCAGTTCACAAAGCCCCACTGGGCAGGCACGGGACAGGAATGTGGGATGGAAGCAGCAGTAGCAGCCAGCACAAGTTCAGCTGCAGCACCACTGGGCAGGTGTGTGACAGAGACCAAGAGAGCTGGCAGTGCAAGACTGAGCTCCTTGCCTCCCCGGGGGGCTTCTCTGTTGGCAGCAGCTGCTTTTCTGCCCCTTTGCAGTATACTGCAAGCTAGGCAGGCAGTGCTGATCTCTGTCCCCTTCCCCCCCAACCTGCAGAGGGGCTGGGTTCAGCCATGTCACAAAGAGCAGGCTGAGGGGACGAAGTCCTCCACACGTGCACACCCACCCCACCAACACCTCAACCACACCCCCTCACATGCCCCACCCCCAACATACCCACACACACTTAGTACTGTCCCTCACACTCCACCATACCGACATACACCACCTATACCTCCCTACATCCCACACCCATATACCCACCCCTACACCTCAACCACACACGCCCTCCTCATGCTCCCACCATATTTACACCTGATACACACACACTTACATGCACCTACATTCCCTCACACACTCCACCCCACCACATATCCTATACCCCCCTACACACATCCACACATGTACCCCTCCACTCGCACACACCCACACACATCCCACCTACACCATACCCTCCACACCCTCCATCTTTTCACCAGTTTCATCAGGCATTGGACTAAATCGTAAGGGCCTAATGTGGGGCGCCCCATTTTGAAAAACTTTACAAATTTAATGTAAAAAGTAATTTGCACTTCATAAATTTTAAAGGCAAATTCTAAATAGGACCTCAGAAATGAAATTTGTGTTTGTAACTTAACCATGAACTTGTTTTGTGATAATTTATTTAGAGTATGTGTTACATTATATATTTTGATTCTTATGTATGATAGGTAATATGCTAGTTTTGGATATAAATACTTTAATGCTCTAGCCAGAGTTTTGGGCCTCGTTTTAATTTACAGACATTTTTAGATGATGTTCGCTTTGATTATTTCATTCAATTTTTACAAATGTTAATTAAAGTATGTGACCTTTATTTGGGTATACAACCATTTCTGATGATTAGCTACACTTTCCAGCTTGTTAAACTGCAGGCACATTCGTCAGTGCTGTGAAATTATGCATACAATTTGAAAGAGCTAGCGCCTAATGTTGGAAGACATGTTGCAACAAGCTTTTATAGTGTTGTAAAGATTAAAGAATTTTGAAACACGAAAAGAAAAAACAACATACGTGAATTTGTCACAGTAAGCAGTCTCCTGGCTTCCCCATATGATGGAATATCTTGGCATCACTAGTATTATATATTTTGTGCTTCCTAAAATCTCGCTAGATATTTTAGTTCTTTCACTGATTAATGAAAGATTTTATTTGCTGATGCTTTATATTTAAGGCATTAGTTAAGTATTTATCCTTTTTTGCTTCTTTTGAAAAGCCTTATATTGCACCATGATGTTCATTAATATTAATAAAGGCATTTGCAGTTATTCCTTGTTACTAAGACATCAGTGTTTTAGAAATGGATGCTGGCCTTTGGGTAATGCTTTCAATCATTTATCTATGTACTGGCTGGTTGAATTTCAAAACCTCTGCTTAAAAATATTCAACCTGTTGTAATGTAAGTCAAGATTCTTCAGCAATGCAGTTTTGTATTAAATTTCATTATGCAAAATATGTATACAGTTAGTTAACAACTTAAATAGGAAAACTAAACCTGAAAAATAAAAGGAAATATTAGTGTTCATCTCTAGTCCGAATATTAGCGTATCTATCAAAAAAGAATGATTATTTTGGAGGGAAGATGTCCATATAATCCAGTCTGTTGTCTGAGGAATTTTCTTTGAGAGCAAATGGTAGAAACGTACTAATTTAAACATTTTCATTTTTAAATATATATTTAAAAATGAATACCTTCTGTTTTCTTGGCATATTAGCAGATGGCTGAGTTAGCATATAGTACATATTTTTCAAACCCTAATTGAAGTTTTTCACGTTATAATCTTTTGCACTTCATATAACAAAGGTACAAAGACATTCTTTTGATAGGTGACCAGGGCAAATTATGATCTTAACCTTAAGCAGTGGCACTCAAGAGGCTTTAAGTTGACCTCTCTTAACAATGGTGTCAGAGAGGGAAACTTGTCTAGATATTACATCTTTAAAAAATTGTACTATATTGATGAGAGAGATAAAAATATAGCCAGTATATTTTTGTGAATGTCACAAAATAATATTATGGTTTTCCCCTTTCTAACTGTGTACCAGACTGTAACTAATTCACAACATTAATAGTTACGCATAGATGTCAGTTGCTGAAGAAGGTGCACAAATGAGTATATTCAAGCATGACGATATACTAACCAAACAGAAGTTAAAGAAAACCAGAGTAGTTAAAGAAAACCCAAAATATTTCATTTTCGCTGTCTTGAATATAGTAGAATAAATGTTTTTAATAGAAAAAGGCCAGTTTAGTAAAATTATTAAATATGTATCCCATTTAAATGAATGAAAAAAAATAAAAATACTGGCTCCTATAAGTCATATACATGTGACATCAATGAAAAGGATTTATATATAGTGTCCCCAGTACTGGGGCCTAATGCTGCTTGGTGAAAATAAAATGAAAAATTTCTAGTAAAGTCACATTTTTGTATACACTGCATGTATGCTGATAAAATAACTTTATAAAATATCTTCTATTATCTACATTGGCTCAGTTTTACCTTGAGAAGAAAACTTAGAAGAAGGAATAAAGTAAGCCAAGATCATTCTCATTAAGAGTCGAATGATAGGCTTATGTGTGAAGTTCACATAAGCATGGTAAAAGCAGTTTGGGTCAGGATCACCAATCCCATTGTCATCAAACAGCAGCATGGCCTTTGTCTTTGCTTTCAGGTTCTTCCATGTCCATTAGAAAGAGAGGAAAGATTTGGCCATAAAGAAAAAAAAAAAGACTTTGTATTTTTTTGATACTGCCTAACATCTGTCTTCAAACTTACCATCATAAAATTGAAGTCGTCTTCTCCTAATATATTTCTGACTGTTGTTTCTTCCCACTCTATTCTTTTACTGTTAACAGCTCCAGTCTTGCAGCTCAATTGCTTCCTCCCTTTCCTTCTCCCAACTAGGAGCTTGCCAAATCTCACTTTCCTGCACTGAACACCTAAAAAATCTTTCCATTCCTATAGCCAAAATAATCTTTCTTCCCTACTTCCAGCTGGTTACACACTTTTCACCCTTGAATTTGTTTACTGGCTTCATTTTCCTATTTTCTGCAGCAAGTTCAGATGTCAAGCTCTGCATAACTCTGCTCCTTGTACATCTCAGCACTTCTTTATGTCTCCTTTTTTTACATGGTTGGCTCTGTCAGCTATACTAGTCCTGTTCCTTTTGTCTACTTCTCCATCACATCTTTTCTTCCCTTTCAGGCTCTGTTATTATTTATGTTGAGACTATCAAGGACAGTGATCAGGATTGAGCCCTCATTGTACTAGTTTTTGCATAAACAAATGAGGCAGAATATCTGATGTGAAGACCATTGAATCTAATTTTGAGGCAGGATCCAAGTGAATGTACAGATCATATGCGAGAAGATGGAAAGAATGGAAGGAAATGTAAGATCATATTGTTATGTAGCTTGTCTCTTGTACAACCCAAGTTTCCATGAGAACATAAGAAATTCATACTGGGCCACATCACAGGTTCTTCTACCCAGTATCCTGTACCTAAAGGGTGGATGTGAAGGGAAAGTATTTTTGCAGGGCCTGTCTGGACTGATCTCTTTCTTCTCCCCTCCCATCCCCACTTCTGTTAAAGCTGTCAGCATTTAGAGACCTAGGAGCCTTAATTTGGAGGTTACACTCCTATCATATTTAATACCCAATGAGATACCTATTTGGCACGAATTTGTCCAGTCGTCTTTTGAGTCTCTAAAAACATTTGGGGGCCATGAGTTCCACAAATTAGTTACACACTGTGTGACAAAGGACTATGTACTTTTTTCCTATGTTGTTCTGCACAGGCAGCAAATATCAGCAAAAGCAACACATATAGAGGTATCTTTAACTTGGGTATAGAATGCTGCCTCTGAAATCGGGTTATGGAAATCTGAGTAGTTTTGCAATCCACATAAAAGTAAAACATATGCACAGTATAATTTTAACTATACAGTACAAAGAGAAGATGAAAACAGAAAAATTTGTCTCTTCATTCTTTAAACATAACAAGCTGTCATTTTGGGCAGTGGGTGGAGGGGAAGTAGCTGCATTCCTGGATCAGAGACCAGACTGGGGTCTGGAACATAACACGCAGTGTGAGTAGGGGAAGACCTGGGATAATGCTTGACAAAGCATCTAGAATTTGTCAAGCAAAGGAAATCACCCAGTACAGATTTGAAGCTTATAAGGAATGGATACTTCCTGATGTTATGGGTATGATAAAGAATCCAAAATACTTTAAGAAAAGAGACCTGAAGCAGAAAAAGCATGTGGTGCTCTAAGTAGGAGCCCACAAAAAATAACTTGGGGACCTGCACCCACTGTGGTAAATGCTGCAAGCCATGACAATGTCTGGCAGTGGGGAAAAGATGAAAGTACTATCATGGATTACGGCAAGAGGTTTGCAAGTTCTAGCAATGTACAAGGAGGATGAGAACACCAGCAGTTCAGAGCAGTCAGAACATTTGGTAGAGGTGGTATCTTTTATTAGACCAACTTGCAAAAAAAGTCTTTATTTATAAGCTTTAGGGCTCATGCACATTTCTTCAGGCAAAGGAGAATGCAAAGGTTGCAAAATTTCTCCCAGGTAGAAATGAAACTTCTACCTGGAAGAAATGTTATAATCTTTGCCACCTTCTTGGTCTGAGGAAGGGTGTGTGAGCCTGAAAGCTTGCAAATAAAGACTTTTTTTTACAACTATCTAGTTGGTCTAATAAAAGATATTGCATCTACCAAGAGTTCTGACTGCTTTTGCCTGTAGGCCAACATGGCTAAAACCTGTATCCTAGTAGTTCAGAGGAATTCTTTCTAGAAACAGTGAAAAAAACTTGCACCAAAAGAAGCAGGGTCCAGCCCCAGGAGCAAGTGCAATACTTAACTTTAAATTGACCACAGGTATATATGCCACTATAATACAAAAAACGTGGTATCGGTCACAGAAACAAAAGGGAGTGGAAAGAAAAGAGGAAAAACCTCAGGGTTTGCAGCAGGGGTTGGCAGTATTTTCCTGCTAGAGGCTGGAATGACCCAGCTCAGGTCTTGGGGTAGGGAGCGGTGGGGGGCAGTCAATAGAATTCAGCTGCTTCTGCCACTTCTCCCTGCTGCCTGACTGTGGAGCAGTACAGGAAAAGCTCCTCTTTGCCAGAGCCCAGGGTGCCTGAATGGGGGTATGGAGGAGTCCCTTGCCACTAAAGCTGTAGGTGCCCTAGCGTGATGTGGCATTGACAGAGGTCCCTGTTGCCAAATGTCACTGAAGCCACAGGTCCGTGGACTGAATCCAAAGGCTCTGCAGACTGTAAGTTGCTCTGGCTTACAATAATGAGCTTATTGCTGCTAATGAGACATATTCATTAAATATGTGGGTGAAAAAGAAATTGGAAAAGGTCCAGTTAGTATGAGAGGAAAGTTACCTGTCATTGGGTTAAAAATGTGTCAAGCCTTGGTCTCTTCAAGAGGGTGGCTTATTGGCGAGCAAGGGGCCAGATAATTGAAGAAGAGTTTCAGGACATCCCCCAGAGGACTGGGAAGCTTTTTATCTTGTTTAAACTGAAGCTGAAATAGCTTGATAGTCTCATTAAAAGCTTGTGTTTCTTTCCTGGATTTGAGGCAGGGCATTCTGTGCCCAAAAGCTTGTCTAACATCTCTCCCAGTTGTATAGTGTGTCCAATAAAAAGCATCACCAAGAAGTCATAGAGAAGTAGGGCTTGAAGGGATCTCCAGAGGTCATCTAGTCCAACCCCCTGCCTGAGGCAGGATCATCCCTACCCAAGTCATCCTATACAATCCATAATCTAAACTCTATGTGAGAGTACTGTCTCACCCCTAACAGATGTAACACAGAAGTAACACCCTAACCAAGCACAGGTAAAGCAGGGGAGCCACAGCAACCAAGGTCCTGCTTATATGACATGTCAGTATATGCTGAAGAGATCCTGGGTAGAGGGCCATGCTGCAGAGGAAGGCAAAAACTGCTACAGTCAGTCTAATCTGACCATAGTGTAAAATTCCTTCCTGACCCCAGATACAGCAGTTGGGCTGACCCTGAGCAGAGGAGCAAAACCCTCTAGCCAGGAACCTTCAGCTTTGGTCCCAGTAGGAGCATTGGCACGCTTCAGTCAAAGTCCCTAGCCTTAGCTGTAGCCAACACCCAATGCCTCTGAGAAAGATAGCAGAAGTGGGGATGGGGGGCAGCCAACAAAGTGCAGGACCATGGGAAATACCCATGATAGAACACAGGCATAACTTTGCCTGGATCATCCCTGACAAGTGGTTGTCCAACCTCTTCTTGAACGCCTCCAGTGATGGAGAATCCACACCTTCCCTAGGCAGCCTATTCCGCTGCCTCACTATTCTCACAGTGAAGAAGTTTTTCTGGATATCCAATCTATACTTACTTTACCGCAACTTCAAGTTTTTTGTCCACATCCTTCTCTCTGCAATGAGAAAAAAGGTGCATTCCTTCTTTATGACAGCCCTTCATGTATTTGAAGACTTCTGTTGTGCCCCCTCCTAAGCACTTTTTCTGCAAGCGTGAATGTGCCTAGCTCCTTCAGTGTCTCTTCAGCAGGTGAAATGGCCATTGGCAGGGCTGGAAGCATTGACCTGCCTTGGTCTCAAGGCAGGCTGATCTGGCTTATTGCTACAAAATCTTGTCAACCACTCTCATATACTGTTGTTTTCTGTTCCCTGAGATACCATTTAGTAAGGCTGTTACAACTAAATAGGTAATCATGCATATCAAATTAATTTTTATTTTAAATAGTATATTTGTAGTAAGTGTTTGACTGTGGATCCTAATTTAATGGATATATGTAAGCAATTTGCAGTAAAATACTGCATTCTCCTTAGTCATACATTTTGGTAGAAAATAGTGTTAAAATAAAGTACCCAGAAAAGGTTGCAGAGTCAAACGCCGATCTGTATTTAGCACTGTTTATTTATAGAAAAATATCAGGGAAATGGAAATTGTTGCTTGCTGGCTTTTTTTTTCCCCAACAGCAATTAAGAATGCATTGTTAAAAACTGTCAGTCATTTGGGAAGATGACAAGGACAAAAAAAATTTATATCACTTGGGCTAAGTATAGCTATACAGGGAGGTTAAATCTTGTTGTTTAAAATGGTTACCCAATCTGACTTAATTTGCCCAGTTGTGGACCTTGCTTTTAGATTGACCGAACTAGGGAGTATGTACCATATAGAAGTTTAGGACTGTTAGATTGGTCTAAAAAAGGCTTACCCAATCTAAGTTAAATCTACCTCCAACATAGTTTAACTTAGATGAGGTCAGGCAAGACTGCTCTAACTGTACTGTACAGTTCTCAGCACAGCCTTGGGACTGGAAAAACCAGGCTTCTGGCCTCAGCCCAGGGGCTGTACTTTTCCTACCTGTGCGCCTCCCCCTCTCCCCCCTGCAAGCTGCTCTTGGTGCTGGTTTTACCAGTGGTTGCTAGTTATGGGACTGGTTGAAGTAAGTTAGGGTCAGAGGAGGGGAAGAGCACATGGGATTAGTTGATGTAGGGGTAGGGGAGCCATGGGCCTAAACCTAGCCCCTGGTTTGTGGGGAGGAAGACGGCCACCCCAGGCCCTCCTGAGGACCCTGCTAGCCCTCCTGATCCTCGCCAAACCCTCTGGGTCCTTCCACCTGCTACAGACCATGCTTTTCCCCCAACTCTTCCCCCCTACAGACCCCACCTGCTACTCCCTCTTACACTCTCCATAGATACCACTAGCCACCCTAATCCTCCCAAGCCCCCCTGCTAGCCTCCCCATTCTGACTTAAATTAGGTGGCCATTTTTAACTCCATCTAACCTCCCCAAATGCCTGTATGGCCCCTTGGAGTTCAGAGAATTGCTTATGCTTCATGAAATTAACTTTGTACATATGTTAGGTGGGAACTGATGGTCTTAAAAAGCAGTTGTATAGAATCATAGAAAATCGGGGTTGGAAGGGACCTCAGGATGTCATCTAGTCCAACCTCCTGCTCAAAGCAGGACCATCCCCAACTGGATCATTTCAACCCAGGCTTTGTTAAGCCAGGCCTTAAAAACCTCCAAGGATGGAGGTACTACCACCTATCTAAGTAACTTGTTCCAGTGCTTCACCGCCTTCTTAGAGAGGGAGCTTTTCCTAATATCCAATGTGAATTTCCCTTGTTGCAACTTGGGACCATTGCTCCTTGTTCTGTCATTTGTCACCACTGAGAACAGTTTAGCTCCATCTTTTTTGGAACTACCCTTCAGGTAGTTAAAGTCTGCTACCAAATCCCTGCTGAGTCGTCTCTTTTTCAAACTAAATAAACCCAGTTCCCTCAGGCTGTACTCTAATATCATGTGCCTCAGCCACCTGACCATTTTTGTTGCCCTCTGCTGGACTCTCTTCAACTTGTACACATCCTTTCTATAGTGGGGACCCAAATCTAGTTACAGTACTCCAGATGTAGCCTCACCAGTGCAGAACAGAGGGGAATAATTACTTCCCGTGATATGCTGGCAACGCTACTACTAATGCAGCTCAGTATGCTGTTAGCCTTCTTGGCAGCAAGGGTACACTATAGACTCATATACCGCTTATTGTCCACTGTAACCCCCAGGTCCTTTTCTGTAGAGCTGCTACCCAGCCAGTCAGTCCCCATGTTGTAGCAGTGTATGGGATTCTTCTGCCCTAAGTGCAGGACACTGCACTTGTCTTTGTTGAACCTCATGAGATTTCTTTTGGCCCAATCCTCCAATTTGTTTAGGTTCCTCTGAATCCTAGCCCTGCCCTCCAGCATATCCATTACACCCCCCAGTTTGGTGCCAGTGGCCAACGTAGGGTGCAACCCATCCCATCTTCGAGATCGTTAATAAAGGTATTGAACAAAACTGGCCCCAGGACCAAGTCCTAGGACACTCCACTTGATATCAGCTGCCAGCTAGATATTAAGCCATTGATCACTACCCATTGAGCCTGGCACTCCATCCAGCTTTCTTTTGACTTTACAGTCCATTCATCCAACCCGTACAGCTTGCTTGCAAGAATGCTGTGGGAGACCATAACAAAAGAGTTACTGAAGTCAAGGTATATTATGTCTGCTATGTTCTCTGCATTCACAGATCCAGTTATCTCATCATAGAAGGCAGTTAGGTTGGTCCAGTATGACTTTCCCTTGGTGAATCCATGCTGACTGTTCCTAATCACCTTCTTCTCCAAGTGCTTAGAAACTATTAAAAGATATAGCTCTGTGAGCATTCATCTGCTGATTGATATGTGCTTCAGAGAATAGACAGCACTAACCAAATCCTAGGAAGCAAGGATATTAGAGACTTTGACTCAGTTATTTTGTTTGGGGGAGATCTCAGACAAACAGTTGTGGGGTGTGGCACAATTCGAATTAATGCATGTACATTACATCTTCCTTACTATTTTTCAAGGAAGACCAATAGTTCTATTTGACAGCAGCAGGTACTTATGAGTGTTTTTTTTCTGTAGTTGAAATTCTCTATGATGTTAATGATGGGTGTTAATATTAAGTTTGCTGGGGAAGGAACATATTGGGAATTGTCTCTTGAAGAGGTGCTCCCAAAAGCTAGTAAGAACTAGAAAAAAACCTCATGCAGATTTATGATGCAAACAATTATAAAGGGAGAGAGAGAAGTGCAAGAGTAAGAGGAGGGTGGGAAAACTGATGAAACAAGAATCAGAAAAGAAAAAGTAAACTTGAAAGAAAATAAGAAACAAAGAATTATATTAATCTGTTTCTCCTGGAATGCCAGGTGAAGCTGCTGTATTAATGAGGATTCTTTTAGAACACTAGGGGGAAGCATCTTTAGCAATAAATGGGAGCCTGCTGTTGTGGATCTGAGCTGTGTAGCCGAAAGTGCTTTTTAATGCTTTAAGTTGGATTTCCATGAATCCATTCAGTGCTGACAAAGGGTACAAGAAACCTAAGTATGAATATGCTTATGCATGTAGATCAGGGGTGGGCAATTATTTTGACTGGAGGGCTACTTAACGAGTTTTAATGAGCTGTAGAGGGCCACAAAGGTAGCCCTGCCCACTGGTCACCATCTTGGGACTGAAAGTCCTGCCCACTAACCCTTGACCATTGCCATCAGCAGTCCATCCCCTTGCCCTGGAAGTTCTCCTTTTGGGAAGGGAGCTTGCCATCTTAGAACTGGAAAAAAAAAAATACTAAAAATCAAACATCCAGAATGACATATTTTAATTTTATTTTAAAAAGAGGCAGTTGTCTTGATTTGTGTCCATTTGTGTCATGTATACAGAGATGATTGTATAATAGCTCAAAATGAAGCCTTCCTCTTGTATATTTCAGGGATGTGGGGTATGGGCTTGGGGCTGTGTGTGTATGTGGGGTGTAGGGATGTGGGTGGGTATGTGAGGCTTAGTGGTTATGTTTTGGGGATGTGTTTGTGGGTGCGTATGGGGTTTCTGGGGTGTGGGGAAGGTAGCTAGGGGCATTTGGGGGTGTGGGTGCATGTGTGTGGTGAGGTGTGTATGGGTAGCAGTGAGCGGGGCTCCCTCTAGAGGCCGTAGGTGCTTGTGTGGGGGTGCATGTGGGGAGGAGTGTGGGTGGGTACAATGTTTGTAGGGTGTGTGATTGTGTGTGTGTGTGTGGGAGGGTGTGGTTGTGGGTTTTGTGGGGGAGGGTTTGTGGGTATGCTGGGGTGTACATGGGAGCCCCTTGCGTCCCCCCCAAACTGGTCAGCACCTGCCCCCACAACAGCCCAGAGCCTGTACCACCCTTCCCTGTCACTGCCAACAGCGTGTAGCCCCAGTGTGCCCCACGCCTGCTTTGGACTAACCCCCTGCAGGAGTGGATCAGCCAGACCATGTGCACTACCCCTGCTCTGCACTGCCCACCCATGGTGCATCCTGCCATCCCCTAGGCTCACAGCGGGGTTGGACTGCCTTCCTAGGCAGCCCAGGTGGCAGTAGCTGCTGGCCCTAACCCCACGATACTGGTGGGGACCCATGCACAGCCTTGACCCATGCCACGCCTGCTATGGACTTGCCTGCTCATGCTGAACAGCTGCAGTAACAGCAGCACCAGCAGGGGAGAAGTGTGCTTGGCATGGGGGAAATGCAGCCCCTCCCCCTCACCGCTACCCTGCATTTCCTGCAGTAGCCATGTGGAGCCCATGCTGAGCTGTCCTTTGGTTCCACTACTATCACTGCTGTCTTAGGGCTGCCCAGCGGGGCAGTGCAGAAGAGCTGCAGGTCATTTTAGCCCAGGCTTTGGGCAGTTGCTGCAGGAAGCGCCAGGCAGTGGTGATGGGGAGGGGTTGCTTTTCCCTTGTGCCAAGCACACTTCTGCCCTGCCAGTGTTGCTGTTGCTGCAGCCATTAAGTGTAAGCAGACAAGTCCACAGGAGGCGTGGGGTAGGTCAGGGCTGTGTGTGGGTCTGCCAGTACTGCAGGGCTGGGGCCAGGGGTGGTGGCAGCTGAAAGGAGCTGCTGCTGCCTAGGTTGCCTAGAAAGGCAGTCCAGCTGAGAAGCCGCCCCAACCCTGCTTTGGGCCCAGGGGGCAGCAGGATGTGTCAGCAGAATGGTACCTGGGCCAGGCAGGACTGAAGGACCCACTGCAGGCTGGACAAAGCCCCTCCATGGGCGGTATTCAGGTTGCAGGCCATATTTTTCCCACGCCTGATGTAGATGATGCTACATTAGTTTTTGGGTTTTTTTTTAATTTACAATTGAACATTTTTTTTCAGTTGCCTAGTAGCTTCCATGACTGACCTTCATAGTCATTCATTTTCTCTTTTCAGCTCATGATCTTTAGGAGTACTTCTCATTCTCTGGAAAACTGGAGACCTCTTTTACTCTTGTCGCCTGGAAAAAAAAATGCAGAAATGTGAATCTGAATATTTTTGTTCAAAATTTGCACAGGAAGTTTAGCCAAAAAAACCCAACAATCTGTTTTAGGTTGGCCAATATATACCTGTTCCTCTGTGATATTGTTTATCATTCAGAACTCTATAGTATTAATTCACTTTATATAAAACTTTTTTTTACAATCATGTTCGAATGCTGTGTATTTGTTTGGAGGAGGGAATGTACTAGGAGTTGAGACGCTCTTTTTCTTCCTAATTTTCACGGAATCCTTGTGACAGTTTATCACTCTGAACTGGTACTTAAGTTTAGCCATTGGTAAATTAAACTTCGTAAGGCAGGGTGAGCCTTAATTAATATAAGCAAAGTATATTTTGTTTGTAGAATCAAACCCTATTATTTAAAAAAGAAAAGAAAATTAAACCAAGCCTGATCCTTCTCAACTAACTTACTGAGCTAATGTAGTTCACTTTGAAGATAAAGGGACTATTTACATGATTAAATGTTGTGGGTCAAATCTACCCTATGTACTGAATATAGGTTGAGGTTTTTTTCCCCTAATCTCCCTGGGGGGAAAAGCTCTGTCTTATATTTTCATGCAAGGAATTCTCGCTAAATACACTGGCTTTCATTAAATTTCTGCCAAAAGTAGCATGTCCTTAATAATATAAACCAACTATGAATTTGATTAAATACAGCAAAAATTCTGGAACAAAAATACTGATGGGAACCTACCGCAAGGATAGGTTGGTTCAGCCCTTCTGAATAAGATATATGGTACGTAGAATCATGGTAGTTAAAATCAGTATTTAGCTTGAATTATTTTCCTGTAACAGCACCATCAGTTACCATATTTACTCAACTCTAAGATGAGGTACTCCCTCTCCCCCTAGTCAGCATGGGGAAAAAAGGCTCCTGATCTTACATTTGCACACAAGGAAACCTCATTAAATACATTGTTTGTCATTAAACTGCTGCTAAAAGTAGGTCATGCTGAGCAATGGAAACCAGCTATGAAGCTGATTAAATGCAGGCAGCACTGATCATGACTGTAAAACACATGGCCCACATTGGGCAAACATAGTGATGGGAGCCTACAACAAAAACAGGTTAGTGCAGTCCATTGGAATAAGATGCATTGTAGTGTCCATTGTGCTTAGCCCCCCTCAGCGCTGACTTTTTCAAGTCATGGTGAACCACTACAATGAATACATTTCAATTTTCTCTTCACTCTCACAGCTGAGCAATGCATTTCTTTCTCATTTCCAGTAATTCCTGTTTATCTACCAGCCTTAGATATCTGCCACATTGCCAAACAGGGCCCCTATTCACTCAGAATCCCTCTGTTGCCCCCACTGTCAAGCTGGTGTGTATGATTTATATGTGCCCATCCTCCATGAGGTGGATCTGGACTAAGTTGCCCTGTGCCTCATCTTCATATAAATTTTTGGAGGATCCCAGGCCTTAAGACAAAAACACCTGGTTCCAGTCATGAATAAGAGGCTAATTAGCGCATGGTTCCTTTGTGGGGGTGGGGTAGGGGTAGGAGTATTGTCTGGAGTATATGCACATGTGAGTGCTGAGCTATCGGGTCACCATGACTTGAAACATTGTTGACTCTGTTGGGGCCCAACCCAATGAGCCATGTAGTAAATCATGAGCTTTTTGGATTTGTACTAATATTGTGCATTGTTTGTACAGTAGATATATAGGTACACTTAAAAGTGCATTTATGGAATATGTATACTAAAACTTACAACAGTTTCAATTCTGAATGAACTAAATTACTATAGTTTTGTTTATGTCAAATTCAGTATTTTCAAACTTGCCCTTTACTTCCATGTGCTTAGGGAGAGTAAGGTCTGACAGTAAGATGGAGGGAATGGGCTGCAGGAGGAAGAAGTTATGGGGGATAGAGGGCCACCTGACCTCCCAGATTTATTTTCCATGATGTAGTAGGGCGACAAATACAAGGCAAACCTACAATTATTACAACAAATTTATAAATTTTCCATATATAAAATCTAGTTATTGGGGGCGAGGTTTCATCATATATTCAGCATCATCTTGTATTTTAATAAATTAGGTAATTTATTTCCAAAATTGTTTCCTCCTTGGTTTATGTCACTTCTGTTTAGCACCCAGTATTATATAACTTTCTCCACTTGTTGCATTCTGACTTCAAGTGGAGTTGATACAGGATTAGACTATACTGTAAAACATTTTTGTTTCACAATAAACAAGTTATATTTTCAAAAGAAGCATTCCTTTTTGACACACAGTTGCTAATCTTGCCACTCCTTTTGGTAAAGAACATTCATTATATCAAACTGATCATCTAGCTTTGTAATTAATGGTACATACACTCCCAAGACATTTGTAGAGACCAGTTTTTGATGCATCAAATGGCAGACCAATAGATAGTTGTCTCTCTGTGTACGTGTCTATTGGCACTGTCATAAAACTAGACTTAAATCTGTTATGCTTGCCTGAACTGAAACTGGTGATACCTGAATATTATACATGTCATGATGCCATGAATGTTTC
The DNA here is from genome assembly GCF_001723895.1 of Crocodylus porosus. Classification (NCBI taxonomy): domain Eukaryota; kingdom Metazoa; phylum Chordata; order Crocodylia; family Crocodylidae; genus Crocodylus; species Crocodylus porosus. The sequence goes on along the minus strand of NW_017728949.1, from coordinate 84,165,523 downwards.
TACTGTCTTATCATTTACTATAGCATAATACCCACATTGCATCTGCAGGGTCATCAGATAGTCCAGGGGATAGGTGCTGTTTGGATTTTAGAAAAATGATACACTAAATATCTGTCTACAGAAGAATAGTAAATAATAATAAGAAGAACATCTATCTACTATCTGTGTCTTGACTGTACCCTGGAGGGCTTTACATTTGCCCCAGTTTTTATAGATCCTCCTTCACCTGGATCTTGTGTTACTCTTGGTTCTGGAATCCTAGGGTACCAACATTTATTAAAGTGTATTTAGATGAAGTTCCTCTTATGTACAGAATTAACATGCTTAAGTTCCCTGTTCTTCATGAACTTTTTGAAAAGCTGTGGAGAATAACTTGCGTTTCAGTTTCCCGCTTTTACAGTACGTACAAATTTTGCTATATTCAAAGGAGGGTTTAACCAAAATTTTTATTAAGTGCCATTTATTAAGCCTATGCAGATTGTATGGGATCCACCTTAACTACAGTAGAACCAAACTGTTGGCATGGAAAGATGACCCATTTTGGGGGATTATTTTAAACCTAGAGCTGGAAAAAGCAGAAATGTACTGAAATAGATGTATAGGCAGTGGAAGCAGGGAGCAGCAACCGAGGAGGCAAACACCACCCTGGTGCGCTATTGCAGGGAGTCAGGCAGGCCAAGGCAGGACTGGAGTTTAGGCTGGATACAACAATTAACGACAATAAAAAGTCCTTCTACAGATGCATATTGAGGAAAAAGAAAACGCAGAGTAGCATAGGGCCCTTGCAGGACAAATCAGGTCAGTTGGTGGTTGACGCAGAGAAAAAAGCAGAACACTTCAATGAGTTCTTTGCTTCAGTATTCCTTAATACTGACCAAGACAATCCCCCCAACTTGAGGATAGACAGATATCCAAAAGGCCCCAGACTGCCAAAGGTTAGTGCCAGTTAGTGCTGGCCTGGATGACCTCCATCCATGGGTGCTGAAGGAATTGGCCAGTGTCATTGCTGAGCCACTGGCGTGGCTGTTTGAGCTCTCATGGTACTCCGGACAGGTGCACCTTCCACACCTCTAACTGGCGGAGGAGCCCTGGTGGCCTCGGCACTGATTGGTAACACGGGCCATTGTCATGTGGCGATGCCTGTCACCACTGATTGGTTGCAAGGACCATCTATCATGCAGCCCTGCCCTTGCCACCAATTGGTGGAGGGGTGGGGCCACATGACAGGCAGCCCTTGCAGCCAATCAGTAGTGAGGGGCAGAAACAGCAGCCAGTAGTCCTTCAAATGGGCAGTCCCCTCTTCCTCTTTCTCTGCCCGGCAGGGCTGCTACAGCACCCTGAGGATTGCTGGCTCCTTTTGGGGAGCTAGCATTTCATTTTCTGTAAGTTCCTCCCCCTCCTTCTCCCATTCCCTTACTTCCCCCCCGCCCTGGATTTTATAGGCATTGCCTGGACTCTGTGGAATCTGTAAAATCTGTAAAACTACAAATTCAATAGGTCTCTATTAGTAGGGGTCTACCCAGCTCAAGGAAGCAGTCAGCCAATTTCATAGATCCTCTGATTGGCTGAGGGGCTCTGTTGCGTCCCCCCCACTGCTGATTGGCTGCAAGAGTTGTCCATCATATGGCCCTCCCTCTTGCTGTTGATTGATTATGAGGGCTGTCCATTATGCAGCCTTGCCCCTTGCCACCAGTTGGTAGACACAGGAGGGGTTGCATGACAGGTAGCGTGTTCAGCTAGTCAGTGGCAAGGGGTGGGGACGGTAGCCATGTTGGGCTCCCCTGTGTGCCGGTAGCTCACCTTTCCACCTTCCCCCCCCCGCCCAGTGGGCTGTGTGGTTGGGTCACAGCACCGTGAGGACAGCTGGCTCCCTTTGGGGAGCCAGTGTTTTGTTTTCAGTAATTTTTTTTTGTTTGTATTTTTTTTCCTCACCCATTTCAAGGACACTGCCTGCTTTCATGGGCAATGCGATATTTAATTTTTTCCATGAAATTTGCAAAATCATGATTTTAGTAGGTCCCTACCTATGAGAAGGTAGAGAAGATGATAGTCATGTTTATGTTTGGTATTTGTATCATTTACATGATCCAGTGAAGCATCAGAGCTTTTTTGGACTTAGTGATACGCGGATAATTAACTAGAGCACTCTGGCCAAGGGAAGCTCACAGTCTAAAGTTACGATAAGATGCAGTTAATCAAAGTAGATGAAATGGTATGAAGATGAGGTAATGGTAAATTACATCAAAAACAAAATACTGAACTAAGTGGATTAAAATGCCTTGCAGTACAAGAGAACCTTAACTTTTATACATTTCTGAAATATGGTATAATGACAAAAATTACATTGAATTATTTTAATACTTATAAGGGACAGATCAGGTTGTAGCAGTAGTAGGAGAGTACTTTCCTTTAAAGATTCCAAACAATGTAAAGCACCTTTCTCTGTAAGAAATGGAAGTATAAGTTGTGTGGGCACAAATCTCAAATCAGTGAAATTACCACCACTCTGTAGATTGGGGGAAAAGATACTGAGTGCTTAATGGAGAGGGAGAGCACAGATAATTACAGCTAATAAAACACTAATGATGGAGGACCTGTATATAAATTGATCTGGTGTCAAATTAGGGCAGTCTGTAGAAAGCAGTTCCTCAATTCCCTACCTGTTTGTTTCCTTGGGCCAGCTTGTTCTAGAGCCCAAAAAAGACTTTTATTGGAATTTTCAAAATATAATTTTGGACCACAGGTAAGACCAACTCAAATGTTCAGCCCAACAGTCATATGAGAAGGATTATATCAAAACCCAGTATTTCATTTTAGAAAGTCAGTTTTGCTTCTAAAATTACAAGTCCAATAAAAAAAATGATTAAAATTCTTACCCAACATGGAGGATAGATAGCTAACCAATTGTAACATAGCCATAAATGTGCATCTTTAAAATTTTAAAACATCAGATCTACTTTTGTTCAAATATGACAGTAAAATGTCAAAAGAGGAGGTCTTAAAATAAACTAATGCGTAACCAATCAACAGGTCCAGATGGTGATTTCTAAGGAGTGCTGGATGACTTGGCCAATATGCTAACAAATATGCAACTTTTCATTAAAAAGTATGAGAGCAAGAAGTGTACCTTTAAAATAAAGTTTTAGGAATGATTCTAGGTATCACAGAATCATTGTGTCAGTGCTAGTTAAATTATCTGAACCAATAGAAGGGATCATGAAACACGTAATTGAACACAATACATTAAGGGCATATAACTCTGGTTTTTGTAAAGAGAAATTATGCCTTTTTAGTTACTTCATCTTTGAGTGTTCCAGTCAGAAAGCGGGTTGATATGATATAATTAGACTTATGAAAGGGAATATTTTAAATTAAAAGTTCTCTGAAGCTCATTTGCCAAATAACTTATTTTAGGTCTTCAGAAGTTTAGTAACATTGTGGAATCTTTGACCTTTTTGTGTTTTAGTAACTTTAAACATCCAAAACTTTTTTTCTGATTCATGATTAATTTGCCAGAAGCCTAATTTGCAGGTCCCCTTACTAAACGAATAGTTAAAGTTTTGCCTGACTGAGTACAAGAGAATATACCTCTAAATAGTACAGAAAAATTTACTGTCAAATAGTTCTTGTCCATTAGGGCCTGTAACCTGCCTCTGATGCTACTCTATATATAAAGCAAATATGATTATTTTCCACGGCTTAAAAAACCAAAAATGATATATGTATTGTTAATTTTCATCCTTATTTAAAATATTTTATTACAGTTGCTAATGTTTCCAGATAATATCTGTGTTTTATAAGAACCAAAAGGAAATGTTATAGAGAAAAAACTGATTGGAAATAAATACAAAACTGCACAACAGTTCTACAAATATGAAACAATTTTTTATAACTTTTCTGTAAGCATGAGGGTTGGGCTTCACATGATTAGCATCTGTTTTGATAGTATAATTTCAAGTGTTGTTTTTTCCCCTCAGGACATTTATTCAGAACAGCTGGGGATCAACCGTGTAACCTGTCCACAGTGTCGAGTGCCTTCCCAATGGTCAGCCACCCAGTCTTTGGTCTACATACAGCCAGCTCAGGGCATTCAGAGTTTGGTGGCTTGGGGACACTTGGTACACCCACAGCCTTAGCAGCACATCCCCAACTAGCACCTTTTCCAGGTAAACGTGTGTTACAAAGAATATTGAACTGAAGAAGGAACAGTTAACTGTCCTAATCCAAGTAAACAAAGAGTGATTTGAATTTACATCAAGCAGTGTAGAAAGGGTTCAGTTCTCCTTTGGCAAAGACCCTTTAAGCTCTGTGACTGGATAAAGTTAAACGTGTTCCTAAAATGAGAAAAGGAGAGCACAATTGCAGACTGCCTGGGTGACTCAGCTCTTTGACAGTGATCCTCAAAGAAACACTTTAGCAAATAACCAAGAAGTAGATGTTATTGCCTAAGTTTTTTTTCTGTCCTAACATGTCTTCATTTCTGTTATTTGACGTGTTCATCAATACTTTTATAGTAGAAAGTGCTTATTTAATAATGAGAAAAGGTGCAGTATTAATAGACCCATTCTCTCTTCTTTGAAGTTTTTCAACTGTCCTTTCTTTGCAATACCTTATTGTGGTGAAGTTTCTTTCTAATCAAGCTCAAGAAAGGAACAGTAGGTTAATTTGCTTTTGTAAGCTCAAGCTGTGATTGATAGATAATAAGACTGAATCTTTTTCTTCGCTTGCTGATCAGGGGCTAGAGGTAAAATTCTCAAATGCCCCTAACTGATCTAGGGTCCCAAGTAACTTTAAAAAATGCAGCTTAAAGTCTAAGTTTCATTAGAAGTCAAGGGAACTTAGACATGTAAGTGTCTAAATTATTTTCATAATTGTGACTCAGGAACCTGAACTGTTTTGGTACTTCTGAAAAGTTTATACTGTTGAAGTGTGAGTACCACCTTCTGACCCTACAAATTGTCAAATTGTGGGTAGTTAGCAGGATCGCAAATGGCAGATCACTATGATCTCTATGTATGGATAATGGTGGTTGTTGCCTAATCTTAGATAAATTAGTTACAAGTTATATATGGTTCTTTTCTAGTAGCATTTTGTAAAATCATTAAAACAATCTCTAGTGATCCCATCAATTGCAGAATGTTGCAAGAAAGAGCTTTGTGACTATGTGCACAGTATTGGGTGCTGTAAGATGCCAGTATTTTCCCATATATCCCTTTAAATACTTACTTTTGAGAATGCTAACTGTCCTTTTAATAAATTGAGCATTGCAGTAAAGTCTATGCTTTAAAAGTCTTCACTTACTAATTCAGGGAATTTTTAAAATTCATTCTTCTGTAGATTGCAACAAAGATTTTGTCTTCAAAAGGGGAGGTTCTTTTTACCAGAACTAGGGACTTGACCTTGTACTAATGCTCTTTCATTTAATGATATTTATTTACTTATAAAATGATAGAACTCAATAAGTAAATAAAAGATAGGATTCTGTTTGAAAAATTGAATAAGACTTTTTGTGCATTCTTGGTAATAATAACCTAGAGTAAATTTTTCAGCTATTTCTCTGTAACCTTTTATTTTGTTTGACAATATATCTTAGATATCATGTTGGCGGAAAAGAAGTAGGACTTTGTCACTGGATGGCTAATAGTCTTATACACATAGCTAGGTAGCCAAGGCATTTGAAGGAAATGCATGTTGAGGTGAAACCTTGAAGGGTAAAATTCTGTTCAAAGCAGGAGATGCACATATCTTGTGACAATATTCTAATTCAGTCATTTTCTCTGTTTTGCTGAATGACTCATGAAGTTGTAACAAATGTATCTAATGGATGTAGGTGCAGAAGATCACTTTGTCTCATTCTGAGGGATGTTGAGCATCCAAGGGATTCCACTGTGTCCAGTCCTTCCCATTTTAAGAAAATCATTTATTTTACTTCAGTGGGAGTTGCAGCTCTTAAGCGCCCCTTTAGATCAAGCCGTACATGATTAAATATCTACATTTTTGTGATGGTCTTGGAAAAGAGACCTCTGAGATGCTTCTATCTCATGGAACCTCTTATCCCTAAATTTGTAGGGTTTTTTTTGTTTTTTGTATTTAAAGCAAGCTAGATTGTATATAGTAAAAGGGTTTTCTTAAACTTTTAGCCAAAAATCTTGTTTCCTATCTTGCTAAAGTAGTGGCTTGGCTTGTATAGATCCCCATTCAATGTAATATTCGATATATATAAAAAGCTTATTCCGTCTGTGTGTCTGTCCATAACGCTCTTGGAGCACTCTGATTGGTTGTCTTGGCAGCCAATCACAATGTTTACTGAGACAACCAATCAGAGTGCTCTGCACAGACAGCCAGCTGGGCAGGGGTGGACATGGAGCAGGGGGTGTGGCACATGGGGTTGGCGTGGCTCATGGCCAGATGCAGAACAGTGGCAGTGTGGGCTGGTGGCTGGCAGCAGCAGTCATAATGTGCAGGCTTTCCCCCCTTTCCCCCTGGTTCTTGGGAGGTGGCGGCAGTGTGGGGTGGTGGCACACGGCGTTCTGTGTCTTCCCCTCCGGTCAGTCTTGACAGGCAGGTTGCTAGTCAGGTAATATTTAAAGTTTACTTTAGCTACTGCATATCACTGTTTTATGGTATTTTAAATCTTTGAATTTGAAACTTTGTATCTTGGACAGGCAGTTTTTATGGTTTTCTGGGTTATTTTTGTTATGTTCCCCAATCCCCATTCTCTGTGTGTTCCTCCATGTACTTCTCAAGTATTCTATGTATTTTCTATGGCGTTTTAAGAGAAATAATCCTTTTCCTATCATTTTGTACCGTGAATTTGTTATTCTTTGTTTTGTTGTACCTGCTTTATATTCAGAGACGCAATGACAAGTTAAAAACCCAGTCTGTATCTCACTTGCATTGCTCAAAATCTAGTTTTCACTCTCATGAATACCTTTGATTTGTACGCGTAATCCTTACATTTCCATTATCTAATATTCACTTTCCCTTCCCTTCCTCTAATATCACTAAAATTACTGCAGAATTATGTCTGTAAATTACAACAGTATTAATGTACTGTTGGTGCAGTTTCCCTCTTTCATATTCTGTGAAATTTGTGGGTGTCATTTTTCTCTAAAAATGAAGAATTCCTGTGCAGCTGAGCAAGAGATTCTTTAGATTTCCAAATGAATCATATGGAATTTGTTCAGAGTTCCTGCTGTTTTGAAAATGTCTTTGGATCTCCTAACACTGCAATTTGTGTTTGTTTGTTTTTTAAAACCATAATTGTATATAACAGTGGTGCTTAACATTTTTCCCTGGTGGGCTGAATGGGCAGTGCCCTGCCTGTCCATGGACTGGATCCCATCAATGGTTCCAATCTAACACTGGGGCTAGCACGGTGGGCACAGTCTGGCCATGTGGGAGGGAGGGGCAGCCCAGCCGCAACCCGGCCTCAGAGTGGAAGGGGGGATGCCCTGGCCCATGGTGGAAAGGGAGCGTGGCTTGGCTCACATGGGGGTGAGAAGGGCCAAGGCCCACCCCCAAACTAACCCCATGGGAGGAGGAGGTATGGCCTAGCCACAACCCAGCTCCATGGGGAAAATGGGTATGGCTTGGCCCCATAGAGGAAGGGGCATGGGCTGTCCCCAGACCAGTCTTTAGGGCTGGGGAAGGGGACGTTGCCTGGCCCCAACCCAGCTCAGCAGAGGGAGAGGACGTGTGACCTAACCCCCATACCGATGGGGGGGGAGGTATGGCCCAGCTGTGACTGGCAGTGATTTGGGAATTTGGCAGGGGGAGGTGACCATATGAATGGCCACTGCTTCCCTCGCTGCCATGTTTCTGGCTCTGCAGGCCACAGGTTGAGCAACCCTTGTCTATATGAAACCTTAAAGGACTGATTTTTTTTTTCCAGGAGTTTTAAAGAATAGCAGTGATGGCCCCAAAAAACTTTTTGTTTTTTAGTCCATCTACTTGTTCCTACTGTTCCTGATCTTAGTTTACCTCCTCAGGTAAACTAATTTAAATCAGGCTGGCCATTTTTTGGCTGATCTAACCTCTCTAAGCTTATGTACAGATCAGCACTTAGATCGACCTAACCCTGTTTTGGTGGATCAGAGTGTAACATCTGTACATACCCTTAGAAGCAATTTAAAAAAGGTCTGTCTTGAATTACTCAGTGTATTTGGTGCAAAATAGATACATTTATTTTAAAGAATATTTTGAAGAGGACTTCTCTTCATTCAACGTAAGGTCCTGGTATAGCAAAGGGGTCCTTGGGTCAATCCACATGCCCTTTATGTGGTTATTCTTAGTATGCTTACCAAGCTGTCTGCCTGACTGCTAACCTGTAGATTAGGTAGAACTGCATGTTAATGATACCATTTGTATGTTGTTTACAGCATCTTGGGAAGATGAAAGGTGCTATATAAATGTTAAGATGCTCTTCAACTTAATAATAAAGGAGCCATGTCACAAAGCTGTATATTTGATTTGCCTGTCTGAAGAGTTTTTATGACTCACTTAAGACAAAAGCTGATATCCCACTTGGTTATATTATCTGTTTATTTTTATATTTTCTGGGTGATACATTAGCTACTCTGTACTCTACTTTGCATAAAAGAGCACAAGTGGCCTAAAGAGACCTAAAAGCCCCATTTCTGTCCTGGAATAATTTCCCCTGTGTAGAAAACAGCTAAGCAATGGTCCTGTGAGGATCCCTTCTGAAACTCCATTGTATGAGGCAGACTGGGGTGGGAGCTAAATTTGCTGTGGAGTAAGGTTTGAGGTAAATTACTCCACAGTAATTATGAAGTGGCCTGCGTGAATGGACCCTGTTCTAAAAAGTAGCAATTTTGATACAATATTCTTAGTATTCTGGATTTTTTTCCAAGTGTGTATTTTCAGCATCAAAACAAATTGTAGTGTAACGTCAAAAAATACTCAAGATTTGGGACCACAAGTCACCTAAAAGGTCAATGAGACTTATAAACGGCTGAGGCTTGCATGGTAATTCCTCTCTGCTCGTTGCCAAAAGCCAGAACCTGGTAAATTAACCGTAAATTACAAATAGAGGGTTGATTGGAGCACAATTAAAAAAAAGAGAGAGAGAGATTTGAGGTATCTGATGTTTAAGGATTTTTTTTTCTTCTTCTTTGAGGTACAGAATGGTGGCGAACAACAGATGTGCACACCCGTACAGGGGCAGCCTTTTTTCCACCACTGCTGGGAATACCACCACTGTTTGCTCCTCCCACTCAGAATCATGATTCCACTTCATTCCATTCAAGAACTACAGGAAAAAATGGTCGAAGCAGCATAGAAAAAGGTAACAGCTGAAGTGGTAGGATGAATAAAACCAGGTTGAGCTTACGCCATCTGTTTCTGTGAGTGTGTCTGAGTTTTACTTTCAATCCATCCTCAGCCTTGCCTTGTCTAAAATCATTATGATTTTATTATGACATCAGATACCTGTGTGTGGGCTTTCAATAACTGACTACCATTTCTAGGAAATACATTTCTGAGTTCTTGTTTGCCTTTGTTTATTTGTCTAGAACAATGTGCAACAGATTAAGGAACAAAATGTCAAGAGGCAGATACATAAGTTCACAACTAGGCTTCTCTCTAATGAATATTGTTCCACTAAAAGAGGAAGTTTAATAGATTTCTTAGACATTAAGGCTGGAAAGGACCTGCGAGATTATTGGGTCCAGCCCGTTGTCCAAGGGGCAGGAAGTCAGCTGGGGTCAGGTCACCCCAGCAAGATAAGCAACCAAGTATTTCTTAAAGGTATCCAGAGTAGGTGCTTGCACCACTTCTAGGGGGGGAGTCTATTCTGGACTCTGGAGACTTGGACAGTAAAGAAGTTTTTCCTTATGTCCAGTCTAAAACAGTCTTCTAGCAGTTTGTGATTGTTACACCTTGTCTTCCCTTGGGGTGCCCTGGGGAACAGATGTTCTCCCAGTTCCTGATGCACACCTCTTACATACTTATAGCCTGCCACAAAATCACCCTTGCGCTTTCACTTCTCTAGGCTGAAGAGTCTCATACCTCTCAGCCTTTCCTCATAACACCTGCTCTCTTGTCCTCTGATCATGCATGTGGCTCTCCTCTGGACTCTCTCAAGCTTCTCCACATCCTTTCTAAATTGTGGACCCCAGACTTGGATGCAGTACTCCAGCTGTGGGCTCACCAAGGCTGAGGAAAGTGGGAGGATGACTTCTTGGGTCTCTCTTGAGATCCATCAGTAGATGCAAGGCAGAGTTTTATTTGCTTTGCCATCTGCGGCATTGCATTGGTGGCTTATGTTCACCTTGTGGTCACTCGTGATCCCCGAGTCTCTTTCGGTTGTGGTGCTAGTGAGTGTAGCATTGCCGAGCCTATAGATATGATGTAGGTTCTTTCCCCTTGTGGAGCACCTTGCATTTTTCTATGTTGAATGTCATCAGGTTTTGATCTGCCCACCTTGCAAGCCTGTCCAGGTTGGCCTGAATTGCCAGCCTATCCTCTGGCATGATCACACTTCCTCATAATTTGGTGTTGTCCGCAAACTTAGTCCATTTACTTCTGGTACCAGAATCCAGATAATTCATGAATATATTAAAGAGTACTGGTCCGAGTACTGAGCCATGTTGACTCTGTTCCATCGATTATCACTCTCTGGGTCTGACCACGGAGCCAGATCCCCAGCCATCAAACTGTAAGACGTTGAGGCTGCAGTTCCCCAATTTTACCGTGAGGATATCTTGGGAGACAAAGTCAAAGGCTTTTTTTAAATCTAAATATATGACATCAACCTCTTTTCCTTTGTCCAAGTGATGCATCTCCTGGTCATAGAAGGTCAGGCAAGACCTACCCGCAACAAATCCATATTGGCTATCTCTCAGTGTGTTGCCTCCCATTAGCCTGTTGTTGATGGTTTCTATGATAATTTTTTCCAAGATCTTTCTAGGGATTGAGGTCAAAGTGATTGGCCTGTAGCTGCCTGGATCTTCCTTCCTTCCTTTCTTGAAGACAGGCACCATATTGGCCCTCTTGCAGTCTTCAGAAACCTCTCCCGAGTGCCACAAATTCTTAAATATCCTCACCATTGGTCGTGCTATGATATCAGCCAACTCTTTTAGCACTCTTGGGTGCATTCCATCTGGGCCAGCTGACTTGTGGATGTCCAGTCTCTCAAGCTGTTTCCTCACAAGATCTTCACCAGTTATAGGCATATGATTGCCCTTAACCTGGTAGTCCTGCTTCCTGTCAGGCAGGGTGATCCCTGTGGGCTGGTGGAAAAATTACACAAAGTAATCATTGAGGAGATGAACTTTTTCCTGGGTGTCAGTTGTCAGCTGCCCCATTTGGTTCAGTAAGGGTCTGATGTTGTCCTTGTTTTTTTTCTGACTTCTATGTATTTGAAGAAGGACTTTTTATTGTCTTTGATTCTCATAGTCAGTTTGAGTTTGGTTTCAGCCTTGGCTTTTCTGGTCCACTCCCTACAGGAGCGGGCCAGTGCTGCATAATCCTCCTTAGTGGTAGTTCCCGATTTCTATCACTTATAAGCTTCTCTTTTCAGATTCAGGAGGTCCATGAGTTCTCTACTGAGCCAAGGGGGTCAGTCCTTTTGCTACCTTTCCTACAGGCCAGAATGGACTTCCTTTGTGTGTTTAGGATCCACCTTCTTAAGGAGTGACCACTCTCCAGTTGGAGAGGAGGCTTCATGTCAGGGACTCTGTAAGGTGTGCATATATCCTAAGCAGCAGCATGTAGGAGAAGGAAGGGCGTCCCATTGTTGTGTAATCTGTCCTCACTAGCTCCTGATGGGTGGAGGTGAGTGTTTGTCAGAAAGTTCTTTATTCTGATGGAGGCAATTTTCCTGTTTCTCAATGTTCACCACATACCAGCACCTATTCTTAAGCCCAGCTATTTGAAGTGCGTGCTGAGTTCAGAATTTGAGGCCTAGTATGATGCATTGTAGAAGTTTACATGACTGAGTGCTGGCTCTTTCAAACAGGTGAAGGTACAATGGTTAGAATTGGCTTTCAAGTTTCTTAAATTGTGTTTAAGAATTCGCAAAATTTGCAACCATAGTTTATCCAGTGCCTTTACACATCCTATATAGATAGTGTGCAAATACAGTTTCTGTACTGACAGAGCTTCATGCTGAGGTCTTGGTAGATGGGATACTTTCAGGAATATTTTTCAAATTCTCTTCAATGCCCTTGAGTCTGTTCGCTTTGGAATCAAAAACTTCGCTTGTTTTAATGATACTTTCTTGAGAAACTCTGATTCATGATAGGTAGTTGGTTAAACTACAACCCAGATTGAGGTGGGCAATTATTTGGGCTGGAGGGCCTCTTAATGAGTTTTGGTGAGCTGTTCAGGGCTGGGAGGGGTAGGGAGATGCTCTGCATTGTCCTGACACCATGGCCACTGGCAGCCAGGCCTGCATGGGATGGAGCACAATGCAGCATACCGAGTAGCTGTCCTGCCTGCTTGCCAGCTCTCCACAATGTACTGCTGCTGCTGTGCTGGACTGGGAAAGTTGGAGGTAGCTGCCCCCCTTTCTACCCTACTCCCCACCCCCCCCACCTGCAGCCAGCACAGACTTGCCCAGTGGTGCTGCGGTGACAGCGGCTCATTTTAGTGGATGGGTGGGTGGGTTGGCTACGCAGCATGCTGCATCATGCCCCATCCTTTGCAGGCCCAACTTTGGTGCCAGGGCTACACAGCCACAGTGCCAACAGGAAGCCGGGTAAGGGTGGGTGAGAGCTGAGCTGTCTGCACACTGCATGGCCTGGTCCTGGGCTGCCCCAGAGTGGAATGGTGTAGGGCGCAGCCTTCCCTCCTCAGGTTCGCAGCAGCAGCCAATGGGCTGGATAGGATCAATTGACAGGGCCTTATTTTGCCCACCCCTGACCTAGATGTTGTTCCAACTGGGTTTCCTACAACTTTCTCCATTTTTTTCCATTCTACGTCTCTCTCATCTGAGCAGCTTCTTCCCTGGATAGAATTTTCTTCAGAGCCTATTCACATATGCCTTTCTATATACGTTTCAAATATGAAAGTATCCTACGGAAGCTGGGGGGGGGGTGTGTGTGTGTGTGATTTGTCCCTTTATTTTGAAACATATACATTTTTTTATCTATTTTGATTAAGCTCCAAATTTGTTTATTGAAAATACACAGTTCTAGATTTCCGATGGAGGCTACAGATAACTCAAGTAATCCTTCTCCTTATAAATGCTGAGCATATTTTACTTAAACAACATAAACTTCAAATTGCTCGTTGGGCAGAAATACATGCAGAATGCTAAATGTTTTTACTTTTTATGACTCGCATACCTAACGAAGGGGTACTAGTAAACCAGTCTCACTAAAGAAACCAGTGTTTGATGCATGAAATTCTGTAAATGCCATTTTGTCTCTTTAAGGTATGAATGGATCAGTAAATGGAAACAGTACAACATCTGTATCTGGCATCAGTACATCTGTATTATCTACTACCACTGCAAGCTCTGCAGGACAGGCAAAGGCTATAACCTCAGGAGGGGGAAGTCACAAATGCAGCCAGGATCAAAACAAAAACCAGCTTTTGGATACCAGAGCTGACAAAATCAAAGATAAGGTAAATTATCCTAAAAAGCTAATGATGGATGTCAAATATTTAAGTTTATAATATTAGAATTTATATTATAATATTCATTGCAGACAGTGGAATGTTAAACTGTTTTATCCCATGGACCAAGGCCTCGCGATTTTCTCTTTCATTTAATGCAGGATCTTTCCTCTTCCACTGGCTTATTATGCCTTTGAAGTAGCAGCCAGCCTTAAAGCTCTCTGTGTAGGTTTAATTAATAAAAGTACATTGGAGTTATAGTGGGTCGCACACAAAAAATGTATAACCTGGGCAAAATGGAAGTTTTGGCACTTCAAGAAAAGATATGGATATTGTTCTGTGAGCAGTTTCCTATCTCTTGAGTGCTAGAGGTGCTATTGATGACCCTGATTCACAAAGCAATCGCATATCTGATTTGAAGCACTTGGCTTGGCCCACTGAAGTCAGTAGGATTACCTGCATGCTTTTAATACATGTGCTTAACTACTTTACTTCACAGGGTCCTAAATTAGTCAGGTTCAAATATACAAAGGAACCAAAAAGATCAACAGTTGAGAACTTTTTGCAGCTGAAGACTGGAACAGTCTGACTTTTGTTCACGTTGCGCTGGTGTTCTGACCTGGCTGCCACCAGTTTTTCCTTGCTGCCACTTCTCCCTGTGCAGCCCTCCAGTTGCGGCACAGGCACAGCTTCTTGCTGCCTAGCCCCATCAAAGGCAAAGACACTCACTGCCAGCATACCTCCAACATGTCGCCAAGGCTCCCTGGTTCCATGGTCTGGACTCAGCTCAAAGGCCGTATGCTGTCAATCCATGAAACAAAACAAAATATTTCTATCATCTTTATGTCTTAATTTCAGGTATTTTGTAAGAATCATTTGGATCCATAACCTTATTTCCAGTTTGCATCGGGATGCTTTATACACATACTGCATCCAGGTGTTCTGAAGTGAAATGAATGGAATTAAATGTGAGCTGTAGTCAGAATTTTGAAATGGCAGTTGGCATTCACATCCACTAATCTGTTTTTGAATACTAGCACTAAGTCCTAAAAAGGTTCATTAGAATGTTTCTATACCATAGGCTTGTCAACACTGATGCTATAATGTGGGAAAATGAAGACTGTGTATTTTTTATTTTATTTTTCCAAGTGACTTGGGATACCTCATAGACATTAGGAGTTTCAGATGAGTTTAAGAGGAAGTCTAGCTAAGTTACTTTCTCTTTTTGGCTTAAAGTCAAAATTATCTGGACAGACATTTATAGAACCTGTCGCTATAAATGTATAAAATACGTTTTCCTCAAGAAAAGCTGTTCACATGTTCATCCATTTTCAAACATATCATCAAGTCACTGTTGCATTATTAACATATAATTTATTCCATTGTTCCATTTCAAAAGTATTTCTTAAGGCCACAAGATTTCCACGTGAAATGTTGCCATGTTTCTATCATTGAAGAGAATCGAGGAGTTTCCCGAACAGTATTTTTGATAATATCTCATTTTGATTATTGCAGAAATTTGCTTAATTTTTTTTTGTTAAGCAGTGTGAGAAAGACATACGTATTTTATCTGTTGCTACCTACCACCAAGTTCTTCCTCCCTCAGAGTACTTTGTTTCAAGCAAGTCCAACCCCCTGTTTGAGCAGGTGGTTGGATTACGTGACCTCTGAAGGTCCCTTCCAACCCTAATTTTCTATTTTTCTGTGGTTCTAACAACAGAAATTGTTTCGAATTCACCTCTCAGTTCTACACCTTGTCGTCTGAAGTGAGGTGGAAAAGGTGGTTGTCAGATCTTAATTTTTAACTGTAGCTTCATGCACCTGCCACCACTTCTCTTTGCATCCCTCCTGCCCCCCATCTTGCTTCCCCAGGCTGTGGTGTGGACTCAACTTCCAGCTGGTCGCCAGTTGCACCAGAGGCAGTGGAGAGAAACAGTGGCAAAGCATGTTCAACTCCTAGCTGCTTGGCCTCTGTGCGGGTGCAGGCAAAGCTCCCTGTTGCTGAAACCCACCAGCCCATGTCAAATTGAATCCAGGTTGTTCCAGCCCAGTTTGTAAAGGTTGCCAGCCACTGATGTGTCTGGTTCATATGGCACCTTAAATTAAATATGTGGCATAGCACTTACTCATTCTGACAATCAAATGGTTGTTGGCATGGAGAGGGATGCAGCCCTGTCTCTGTTGGAGATTGCAGGCTTCCCGGTCCAAAAATTAGGGATGGTTTGAGTGCAAGTGCCAGGCAAGGGGGAATTGATTAGGTCCCCCAGCTGGTTAAGATCAAAGCTGGGGCTGCCAGATGCATCACACGAACTTAAGCCCCTTGCCTAGCAGTTTCAGACCAGTGCCACTCACTGCACCGTGCACAGCTCCAAATGTACTGGCAAGTTGAAAGGTCATGGCCATGTAGGTCAGTTTAAGGTCAGTTTCATAGAGTTCATAGACGCTAGGGCTGGAAGGGACCTCGGAAGATCATTGAGTCCAGCCCCCTGTCCCAGGGGCAGGAAGTCAGCTGGGGTCACAGGATCCCAGCAGGATAAGCATCCAATTTTCTCTTGAAGGCTTTCAGAGAAGGTGCTTGAAACCACCTCTGATGGCAGGCTATTTCAGACCCTGGGGGCTTGGACAGTAAAGAAATTCTTTCTTATGTCCAGCCTGAAACGGTCTTGCAGGAGTTTATAACCGTTTGACCTTGTCATCCTATGGGGGGCTCTGTGGACAAAACATTCCCCCAGAAACTGGTGATGACACCAGGAAACTTATAGGTGGCCATCAGATCTGAAAAGTCCTATAGCTCTCAGCCTGTCATCGTAAGGTCTGTTTTCCTGACCTCTGATCACGCGTGTGGCTCTTCTCTGGACTCTTTCAAGCTTCTCCACATCCTTTTTGAATTGTGGAGCCCAAAACTGGACGCAGTACTCCAGCTGCGGCCTCACCAAGGCCGAG